>NW_005054298.1:9466769-9490230 GCF_000277835.1 Geospiza fortis | reverse complement strand
CTCAAGCTGAGCTCCAACCTTCTGCTACAAAAATTTTTAAAAGATTGGAATTTCCTGCTGCTAAACAAGCAGAACATCCACAAACACTGTATTCTTTCTTTTCCCCCCTCTTACCTGTACTTTTTCCATTCATGAGCCATGGCTGTTTCTGCACTTTGCTCTTTATATTCTGTTGCCATGTAGTACTGTTTGTGTCAGAACTGCTGCCTTGCTTGACCTTTTGTTTGCCTTCATCATCTTGTGCAATGAATAATTGTTATTCCATGCCCTGGGGCTTCCCCAGTCCCATCTGTTTCAAGTCTCTAGCATGCTGTTACCTGCACTGAGTTACTTCCATCGAAAGGAAACGTGGCCAAATCCTCATTTTGAGGTTCTCTCTGAAGAGAAAAAGCAAAAGCTTTCCTTTTGCTTCACTGAGTTCTCCGTGTGTGAGTTTTGTTCTCTGGTGCACCTATCACTGGAATGGACTGCCAGTCTCACTGATTCTCCATCTCAATTTGAAATCTTGTTTGGGGAAGGAGAAAGAAATTCCTCCTTCAAGTTACAGAATTCTGTTGTCAGGAGCAGTCAAGCACTTGTGATGGGATTTATGTCTCAGAGGCTGGCTGATAACAGCACTGCAGTGAAATAAGTCTTTCAATGCTAACATCTGTTCTTGGTTTTGTTTTTCTTTGCCCTCTTGTTTAGAATTTGGAATGGTTTCCCTGATATTTTCTGCAGCGTTGGCCTACTTCCCCTCGCGCCCTCCATTCCCCCCCAGCGTGGCTGCAGCGAGCCAGCGCCTCAGCTACAGGAGAAGTTTTTGCAGACTCCTAAGGTAGGACCTCTTTGGGTTTCCACTTCAAAGCAGATCAGTGCCTAAGTAAATAAAAACAAGTGTGCTTTAATCTTCTCATTGAGCAAACAAGTTGGTTTGTAGTACTTTTAAACAAAATAAAATTAAATATTAATGTCAAGACATAAAAGGATGCTAACTGCTAAAGAGCAGACATTAAATTTTAAACCACTGTGTGTATCTCCACTCTTCATGCCAGTCCTTCAGCACCAGCAGTGCTTTAGTCATCCTGTTAGCATGGCTTTTCTTATGCAATGCTTCTGTTACATCAGGTTATACAAGATTGTTAAAAGTGAGCAGTGAGAAAACAGTGAGTAACACTGGGCAAAACTAACTTCCTAAGCTGATTTTTTTCTGTGCTTATTATATTGGAATGAATTTGGTGTTTACTTGTCTTTTGAAGGATTATTCAGCTGCTTTCATTTAACCATAAAAGCAACGAATGAACTATCTAAAACTGTTATATGATCTATTAAATCTCATTAATTGTACGTTAAAATATGAAGTGGGAATAGGAAAAATGTCTTTAGATGTGTTTCTGGATAGGCTCAAAGGTGAGCTAGCTTGCTTTGAATTTTTAGGTTAAATAAAAAGAGAGGTTATAAAGAAAGTGACAGTATTGCAGCTTCTTCCTCTTGGGTTCTTTTGGTAAGACACAGTCCCACTTCCCCCAGTGTTTGTACAGTGTCTTGTGTAATGTAAATATGATCTGAGAGGAGCAGCTGAAGCAACTGTAATATTAAGGGTGAATAATTGTGAAGGCCCATGCTCTGTAGATGATACTGCACAGAGGAACTTCTGGGGCAAAGAAGAGCTGCTCCCCTGGTACGGAATATGACTGACTTCACTGGGAAGCTTCTGACTCTTGCTGTAATTGTTTGTTGAGTGATGTAGGAGCTGAATCTGCATATAAAGGGTTGCTTGAAGCTCAATAATTGTGCAGCTTTCTACATTTAGTTACTGCAGGCCTATTGTGGGCTGTACTTTCAATCATTGTATTTAGAGGCAGCGAAAACAACTCATCCCTTGTCACTGGGTTTTCTTCTGTTTTTGGAGGCTTTTTTTTCGTTTGGGGGAGTAAATAGTTGGCAAGATGCTTAATCCTGTGTGTTCATCCTGGAGCAGGCTGGCACTCAGGAGGTGTGAGTACAGCTGGGTGGTTAGTCTGCTAAGTGACCTATTCAGGGTATTAAAAAATAGCAGTTCTCTTAAGGACACTTATCACACACAATAATGCTGTTCTGCGCCCAAGCTGATGTGCTGTTAGACCCTGCCTGAGGGCTGTGTTGTAAAAATGTTGCTGTTGAACAGAAATCCAAACAGCAACTGGCTTTGCAGGTGAAATATAAAATTTTAGTTGACAGTGCTCCATTTGGGAGTTTTATAACCATTAGATTCCGTGTTTAAAATGTTGTAAACAGTGGACCTGAGATACTGGTACGGTCAGGATGTAAACAGCAAAGCTGGCTTACTGTTATCAATAACCAGTGAAACTTCAGAAAACAAACTGGACTTTTCAATGATGAGTATAGTTTGCAGTGTCTGCAAGAACAAAGAGGGCTTTTTTAAAATGTGGACAGGTAGATAATTATATCTCACTTCCCTCGGGTCTTGCATTCTTCCATGTACCCTTTATCAAAGGCACTTCTTCATTCCTCTGCACATGAAACAATCAACAGTTCATCATTAAGCTCACTTATCTTGGGGAGCTGTTCAGTAACAATCTGTCATGCAAGGGAGTTTTATAAAACAAAATGGTATTTACCATGCTTCAAGAGAAATCCATCATCTGGTTCGTTAGGCTTCTAAGCTCTGTTGCCTGCCTAATCTAGGCTTCATCTTGGCTTGGAGAGCCTTTCTTTAGACTTGGTGGTGTAGACTGAAGGTAACCAGCAGATGACTACCAGGAAATCATGATTTCCTTTTCTTGTAGAGTTACCCTTTGGTGTGAGAACTGTGTGTAAGGCATTCAGGGTGTGTGTGAGCTGGTGGGCTGACCCAGCAATGCACTAGATATGCTCATGAGAACTGAGGTGTTCATAATTTCCCTGTCTTCTCCACCAAGCTACAGTTTTATTACTTCAAAATAAAGCGACATAGCATAACTTTACCATTGAAGTCATTGACCTTTTCTCCTTGGACACCAAGGGGATCTGTCACATCCTTGCAACTCCCACACTCCTTCGTGCCTTCAGGTCCTTTGGCAGTCTTCTACATGAGCTGCTTCTTGCAGAGTTATTACACCATCAGCAGAGGTCAGCCATCCCCTGTGGGCCCTTTTTGGGGGACTTTCTTAGGAACTTGAGTCTTCCTTATGATTTGGAGGGTTCCTCCTTCTGACAGATTGTTACAATTAGTTGATGTCTCATTATCTCCTGATACCAACTCTCTCGGTCTGCAGTGGGAGACAACAGATTGGTCATGGTTTGGGAGCTAAGCCCAAATCTTTTAACAGTCTATCACACACTGTGACAAGTGTAGTTTGAATTTCCATTAGAAAATGTGTGGTGCCCTATCTCAGTTTCTTGGGTGAAGCAAATATGACTTGTTTTTATTTCCCCAGTTCAGGATATTCCACAAACTTCAATGGAAAAAAATTCTAATACAAGTAAATGGTTGATAAGCCTTAAAACCTGCATTAAAAAATGTGTTGTGATTTTTGATTTGAAATAATAAGGTACTTTTAGCCAGTTACATGGCTTTTATATTTTCTAGGGACTATGTAAGCAATTTTGAAATTTTGTATCAGGGGTTTTATGCATCATTATTGCTTTAATGACACTTTAATCAACAACACCATCCAGTAATGGAAGCTGCTCAGAATGTGCCTGATGTTAATAGGCACTGTCAAAGTTACTCTGAAAATGATGACTGACTTTGATGGGGCTCCCCTCTGAACCAGCCTGTCTTACAGATTCTAGTGGTGTTAGGTTTCTGAAAAAAACAGAATAAAAAATCAATTCATATCCCAGCAGAATGGTTTAACGGGGAGACTAATTCTGATATCCTGTCATTGCTGATAGGATGGAAAACAGTGTGGGTTCAACAGCTGATGGTGTGACAGACAGCACATTTTTCTACTTTCAGTGGAGCAATTGCAAAATTGCAAAAGCTGTGCACAAGTGACTGGAGCCATGAAAAGTGGAGCTGCTATTGAAGATGTGTGTTTGGAATGGCTTTAGGCAGCATGAGGTGTTGCTGGGCAAGGGGGCAGAATGACACCTGGTGATCAGTATCTCTGTCACTGCCAGGCTCCCTTTCTCCTGGTCACCTTCCTTGTTGTGGAGACCAGGCAGGGGAGCAGGTTCTGTCCCTGGAGATTGTCATCATGCAGAGATGTTACTGTAGGATTGGTACTCAGGGTTGGATGTGGCACAGAACAGCTATCCCACATCACAGTCTGTCTGGTTGCTTGAGTGACAGAAAACAAATACACCACAGAAAACACTGCTCAAGTAAAGGACAAAGTTCTCCCTCAAAAGTAGCTCATTAATGAAGCTGAGGTCCAGATAGCCAAAGATTTTGAATATTCAGCAAGTGTTATTTCAGAACACTGCATTCAGACTTGTTTCCTCTTTGCAATATGGCTCTGTAAGATCCATGCAAAATTCCCTTTTATTTTATTCGACAAATGTTGAAATGGCTTTCACGTGGGTAGTGTTAAATAGCATCAAATGCCAAGGTGATACCAGATAGACTAGGATAAGAATATGGCATTCTTAAAAAAGGAGAAAAGTTGTCAGGAAGACAGTAGCATTCAGAGAAATATAACTAATGTATAGAAGAGCTGAAAGTTTGAGTGTTGTTTTTCTTTGCATTAAAAGATAAATCTGACATGAATGATATTGAAAGCGGGATGTTCATGGGATAGGAACGTGTTATTCAAGAAGAGGATGTGTGAAAAAGAACAGTGCAAAAAGCACTGGCTGCTTGTGTTGTGTGTGGAGCATCTAAGGGAGTAAAACAGCGTAAGCTGCAAACTTACAAATGTTTTGGAGAGTAATTGAATCGCTCTCTCCCTCTTGGCTTTTGTAACTGTGTGCTATCAAATTGCCACTGCTTGCCAAGGAACTGGTACTGATCAGGATCAATTTTATGTAAACTGTTTGAGACCAGAGGGAGCCATGTTTCAGGTTACACAGATATCCCATGGGATAACCGACCTTGGAATCACCATAAAATCTCTTCAGTTTAAAATATCACTGTTTCAGATTCCAAAGTATATTTTCTTTCCCATTTGAGATATTTTTGAGGAAAACTTGGATGTCTCTTAGCAAGGACTTCACATTTGCTTTCAGTTATGGTGAGTGGTGGAAATCGTTGGTGAAATTCCTGTTTAGCTCTGTACATTGAAGATGATGATACAGCTTTGGCTGTTTTGCCTTCACTGAATATTAAAGGTTGAATAATTGGGAGGAAAAGCAAATATGTTGACTATTTAGAGTAGAGTATTATATCTGTCTCTGGTTTTTGCCAGTTCAAATTGTCAAAATATTCCACTCTTGCAACTGTATCTGCCTCATTTCCAGAGTTTTCCTTGCCTTTCAGCAAAATAAAGAGAATTAAAACAGGCTTGGGGTTTTTTTGATCTTTTAAGTGCAGTTCAAGAGGGATGAATCTCTGACTTTATTTTTGAAATAAGCTTTTAATCTTCTAAATTAGTGCTTATTATTCCTAATATACACTTAGGCTACGTAGCTTGTCCATGCCAATGCATGGCAGAAAGAAGAATTGCTTGCAGAAATGAGAAACATAGGAGCCCAGCATGTTACAGAAATCTTTGAACAATGTGGAGAGACTGACTTTTTCTATTATCAGTGCTAAAGTGGTAACATATCAGACACTAGGAATTCAGTGGCATGGCTGGATACCTTTCTTGTTTTTCCTGGCTCACTCCTGCTTCAGACTTTTGCTATTTTTCTTGATGGGCAGGATATAGATTCTAGGGTGTGATTTACTCTCCTGGCTAATCTTGGTGCAATTGTTAATATAAGCTGAGGCTAATGGCAACGTTTTATCTTCCCAGCAATTTCCGATTCTTGATGATTGCTTTGGCCTATGCCATACCACTGGGTGTTTTCTCTGGCTGGTCTGGTGTTCTGGATTTGATATTAACACCCATTCATGTAAGCCAGGTAAGTATCTCCTGACTGATAATCAGCAGCTATTTTGTAACTGGCTTGTTTTTATTTTGCACTAGCATGCACTTTTATCAGGTTGTTATTTTTAACATGCTGTTAATATATATGGACCACTTTACTCCTTGAAATTTTAAACAAAATGAACTGTCAAAATTCTCCCTGCTGACTCTCCATCAGTGGTGAGTGTTTTCAGAACTGTACATGCCTTTTAACAAAAAGGAAGAAGTAGGTAAAAAAATGGGAGTATTGTTGGCTGCTACATCTCTAGTGAAAGAAAATAATGTATGCATGGTAGAAAAGATGAAGTGGGGACAAGATGATTTCTAAGCTTTTCATAGAGTATTACAAAAAAACAGAGGACATTACTCAGATTCCATAAAGAGAGGTCACATTTAGGGCATAGACTACTTAGTCTTACTTTTCTTGTGGTGAATTTATTTCCTTTCCCAGAAAAAGCCTTGCACTTCAGATTATTGTAGAGAGCTGTTCTTAGCAGTTTGGAGCCCATGCTCAACACTTGTTTTGAAAGTAACATCATCTTATTTTCTGAGCTTTAACACATTTCTCTATGTTCTGTTTTGTTTTTTTTTTCCCTGTCAGGTGGATGCAGGCTGGATTGGATTTTGGTCTATAGTTGGAGGTTGTGTTGTTGGCATAGCAATGGCAAGGTAGGAATAATTACAGGTCCTTCTCCATTTCTTCAACTGTGATTGTCATTTAGTTTATCCTCTTAAGAACAGAACTTGCTTTCTCTCATCTTTCAGAAACTTGAAATGGAAATTTGGGGTTATAATGTGTTTCTAGTAAAGCAATAATTCATACCATGTTAGTAGCTGCTGGGGATTGAAAACTCCACATGCATATACCTGAATTTGGAAGTCAGATTCTTGTTCCTGACAATGACTTCCTGTATGCTGCTTTTAAAGACAGCTCTGGTGAATTCAGCTGCCTGGTATGAGGGACAACCTCATTGTAGCACATTTGGAAAGCATTGAAGAAATTATTTTCTGTCTCCTTCCATTAAAACTTTTGGGCATATTGTTTCCCAAAGGCATATAGGGAATGTAGTACAGGCAGCCTAACCACAATAACATTTTGTTTCTCCACAGAGAAATTAGTCTGGGCCCATTTTGGGCAGGTTGCTGGATTCCTGCATAGCCTAACTATTTTCTGCTGTATCCTGTGGGCTACAGTATGGGTGTGTATGCTTTTTGTAAATCCAGACACAGTTCTCTCTGGCCATCATGAAAGCTGATGACACGGGGAGTGGAACAGCCAGAAAAGGACTGCCCTTCCAAAAGGCTGCTGCTTCTCATTCATTGAGGTCCCCTTTAGGAAAAGGGATGTTGGGAGGGAGAAAAAGTCTTTTGGGGTGCCTGAGCAGTGAGTTTATTATGAGATTAAAACCAATCACATGTTCCCCTTGCTTTGGGATATCTGAGCATTGTCCTGGCTTCTCTGTGTCCATTCTTTCAACTCCATGTGCAGATATCTGCAATGGTTGCATCATTGTGGTATTGTGGATGGAGAGAGTGATCTTTTTAGGATTCTCTTTTTTTTCTTTTTGAAACTCTCTTTGTTTTCACTTGCTGTGCTTCATCAGAGTACACAATGCATAAAGAAATGTGAGGTTTCACATCCTGACATTTTGCAGGCTGCCTAGCAACTGCAACAGGGAGAGGAAAAAACTCCTGACCTAGGGAAAAGAAACAAGTGCCTCTCTCCCATCCACTCCAGATACAGGGCAAAGGACTTAATCTAGCCAAACAAAGTTCATGCCCTGTTTTCCTCTAAAAAGAGTTGCTTTTGATTAGCCAAGCTCAGATACAGTGTTTTCTCTGTAAGAGAGTAGATGTTTAAAAGCAACTGCTGCAAATGACACTGATGCCATAGGTTGCACGTTGAAGCAGGTAGACTGCCATTTTTCATCATGAGTTAATCTCTTGTATATTTGCAGCATTTCAATAGTAGAGCTTTGAAGCTCACTTAACTTCACTGGGAGAGAATCTGCAAACTCTATGTCAACATGCAAATCTCAGTCTTTATGGTAGATTAATTTATTTAATATGCTGTCTGTGTTTAGTTTCAGGAAATGCAGGCAGTCCCTTTAACTGCTTCAAAATTGATTTCAAACCTTGTTGAATACCTGTATTTTGTAGCGTTTAGTAAATTTAAGAAATACCAACAGTCTGTCTCCAAATATGTCTTTCTAACTTGGGCGATGCACAGTTCAGATGGGAGGGTTTGCATACAGAAAGGGAGGGAGGAGGTGATTTGTCACTTCTGATGGATGACTCTCCCTCCTAGGCCTATTCAGCATTTATCTGTGTAGGGTTGAATCAATGACGAGTCTGACTGTAATCTGCTGAAAGTTGTAATTAGGAAAATTAAGTAATGATTCTTGTCAAAGCTGACAAGTTGATATATTTCAGTGTCAGAACTGTGATTTGCCAAGCAAGCAGCTCTCTCCCTTAACCACCTCTCAAGAAGCTGTTAGTTTTGGGATGGATTTTTTTTCTCCTTTTTTTTTCTTCTGCTAATTTGTTAAAGCAAAATTGGTGCATCTTAGGAATTTGCTCCTTCCATTTTTGTCAATGCAGATCCTATAATTTAGGATTTTTAACAACCTGAGCCTTGCCCTTGAGGATTAGGTCCTGTACATCACAGTAGGTGTTAAATCATCTGTATTTAAAGTAATGCCCAGTTTGGAAATTTGTTTATCTATCTCGTTTTCAAAATGCTGCAAGTTTCTCTCAGCATTATACATAAATCCTTCTACTCTCCACCCACTGCTGTCCTGATAGCCATGAACTTACATGTTTAGCTAATGTGTTTGATGCATTTTTATCATTGAAAAGCCTGGCCTATTTTGGGCAGCTGGTAGGTGCTGTACCCTTTGCTGGCAGATTTCAAATGCTACTAGTTTGAAGAAAAGCAGTGTCAAAGAGCAGTATTCCTATAATTGCATGGAAACATAAATCTATTCCCTTTTCTCAGATTTTTAATTTTTTTCTTCCCCCCACATTTGCCAAGGATCATAGATATTTCTGAGGTTTTGTCCTCTGCAGCTCAGTTTCAGTTCCTGCTTCTAACCTGCAGTGTAGTCAAAATGCTGAAACTTCATGGCATGGTGATAATTTCCTTAGCAACAGACAGTGTTGTCAGCAGTGCAGGCTTGTGATTTTAACTGTAGCATACAACCTAGGGCTGGATCTGCTGGGAGGCTGGAGACTGTTAGCAGCAGTAGGCTCAGAGGTGTGTGTCTGGCAGAGTATACCCCTTCTGTGCTGTTGTGCCTACTTTTTTAGCAGTTGCAGGCAACCCCTTACCTTACATGCTAGATGATGTAGAAGGATTTATACAGAACAAGGGTTTGAAATCAGGTACAGGGTCTGAGGATAAAAGTAATTTCTCATATTTTTTTATTGAAGCAAGTATTATGAAGAGTAGACTAGATTTACAGTCTTCTTTATTCTCCTGTAACCAGACAGGAAACAGAAGTTCTTCAATTACCAAGTCCAGGCTAGATTATTATGTCATCTTTTTTCTATTATTTCTATTGCTGGCTGAATCCAGTAGCAAAATAAACCTTTACTTTGGGGTACATTTGACCCTTTTGGCGTTCTATGATATCTGAGAGCTCTTTGGAGCACACTGCTACCCAAACTGGGATCCTTCTGTGAGGAAGAGTGGCAGCTGCTTGGTAAAGGTCGGTATTTTCTCCACTTAGCTGTCATGAATGGATTAGATGCATATCAGCCTCCCATCCCCACATATCCTTGGTGGTGAGATAGGGACCAAGGATCCTTTAGAGATCACCCCAGACCTGTAGTCTGTGAATGTCCCTCCCAGAAGGCTGATATTTCTCACCTTGTTTCATTAGACAGGACCTACGTCACTGCCCTTGCCTGTAAGGACAGTGATGTTGTCTGCCAGCAGGCAAAGTGGGAGTCTCTGTGGAATAAGCTGGAAGTTTACACTTTGAGATGCTTCTGCAGAGCTTTTAAAATTGCTGATTTTGACCCTAGTGATCCTAAAGAATAATTAAAGAAACTCACTGGCAGACCAGTGAGGTGATCCTGACTCCTTGATTGGATTGTCAGAAAAAATTCCACCAGTAGCAACTGACCTCTGGCTATTGGAGATGAATGCATAAGCCACTTGAACACTGCAGTCATAAACTTCTCAGATTATATGCAGCATTGATCTCCCACTACTGCTTATTGAATTACTCACTGCTAAATTCAGTGTGGAATTCAGGCATGGGGAGAATCCAAATACAAGGAAAGAAGTTGGTTTGGGGGAGTGGAGAGTGTTTTACTCCTAAGTGCATTACTCCTATGTCTCTTACGCTATATTTGGAAGTTTTCAAAATTTTGGCAGCATTTCCTGTTTTATGAAGTAAGCTATAAGGTGTCTGCTTATTGAGTGATCTTAGGGCAGAGAAAGCAGTCAGCTGGTAGACAGACAAATTTCATCATGGACCAGCCTAGGTGGATTATGCTGCCATTAACCTGATCAAGGTAGGAGCCTGTCAAGGGGGCAGAAGATATGCTTTAGAAATACATACCTAACCTGTCCATCCCAAAAGCACATCTCCTAAGCAGGAGATGATGGAAAATTACTCATGAACAAATAACATTGCCTTTTCTAATATATCTTTCCCAGTAGTTAGGTTGACATCCCCTGTGAGAAGAGCAGTTGCACTGATAATTATGCCACACGAGCACTGCTTATTCTGTTTCCTTGAAAGAAAAAGGAAAAGACGAAAAAAGCAATTGTACTATCAGGTGGTGTAAATATCATAATTCCCTCTATATAACAGCCAGACTGCCCAAGGACTTGTGGGGCTATCCTCCCCCAGTCTGTCAGCAGGGTCTGTGTAGAAGAGGCGCAGCACCAAGCTTGTGGTTTCTGGAACTTTTCAACCCAAAACAGCCACTGGCAAAGTGATCCCCTGTGTAAGGAGCTCCTTCCTTGCCTAAGCCACCATGAGCTTCATCACCAATGCATCCAAGGGTTCAGAAGCTGTTCCTTGTCATCTTCAACTAGGGATTCTTTGGACTTTTTTGGAGTTTTTCCATTTCCCACAGGAATGAATCTTGACACTTAACTATGTCTTGAATGAAACGCGGCAGCCTCCTCATATGCTAATGGAGCTCTGTGTCTGCCAAGGGAGACTGGCAAATGCTGACAAAACAGTGATGGAAGTAGTGGTGAGATATTGTGTCCAACAAATGCAGAAGGATAAAAAAACTCTCCTCCAGTGTTTTCATGTGATGCCTTGAGAATTGCTTGAGAATTGTTCTAGTTTGGTTGTTACTTTGTGACAGCTAAAAAATCCATGGCTCTTCACTTGACAGCTAGAAATATCACCATCCTATAAAAATACCTTTTTTCTATTTCTGAAAATGAGAAATTACTTTTAAATTGTTTTTATAGTCTCCAAAATGTTTCATGAGGATATACTGAATTAATTGTCAAGCATCACATTTAAATAATATGAAAATTGGCATTTGTACTGCTCTGATGTGTGTTTTTATTTTAGATTTGCAGATTTTATCAGGGGCATGCTGAAGTTCATACTGCTGCTGCTTTTATCTGGAGCAACGTTAGCATCAACCTGGTTCACTCTCACCTGTCTAACTTCTGTCACTCATCTGCCTTTAACCACAGGTATTGACAATGATTTTAATTCCTGTTCTTTGTAATTGATATTGCAGGCAAATATTTGCAGTCTTCAATATCTTATAACCTGGTTTGGTCTTTAGTAATGCAGTAGTTTTACTGAGACAAAAAAAATGTTTAGAAAGTCTATTGAAACCTGAAATACCTTCACTGCTTTGAATAATTCAATAAAAATATTAAAAACTTGGAAAACCCAATAACAGGAGCCCTGAATACACATTTAAATTTGATTTGGGGACAAAGTGTTTTTCTGCTTTTGAGTCCTTTGGAATAACCGAAGTGAGAAATAAATCAAGAAAAATCAGATGTATGAGAGTAGTCTTGCATATAAGAAACAGTGACATGTCTGGGAATTCAGGGGTTTGAAACTTGCATTAGTTATTAGAAACACTTGGTGCATTTCAAACCAAGGTGACCCATAGTGTTTTCAGCCATCTAAATCTGTCCCTGCACAGTGCTGTCCTCTTTTCTTGCACCTGCATGCAGGTTCAGGGAACTCTTCCAGCCCAAAATTAACTCAGCCTATGCCTCAAAAAGCCAGGGAAAAAAGCAGTTGGCAGGAGTGGGGGAAAAGCTTAAAGGTCTAGTTGGGCTGCCAGCGAACTGTACCCTTAGCTGAAAGCTAGCACTGCTTAGTTCTTAAAAATCTGTCCTTCACCTTGTTATCTGCACCAAAGGACTGATCCACCTGTGATTCCAAGACCTTCAACAGAGTACCGAGTTACAGTAAAACCTAAGCCATCGAGGTTCAAAAATATATTTATTTAGTAAAGAATTCTATAAATCCATTTTAAATGAAGGGCCATCTCTGTTACAAGCAATTTATGCATTCTAGGAGAAATGAAAACCTTTTTTTGCCTATTTTTCATAAGAGAGTTTGGTGGGGAGAGTAGTATATAGAGTAGTGTTTTACTCAAATTAAGTTCGAGTTTCAGTAAGTGTCCTTGGTGCACTGCAAATGTCACAACTATAAACTAAAGTGGGTACAGCAAATTGAAATACATGATCAATTCAGGAGCAACACCATCTGGATGGATAGGTCAAATTTGTGCTTTATCTTGAAATTTCAATACTTTCAAAAATTCTGCTTAAATAAAACATAATTTAATCAATAAATAAATCAAATTTCATGATGGCTGTTGTCATACTAAATGACTACACATTTCCATCAAATCTAAAATAAAAGCAATAAAAGCTTTTTTCTCATGCTTGCCTGCTTCATCACTACAAGCCTGCAGTAATGTAAATTTTTACAGTAACTCTGTCCTCTGAATTGATGCAACAAACCAAACACATAAATGACACTTCAAGTCTATGCATAAGAATGAAGCAGAAACGTTTCAAGAGGGGAAAGTCATTACCTATGTACTCACCAGTGTTCCAAAAAAAGCTGATGGAGCTCTCTCTGATTTTATTTTATTGTTTTTTTGTAAAGAATTCAGCATGCAACATGGGTTCTATAAGAATTCTTATTTTTTATAGCATGTAGTTGCATTGTGCTGTTTTGTTTTGGAAAGGTCATCCACTGTCAGGGCATAAAAGTAGGTAGGGTATTTGAGGTTTGCTATATAGTATCTTAAACTAGCATCCCTTGATTCAAATGCAGAGATTGGGTTGTACTTCTCATGCAAATACCATTTCTCTTAAAATGGATGATTCCTTAGATTAAGTTGTAATTATAGATCAGATTTTTCTGTCAATGCTTTTCTTACATATGCCACTGTAAATACTGAACCCTTTTCTTTGAAACACGAGCTTGTTTTGAATAGAGTGCCAGGAATATGATGCATTCCTCAAAAAAAAAAAAATAAGGCAGTCTAAAGCATCAGAGTCTAATGTGCAGCCAGAAAATCAGATCACTTTTTTCTTCTGTTTAAATTTCATAGATATGCAGTGGGGGAAGGTTCTTATCAGGCTTTTCTCATTAAAGTTCTTAAAAAATAGATGTAATGTGCCTGTTCAATTTAGTTCCTTGTACACAGAAAAGCTGTGCTATATCTTTATGAAATATGCTGTTATGGATGAAAACACACAAGCTATTTAAGCTAATTTATAGGACTTCATGCTAGATTATTCCTCAGTGTAATGATGCAACATGATGATGACCTCTGCATTCACAGTAATTGGGAGAAACGGTACATTTGAATTGATTTGAATGAACTTCTTTTTATTCTCCTCCTTTTAATTAAAAGTTTGAGATGTAGAGTGTATTGGAGTACAAATCTTAAGAGGTCAAATGCAGGCTGTGGGCTGGCAGTGTGGGCTGGCAGCTTTTGGAAGTGATTAGTGGTAGCTGGTACCAGGTGGAAGTCACTTTGAGTATCAGTGGGCAAGTGTTGACAGTGGACTGCCAAGTAGGTATTCTCTGTGTGTTTTTTGTAGAGCTTGAAGATGTGCAGAACAAAAGCAGACATCATTGTGGGGCTTTTCCCTCCATCTTTTTTTTAAATTTTTTGGTTGATTTTTTTTTTCATCTAGTGTTCTCTTTTTTCCTCTTTCTTTTCTTTGCTTTTTTTTCTTTTTTTTCCAGAAAAGGTCCATCAAATACTTTTTATTCCAGAGCCACTTTGCAGGCAGCACTGGACACCTGCTATAAAGCAGGAGTTGTGTTATTCAAGGCAGGTTTTGATGTTGCCAGAAGGTTCATAGGCTCCTCCACTTCCTCCTGTCCTGTGGCAAAGAGCACAAGTGTTGGGCTTGGCAGGGCTACAGAGCCAGTGATGGATCTCAGTCCACACTTTCAGCCTTATTCAAATGCTGAGGCAGAGCAAGCAGGGTTCAAAACTGACATGAAAATTTGTGGGGGTGTACATATGATCTTCCAAAGAGGTTTTCCCTTCCAATCATGTAGCTCCCATTTTGGGAGGGACTTCCCCCTCGTCTCTTGGCCTGCCTCCAGTGTTATTCTCTTGAACAAGTCGGGCTTTGCCCTACAAAGCCACAAGTGTTGCCATCTTCAGCAATACCTGGGAACTGCTGAAATATCCACGTGATCTGAAGGATTGCTGGTACAGTTAAAAGGCAGCTCTTCCACAGGACAGGATGGTCATTTTGGGGAGGAGACAAGACACCTTGTTAAGGCAGGCTTCACTACAGAGATGAAGGCTGGTTAGATGGCATCATCATTGGCTGCTGTATCTCACCTAACAGCTGCTTGATCCATCAATAAAGTTTGCCTTTATAGGCAGACCCTGACAGTGGCTTCCCCAGGTCCAAACCCAGTCTTTTCCTTTAGCATGTGGATATTGGGTGACACAAGCTCATCTCCCCCTTCTGAAAACCCTCTGCTTGTCTCCCTCCCACCTAGGCTCAGAGCAAGCAGTAGGTGGATGTGTTTTTATGGAAGCATAAAAAAGATGAGAGAATTTGGCCAGTTATTCGCCCTAAAAAAAAAAGGAAAAAAATCTCAAAATATTTGTTTTTAGAATACAAACAAACCAAAGTCCTCTTTTAATTGGTGTTCTTTGTGGCAGTTTTAGTAATGTCTGTTTTAAATACTGGGGGAGGGAAGGTATTTGAAAAAATGGTCACAGCAAAATATATTTTCCTCACCTTGTTTGTATAATATTCTCCTAATTCTTTTTAAATAGGCACAACATCATTTAAAGATATTTCCTACAAAATGTAATTACTTAGAATGGAGACCTTTAATGCAGTTATTAAAAATCAATGACTGCATTTGTGGTTTTAAATTATACTGTTTAGGATTGTTTGTGTTGAGTAATGCCTGCATTGCTTTGTATTTGCATAATATGCTCCATTTTTCCTCCTCCCACAGAGGAAGACAAGTTTTATGTCATTTCCTGACTTCTTAGTGTAACTCCAAAGGACTTTATAAAAAGTGTAGTCATAGTTGTATATATGAACCATAACAGCCAGTGTGGGGAAAAAAGAAATTGTGGCAATAATGATACAGTGCCAGTTACTATATCATCTGTCTAAAGCACCTCTCATCAGCTAATCACAGCTCTCCAAAAACCTTGATTCTGGAATTGGTTTATATTTTAAGCAAGCCTGAATTTTATTTTAAGAAATTTTAATTTTAATGTATATTATTTGCATTTCAGTTTCAAAGGCAATTTTATGTACACATAGAGCATTAAAATAGTTTTCTCCATTGAATTCTCAGTGCAGCTGCTGATCTGTTTCTCTTTGCCAAGTTCATTGTTACTTTGCTTTGTACTGAACTTCATTATGTGAATTTATGTACAATGGGATACTTCGACCCAAAATAATTGTGTAAGGCATTGTATTGCCAGTTTCAGTATCTCGCCACTTTGTATTGCTGGTAGGATCTCTGGATACAAATACCAGCATTTTCCAAAAATTGATATGCAACACTAGTTGCTTGCAGCTCAGATTGAATGTTTTCGGTGTAGCATATCAAGAATATTCTAATATTTATGAGCACATTCAGCAGAAGTTTGCTTTACAAGATCTTTTCTACTGCTGCATGGCAGACACTGAATACAGTGGCACCTCCATAAGCTGATGACTGTGTTTAGGTTAAGCAGCTCACACTTTTATTTTCAGGTTCAACAGATCGAACATTGTAAACACATCTGTCTCTCTGTCCTCATCTACAAAGCACAGAAAAAGAAAGGTGTTAATAATATAATACTGATTGGTTTATTATTTGTGTTTAATTTCTTTACTATAAACAAGATGTGCTTGGTAAGTGTAAGGCAGAGGAGCCCAGAGGATGAAACAGTGTCCTGAAAACATTAACCTGCTTAGGGCTTTGGGCACATCATTACCTCAACTCCTGCTGTGCTTTTCTCACTCATAAGATGGGAACAATGACCCTTGTTTTGCAGACAGCTTCTTTAACTTCACAAATAGAAGAGTGCTTAAAGATGAACTAATTTAGGGGGTTATTTTCTTCCAAGAAACAGTGTTTATTAGTATACAGCTTGAAATTTGGGAGGAACATTTCAGAGATGAGTATCTATTAATCTGGGCACTTTAAATATCCATCAATAGCAAACCTCAAATATTGTGTTATTTCCAGCCCTCTCCTCTTTCATTTCTTGAGGCTTACTCAGTAATTTTTCACTTCTTAGTTCTCCAAACCGAATGCTCTGCTTTGAAAGCAAGTTCCACTTGCTTTTCTCACGAGAAGAATGTAGAACAAATCAAATTTGCTCAGATTTTTGGTTACTTTCAAAACTATATCATGAGATAGCAATTTGATCAGTGTGTGCTGGAATGGAAATCCAGGCAATGAAACATATTGATGTTATAAATGTGCACTACAGAGACATCTTTCTTCTATTGTGTTTTTTCATTTCCATAAGTGAATTACAGTAAAATTTACTGTCTTACCTTAAGGGAGTCACATTTCTCATGGAAAAATTAAGGGTTACTTCTTCCATGACTTTTCTTACCATGGCCAGTAGCAAGAGTTAGATTATAGGGAGGTTTTATTCTACTTTAATGGACTTTAGATTTTGGCAGGAGCTAACTTGAATTGTTCAAATTGGTCATGGGGATACTGAAGCACTGAAGTCAACAAAGCCTGCATCCTCATGAGGCATTATCCTTTCACTTTGATGTTTGGAATACAGTTATAATGGGCACTGACAAAGTGCCCTAGATCTCCATAGGTTTTGCTTTAAATTGTGTGCTGCTTCCAAGAGAATATATTCCATTGTATTTACTCTCCTGTTTATCTCTATAAAATTTGTGTGAGTTTTGGCTGACTGTGTCTCAAAAGAGAACTGTTACAAAATGCACAGAGTTCAAGAGATTCTGGCAGGCGACTTTGGAAGGAGATGCTGTACCACTTGCTTATAGTTGGTACAGCATTTCCTGTGTAAATTTATCTGAAAACTGGGTTTTTTTAAGAAATGGTAATATTTTGTATTCTTTGTTAAAAATCAGCCAAGATACATGTGCCAATGGTTGATAAGAACTAGTCACATCAGTTGAGATCCTTCTATCAGTTTCATTTGGGTTTGGATCAGGCTCTGTAGTTGTACATTTAGTGATGGTATAATTTAAGAGTAAATTGCTAAACATGTTGCAGAATGTCCTGGAAAATTCTGGGAAATTGTATGTCAGAGATGGTTGAGTCTCCTGCTGCTGCATTGCAAGCTCATCTGAGGACAGCAAGTGAAGTCTGTCATTTAAATCACTTCCCTGTTTGAATTCCTAACTTTCCTCCCGCTTCTTTTTTTTTTTAAATTGGTAGAAAGCTTTTGCCACAGCTTGTGGCTGGGAGAAGAGAAAGTTTTTTCTGAGATGTGGGCATGTATTTGCCATCCAGTAGCTCAAGGGCTGTAGGAGATAAGCCAGTCAGGAACTTTACTTCTTGCCACTTTTCCTCCTCTTTCTGCTAAGCCACTGTAACACCATCAGTCCCAAGTCATCTAACTGGTAGCATCTCTAGTGCTATTATCAAGGCACATTTTATTCCTTGCTTCCTTCCTGGCCAGCAGGATGAGTGCTGAGGGAATAGCAAGGGTTACCTCATACCTCAAGCATGAACATGACATGATGAAACATGGCTTGAGCCTCCTGCTGCAGCAGCTCCTGCCAGTTCTCTGAAACAGCTGTGCTGTGGATGGGTTTTTTGCCTTTGCTGATCTTTTTGCAGTGGTCAACCTGAGAAATAGCTGCTTAATGCACACAAACATCTTTTAAACTATTTCAATTACTATAATGTTTTAAGAAACCTAGCCCAGTTCCATTGTTGATGTCCATAGCTGCCATTGTCTTGGACACACAACTTTGCACATAACTTCATAGGCAATTAATTTATTCCTTTTTCTAACAAAAAGTGATTTTTTTAAATAGCAGTAGCATGACACACTTCTCCAGTGTATGCCTATCCAAGTTACTTGTTATTCTTTAGGACATAATGTTAGCTTCTTGGTGAATCATCTCTTTTTTTTTTCTTTTGTCAGTGCTTTCAGATCCTTATATTCATTTCCAAGGACTGTCATTAGATTGTCTTAATTGAAAGAACATTTGCTGTAACTTGAGCAGCTGTTCCTCTGCAGTATAAAATCACGGTAATTGTTTGTGTTCGTTCGGCACAAGGTCTCTGTGATGGAAAGCAAGTGGTCCCTGTTAATAGGTGGTATCTCCCTGCTGTCCTGTCATCCACGAGCTGGAATATGAGATACACTCTTTAGTGTGTGAAATAAAAAACAAAAACCACTTCTGAACTCTGATTTTACTTGTTTCTGGGACTTACTTGTCTAGAACTGTGTATGCTATCTTTGAGTTACTGTCAACGACCAGTTGGATTTGTAACTCAGTTGCTAAATTACTGGAATAAGCTTACTTGTATGGCACTCAGGATAACCCTGGCTGATTTACAGATGCATGAGATAAAAAGCAGTTTCCCATCACTACAATAGGTACCATTTAAAGAAATCTTTCAGGTGTGCACATCTTCCTCATTTTCAGAGCTTCTTTTTGTGGTTTCCTAGTTAAAAGTTATCATTTCCATTAGATGTTAGAACTTAAATTGGCATCTACTGGATGCTATATTCTGTCTGTCCTTTTGCTGTAACATTTCTGCTTATTAATTCCAAAGGGGTGTGTACCTGTGCCTCTGCACAGACCTTGCTTTATCAGTACTAGCTGTGATCTCAGCTGAGGTGCTGTCATTGGTATTCAGCTGGCAGTTCTTGGTGTGCACACACAAGGCAGGCAACCCTTTGGGGCAGCCAAAGGGTGGTGCCAGGGTTTGCTCCTCTCAGTGTGGAAGTGTGAGATGTGTGCCGGTGGCTGTGTTCCTGTGAGTGTCCTGACAAGAAATTTGAGGGTGTTGTTTCTGAGGTACAGAGTTACTGCCCTTGTTCACTCGTGGTCTGATCATCTTAATACCTTGCAGTGAGTGGTGAGCAATGATGTAATTCAACTGGCATATTTTAAGCTAGCAAATCTAGTTTGAAGACTTCTTCTCATTTTATGGAAACCTTGGCACCTACTGTATTAAACAAAATCTGAAGTCTTTAAATGGCTGCTAAGTTTTGCTTTCATCTCAGTGACTCTATGTTTCTGGAAATTATATGTCTAGACATTGTCTCTGTTCAGAGGTATGATTTCCCTTTCCTGGCTACTGCTCCTTCTGGAAGATGTTTCAGCCCTCTTGCAGAGGTGTTTCTTCTGACAGTCTGTTCACTGTTCCACTTTCAATGGTGCTGTTGTGCTGCTTTCAGCAGCTTCTCATCTATTTCCACTGTTTGAGTTTCTGGTACAAAATTACAGCTGGGCACCACCTTCTTTCAGAGAGGTTCTGAAAATGTTCTCTAGGAGTTACAAGTCTGTCTATAGATATCTTCAACTGAGTGCAGTAATAAGGGGCAAATGTTCATTTGTCTTAAGAGATTCTTCTGTTTCATTTATGTGTTGGTCTCTCAAGCCAGTACAAAAATTTCAAACCGCTGAGTGTGATTGGATATTCTGGCTACACCCGACAGCAGTTAGAGAGATTTAGAGCGATATGCAGCAGTGTTTGAGGTGAATGGGAGTTCAAAGAGTGGCTCATGAAACTTTAAATACTGGTGAGGACTTGCAGCAAAAATCTATGGATCTTATAACTAGGAAATCAGGTCTTCAGTGTTAGCTAGAGGAGGGCATTAAGAAGAACATCCTAATACTGTATGGGGTTTTTTCTTTCCTCTCTGATGACTCCTGGACATATCTTTCATCAATTTCTTTGATTTATTTTGCAGTTTATGACAGGAGAATTCAAGAGTATGAAAAGCTACCACGGTTTTTTTGAGGGAGTTGGTTTTGTTTGGTTTTGCATGTGTTTGTTTGTTTTTCTTAACAGCTCAGAGTACTGTGGTATATTCAAAGAAGTGGGGCCACGTCTCCCTCCTTTTTCCTGTCTCGACAAGTCCTCTGTTGAAAAATAAATGTCCTTGTCCCTTGGAAGTAAACCACATGAAATAGAGAATGTAATAGATAGCCCTTTCTGCTTCTTAATCCCTTTATTTCTTTTCCATGATTTTTTTATATTTTAAAAAGCTGGTTTTTAATTTTTTTAAGCTGAACATTTTCTGCTTCCCAGCAGTTTCTCAGTTGAAAGCTTGAACAGTGCTTAACAAAAGATGAAGTAGAGCTGTTTCTGTTCTCCCCTTTCTAAGACAAGAGAGTGTATATTAAACTGAAATATCTACACACATATATAGTTATATGAAAAAAAAGTCTAAGGATTTTGTACCATAGAATCTTTGCACTGCAGCAAAGCCTCTATAAATAATTCACCTCTGACTTCATAACGCTTTTGTATTTGAAATACTTTTCTTTAGGTTTTCTTAGTATTTTGGTGTGAGCCTCAGAAATTATTCCAGAGTTTTCTGGTTACTTAAAGCCTTCTGATAATTTCCTTTTTCTTTTTACTTGGTCAGTAACCTCAGGTTATTGAGGTTGCAAGTCAAGAAATCTCCTCTGTCCAAGACAGCACTAAGAAAAAACTTACTTAAATTTCTAAATAGATATGAAATTTTTGTGAAGTTTTGTGATTTGTTTTTAGGTTTTTGTGGGTTTTTTTTAGTCCAGAAATAGCTATAATATGTTTATTAAAGGATCATATAAGTATATTAAGCTTTTGTATTAAGTACTGTGAAGTAGTTGGCAGAAATTGTAGAACAAAATAGCTGAGGTTGCTGAAGAAATGTCACATTTTTCCGTTGGTTTGTCCAAGAAAAACAATTTGTTGTACAGCAGCAAATAATCTGCATTATCAAATCTGTCCCGTTCCTGTCAGGAGCTGGGTGCCCTTCATTTCCTTTTGAAGCCAGAAGGGATTCAACATGTTGCAGTTCAGACTGTGCTGAATACTAATGTCTTGATACCTGGTAGATCATTAGTATTTATTTGTAAAATGGAAGCAAAATTAGTTTTGACCTTTAGAGCTAAGTCAAAAGGTTAATCCATGTCCATTTCCAATTTGGTGCATTAATTGCTCCTTGTCCTAATTGTGTGTAGGACAATATTTTCTGTTTGTTTCAGAGGTAAATTAAACTGTAGGTGATGCTTTGCATTCATAATTTTGTTGTTTGTTTTACTTACAAGTGAAGTCCAAATCACTGAATGTATCTTCATGGATTCTGTTTAAATAAATAGATAAATAAATCAATCAGTATTTCTGACTCTTTTTTTTTTTTTTTTCACAAATCAATGCATGCATTCTTCCTAAAGCTAGTGGGATGTGATGCTCTTTTTGATACACAGAGGATAAAAATAATATTATGCATTTTTTGGTTATTCAAATATTCGTATTCTTGGCAGCTTTGAATAGGAGGGGAGAACACCAGCATGAAATTAATAACTGTTTTTGTTTCTGTCATAGCTACACTGTACACATCCTGCATTTTGCTGGGCATATTCCTCAACAGCAGCGTACCAATATTCTTTGAGCTCTTTGTGGAGACAGTCTACCCTGTTCCAGAAGGAATAAGCTGTGGAGTTGTCACCTTTTTGAGTAACGTTTTCATGGGAGTGCTTTTGTTTTTCCTCACATTTTACCATACAGGTAAGAAATATAAGCCACTTGAAAAACTTAATACTCCTTAAGGACATACCTTTGTCAGTAAAAGGAAGGATTTGCACGTACAGTTTCTGTTAATAACCAAATGTTTGAATCGAAGCAAGGGCAGCAAGGAAGGAGAATTTTAATCTTTCTTTTCTATATGCATGCTTATAAAAATGAAATTTCTTAGATGCAGTATAATTCTACTTGAATCTGCTGTAGCCAGAAACCACCAAGGTACACACTGTCATCAAATTGTATAAAGGCCTGGGTAATGTGACCATTAATAATGTTTGTACCTGTGGGTGGTGAGAACCACAGCAAAGCTCACCCAACCTCATGCTCTTGGGTAGAGCTGTATTGCCCAGGAGAGCAGAGCAGAAATGCCCCACTTAAAGCCAGCTCTGTTCAGAGGATGAGGTCCCACTGCCCAAGGACAGAACAGGCATTCCTTTGGGAAATCCCGTGGCCTATTCCAGCTCAACAGGATTTCACTTCAGGTTTTCGTCAATTCATTCAGACTTTCTTGTCCCACAACTATTATTTGCTTCCTTCTAACTCATAATCATAACTTAAAACTTGCTGTTTAGTAGACTATAATACATACTATTACTCTAAGCTGAAAAATAAGAACCCAGCTTGCTTTCAAAGGGACGTGGTCTTTATTAAGGGTTTTCAAAGACGCAGATTTTTTTCTTTGTATTTTGTCATTATGTAAACATTTGCTTCATGGTATAAGATTTGTAAACCATTAGAAAATGTGAGCTTTTATGTATTATTACTTCTTAAGATGTTGTATTTTATAACTAAGAGGAGAGTGACAAATTTCAGATTGAATTCTGCTATAAATTATCAAGGTTTCAACCTGGGGCAAATTTTCAGCATGGTTTGTCTTTCTGCCAGGAAACTGCGAGCAGGATGACAGCCTTGTTCCGAATTGTGGCCTGTGAACACAAACAGAGAAATTATTTAATTTTTTAATACTGATGCTGAACTGTATCATTGTAAAATCTGAATGCCATCTGGACTAGCCTTGGGTGGTGTGAGAGCTAGTCTTTACATTTTAAAGTATACTTTTGATATTAATTGGTGTGAACCCTGTTCACACATACTGTTGTTTCTGACATCTGTACCTGAGCTGGAAAGATGACATAGAATGTTCAGAGAATTTTTTCATTTTGACATTACATAATAAATGAGGATGGGGATATGGTGTCTCACTTCTGATGAAAAAATTACAATAGAGTGGACTCATTCCCCCATAAATAGAGTATTTGGGACCATTTTTTGTCTCTCATATTT
>NW_005054298.1:9439693-9466759 GCF_000277835.1 Geospiza fortis | reverse complement strand
TCCCTACAAGATACCAGTAAATGCAGCTTAGGATAAACCTGAAATTGGTGTACCCATACACTTAAAATATTTTCCCTATTTCTTCAAAAGGAAAGAAAATAAAGTAATTTGTGCTTAGGAAAATCCATTCTTGGATAGAAAGTATGAGAGAGTGTGTGGTCACTGGGGGGGGATCAGTGCCAGGGGTGCTATTGGCTCCTCTGATTAAAAAAATCCGTTAGAGGGTAGATAATGATCTTAATCATTTGCTTTCATTTGATTCAAATGCATCCTGTAATGGCATTTAAGAAGCTTACAGATAAACCAGAACTCAGTCAAATTCATCTTGTTCCCTTGGTCTTTCCTTTTAGCCAAATAATCTTTCAGTAGTTTTCATTCCAATTTCTCTTTTTCTCCTTGTACTGATATTGCAAATGCTGTGAAGGACCCAAGCCCTGGAAGCTTTCCAGTGCACTGAAGATTTTGGTTCATCTAGCAGAGTGGGGATTAAACCTACCTAAAGCTCAGCCTTGCTGCTAGTGCTGTGCCCCAAAGCTGCAGCCTTTGGATGAGGTTTCCTTTGCCTTTCTGCAGGGATTTCCAAGGGAAAAACAAAAGGAAAATGACCTTTGGTTCACATGATTGATGCGTTCCCTGCATCGCCAGGGCTGGCACAAATTCTAGAGCAAAAAAGACATGAAGTGTTCCCAAGTTAAACTTCATCTCTTAGGATATATGAGTTCAAATCTGTTTATTCCAATTAAGGAGGAATGTTGTAAGGAAAATAATAGCAAAGCATTTTCCTGTTGACTTCTGGCATCACATAAGTCTTCTCCAAGCCTAGGAAATTTTTGCTATGGTTTTAATAATAATACTGCCTAAACAAATCCATAAGGGTTTTTGGTGGATCAGGGAGAATGTTGTTGAAAGTTACCGGTTTTGGAAGGTTGATTTTTCAGGCTTTCTGACTGTTGTCCTTCACCTTGTTTAAAATAAATCATGCTTTTTCTTTCAGCAATATAAATTGCAGATTTAAGAAAGTAGCAGTGATGAAGCCTTGATTTTGATTAATTCAGATTTGATTAACTCTCCTGGAGGGAGAGTTTAGATTCTGTGAAACTAAATCATAATAATAGAAAAAATAATAATAGTAGTAATAATAATGGAAAATTTGAAAAAAATGAGTAAAACACTATCTGGTGAAATGAATGTTTCTTTAGTAAATTGACACATGTAGAAAAAAAGAATTTATTGTACTTGTTTGAAAAAATTGTGACTCAAACTGCTAGTTGTTAGTCAAATATCAGATGATAGGATTTCTTGAGAACACAGACTTTTAAGGGCAGTACGTTATGTCAAACAGCTGAAAAGAGGCTTCCAAGGACCTGTTTTTTGCAATGACTTTTAAATTGAATTGATCGCATTATGCACAAGTTTCTTCTGAGGAATTGGTTTTCCCTTCTTATACAATGTAGCAGATCTGATTCAAAATCAAACCCAGTTTCTTCCTATGCTTTTAATTTTAGTTCTCCATCCATGAAAATCAAGGGACTAATGAGCAGAGTCTTTGGAGGTGGTTTATTCTCCATTAGCAATGATAGATTTTTTTTTTTGCCCCGTTCTCTTCATTGGCAGGTTGAATAAGGAGGATTTCCATTAGTTGGAGGCATTGGCTATAAATATCTATAACTCAATGTGTCCATGGAGAAGGCTCACAGACCAAGTTAGCCATTGACTGGGAGCTGTCAGGATTTTGTCAGCACACAGCGATTTCCTTCAAACCTGCCATCAGTCCAAGTTTTGGTCTCTTTAAACCCAGAACATGTTTGATAACTGAGGCTGGGTCTCTGTTCTGCTTTACAGAGTTTTCCTGGTTCAACTGGTGCCTGCCAGGGTCGTGTCTGCTCAGCCTGCTCCTCATCCTGTGCTTCCGCGAGTCCTACGACAGACTCTATCTCGACGTCGTCGTCTCTGTGTGATCACCCCGCACTGGTGAGGGCTTGGAAGAGACTGAGAGTCGGCTTTGCAGTCTGCACATCTGCCTGGATTTGCACAGCTGAACAGCAGAAAAACAAATTTCAAGACTTAATCGTGGCTTTATTTAGAGAGGGTGAGGGATGGGTCGTTCTTACGTTCAAGACCATCTTGACTTGCCATAAACGTGGAACTGGAGCGGTGATGGTGACACCAAAATGCACAAAGAGAATCTCTCTGCTGTCCAGGTCCCTGTGCAGGGCTGGGGCTCTCTGTTGAAGAGGCTGTTGATGTAGCAGTGAGGTGTATGTTGTGTGTATGTGTGCCTGTGTGCTGACTCACGGTTATACACACCAGGGTACCAGTAATCTTCAGAGTCTTCTATCAGAATGAAAATAGGGAATAATCTTAACAAAAGGAAAAAGAAATAAGAAAAGAAAACAAAAATCTTTTCAAGATCTCTTTAAAATCACTAGTCATTTATATTGAATGTTCATTAAACATTTAAGCTAAAATGATTTGGTGCTTGTACACTACATATACATTCTAATAAAGTGGGTTCTGATATAAGACACTGGTACCAGGGTTTTTAGCCATACTAAATACCCCAAATAATCCTTGCAGTGATATTAGAGGTGTATGTTACCACCCTGGAGCACAAGTAAACAATAGCTTTAGCTGCCACTGAATCCCAACCTGCACCCACAGTCATCTCTGAAACGCCACCTTGGTTCCATATCTCCTGAATATGGAGCATCCGTGGAGTACTGGAGTGTCACTCTAGGTAAATGTTGCTGTTCTAAAGGCCACCACTGTGTCACCTTTCCATCCTTCATCTCCAGTACTGCCTTTTTTACTGTTTGTGCCACTGAATACTGTGGGTGTGGATTTCTGAATCCTGCTAGTTCTCTCCTGATACTCTAAGGTGTGTGTGGTTTTTAGGATTCGTTTATGACTGAGGGTGCCTGAACAATATTGCTTGTAACCCAAGTCTGGAGAAATCACTGTTTCCTAAAAAAACCTTTCTAGTTGAGGAGGTGCATTGATGGCGAAATGACAATGAGTTTGACAATGAGTAACTCACGAGTTCTGGCATAATATGGGAAATTAATGCCAGCTCTTTTTATCAGTACTAATCTGTGGTCGTTCTGGCCCTTACTTGAACATAGATATTAAAGACACTTTGAATAGTTTTTTAACTCAATTTTTAAACCTGCTAATGATTTCTTAATTATATTCTTAGATTTCAGTTTGGCATCATTTAAAATATTTCTGTATGTGTGCGTGTGTTTGTTCTGTGCTTTGTGTTTCGGGGGTGTGTTTGTGTGTATGGGGGCGTGCATATTTATATCAATGTATACACAAATAAAACTTATATATATAAGAGATACATATACATATATATATATAAGTTGTGCAAGGGTATGTGTTTCCCTAGGTTTACTCCAGGTGATCCTGTCTGGGGAAGGTGATGTGCCCTGGTTTGTAACCAAGCCAGTCACTGCCGTGAGTGGGAAGCGTTGTGCACGGTCTGCCACAGGGATTCTTTTCAGGGAATGATTTCCTGTCCTGGCAGTTCTGTGGCAGGGGGTGGGTGCACGTGTTGGAGGAGGCTCTGCATCTCTAGAAGTTGAATCAAGCACCCTCTGCTCCTGTGTGGGGCTCTTCTTTGCCCCTGGGGCAACACCAACACGGTAAGCTCACCCAAATAAACCCAGAACTACCTTTCAGACATGGATCTGTTCCTTCTGCCTGCTCTCCTTTTGCAGAGAGAATACACCTCTAAGACTTAACTCAGGAGTGTATCTGTGCAGTAAAATAAAACAAGCTGTTCCCTGCTTTTATGTTTTCAGAGCAATGATGTCCTTACTGTAGTAGCTGAAAATGGATTTAGCTCATTGCCTGTATCAGCTCTAAATAGTCTTTCCTGTCTTGAAGCAGATTCTTTGTGGTGGTGGAGCTAACCTGCATAGGGAAGATGAAATCAGTCCAACCAGCACATTCAGATCCACTGGCATCATCCCTTACTTTTCAGATGAGTGGTGTTAACTGTCCAGCTTCTTTTTACTATGTTTTAGTGCCTGGATTAGTTTCAGTATCCAGTAGCTGCTGCTGCCTATTGTCTCTGAAACCAGGGATCATTTGCCAAGAGTCTGGAGTTGCATTGTCATGGCAGAACTGCAAGCTGGTATGGCTCTTCAGAGCTCTGTTTCTGCAATTTACTGTAGCTATATAAAGATTAAAATTGCTGTCCTGAGTGACAGAGATTTCTAATCCTTTCACTGTCCTGAGTGTTTTAAGATGGAGAAGTATTTTACACAATACTTAGACTATAACCTATTCTTCCTCTGTTCCAGAAGGCATCAGACAATTCAAAATATTTGCCAGTGCTTCCAGATGCAGGCTCTCTGTAGTCAGGGGAGATGAGTGAACCTCTTGTTTTAAACCCTGTTGATTGTTTTTCTGAGCCAGAGTGAATGGCTCCCTGTGACTCTGATGCTGTGGTAGCTGTTTCTCTGTGTGGTGAATTGAGTGTGGGTGGACCCCACGTGCCCAGCAAAGCCTCTCTGTCATTGCCCTCCTCAGCTGGGCAGGGGAGAGAAAATAGAATGGAAAGCTCATGAGTTGAGGTAAGAACACTCACCAGTGACCATCATGGGCAAGACAGACTCAACCTGGGGAAACTAGTTTAGTTTACTAGCAATCATATCACAGTAGGATAAAGAGAAATAAAACCTAATCTTGAAAACACCTTCCCCCCATCCCTCCCTTCTTTCCAGGCTTAACTTTACTTGTGGTTTTCTCTCCCCCTTCCCCTCAGCAGCACAGGGGGACAGGGAATGGGGGCTGTGGTCAGAGCATCACACATCTCATCCCCTGGGGACTCCTCACGTTCTTCCCCTGCTCCAGCATGGGGTCCCTCCCAGGGGAGACAATCCTCCACGAATTTCTCCAGTGTGGGCAGAGACCTGTGGGAACAATCCTGCCAGCAAACCTGCTCCAGCCTGGGCTCCTCTCTCCATCCTGCCAGGAGTCTGCTCCAGCAGGTTTCCCACAGCCTCCTTTGGGCATCCAGCTGGTGCCAGGGGGTTCTTTCTCCACAGGCTGCAGGTGGATCTCTGCTCCCCATGGGCCACAGCTGCCTCACCATGGTCTGCATCACAGGCTGCAGGGGAATCTCTGCTGCAGTGCCTGGAGCAGCTCCTGGCCCTCCCTCTGCACTGACCCGGGTACCTGCAGGGCTACCCTGCTCTCCAGCTGTGCAGTAACTTCCTTTCCCTTCTTCATCTGTTATCCCAGAGGTGTCACCGTGGCTGATGGGTTCAGCCTTGGCCAGTGCCAGTGCTGTATTTGTGCCCTGGCTGGGCTGGCTCTGTCCCTCATGGGGGCTCCCACTGCCCCTCACCCCTGCAGCCCCTCGCTGCCAGAGCCCTGCCACGCTGAGCCCTGCCCTGAGTCTGCCTGGCACTGCAGCTCGGGCTGAGTCACAGGCACCAATGCCTCTGCCCTGGAGCAGGGACCTTCTGCAGGGCTGGGCAGCCCAGCCAGGCCCTGCTGGAAACCTGCATGGGGATCACAGGCACTGCAGTCAGGGCCCAGCCCGAGTTCCCAGCAGCTCTGATGGAGATCTGCCCACGTGGAAGTCAAAGGATTGCTCCCAGATTACTTGAAGTTGGGCAGGACATGGCTGCATTCCACACACACAGTGTTCAAGCTTAGGATTTTATTAGATTAGCAAGTCTGCCTTAGGGTGGAAGTGAGGATTTTAAATGTGCTTGCTGAGATCTCTGAAAAACACTTTATCCCCATCTGTGCTCCACAGCAGCATCCTTCTGTGGAGGAGCAGTCCCTTTCATGTCAGTAACACAACTCAACCCACAGAAGTATTTTTTGGATAAGCATTACTGCCTGGTCACTCCTGTTTGGATTTAGCAAGAGTCCAAGCTGCCAGGCTGCCTGCACTTCTTTGGAAGTTTGAGTTTGAAGCACAGGGAGAGCCCTTAGCAGTGCAGATGCAATGAGCAGGAGTGCAGAATAGGCTCAAAACAGTTAATGCTTTTCTTAATAATGAAAGTTTAAAGTCTCTCTAACTTGGACCAGTCACAGCATTGGCTGCTGCGTGGCCTGTGACTTGCCAGCAGAGGAAGGTGCCCTGAGAAGCCCTGGAATATTCTTCTCTGTGTGACCTGTAAGTTCACAGCCCTGAAGAACCTCTTCCCAGCAGTGCTGAGCCCTTAACGCAGGTAATGGTGTGGTTTGTGTTGGGAATGCTGGGAAGGTTTCTCCATGGTGACCACTCTCTCCTAATGGTTATTGTAAACATTTGTTTGGCTCAGTGACACTCCTGGTTCAGCTTCCAGTGCTGCTGGCTCTCCTTCTCCTGAGCTCTGGAGCTCTGCAAGCTCCCATGCTGCTCATGGGGAGGCTCAGGATTAGAAAATGCAGTCACTTGCAGCACTGGTTCCTGGCTCTGGCCACTGCTGTTACCCATTAACTTCCTCTGGCATGCCTTGGGGCTGCCTGCTCCCCTGAGCTGGAGGTGTGGAGAAGAGCTTCCTTGCTTCCAGAGCAATTTCACAGGGAAAGGAGCTTCGCTGAATGTGTACTTAATGTACATAAAAATAGGCAATTTTTTTTTTTAGAAAATCGTGCCAGTTGGAATAAAGTGCAGACCCAAAGGATTCTGCACATATCATGAACAGATAATCTGTTAGAAGCAGCCTGTAATTTACCTGAAATCTATGATTTTAGCTCCCACACCTGGAGAGGCCAAGCAGATGGGCACTGTCTGTGTCAGGTATTCAGGCTCACAGCATCTCAGTTATTCCCAACCATCTGACAGAGATGAAATGAGTGGGAGTGGGATGTCTTGAATCTTGGAGTGGGTTGGGAAACCCCAGACTCTGTCAGTGTTTGTTGTGGTAACTTGGGGAAAGCAACAGATTGGGTTGAGTAACAAAAAGTGCCCACTCCAGGGGGCATTTCAGCACCAAAATATTGCACTGGGCTGATGAAGTCCATATGCAATTTGAGATTTTGTGGTGTCAGGGACATTAATGCTGGGCTTGTTCTACAGTAAACTGAGCAAGCACCTGCCTGGCCTTGCACTGCAGCATAAACAAGCTGCACTGATTGATGTGCTTGTATTGGCTCTTGCAAGAAAGGGAAATGTGATTTAATTGTCAGGAGTGACTGAAATATGAATGGGAATTACACAGTTTGCACAGTGGATATAACTGCTCTGTAATGGTGAGACAGCAGGGCTCTAATTGTTCATTTCTTTTGTTGGGTCACTTGCAAATTAAGTATCTCTGACAAAGGGATTTTTGTGTTCCATTAGTTTTGAGGTACAGACCATTGTAATAACTTGGCAAGACAAGTGCTGCACTGTGTGGAAACCTACACCAGGTCTGGGTATTGATTTGGTATTTGATGTTGGGGCTGCCATTCTCAGGGTTGTTAAAGCACCACGTGGGAAGAGCAGGGATGTGGGGTGTGCAAGGAGCTGTGTGTGGATGCACAGTTGTGCAAGGGCAGAGGCCAACCCTGCCAAAACACACAAGGACTTTGTCACCTTCCGTGGGTCCCAGCATTCCAGCTGTGGGGGGAGAAGGGGGAAATGCTGCCTTGTGGCTGCTGCCTCCTTTCCATCAGAGAGAGCCAGGCAGCCTCCAGGTTCCCTGCTTCACCTGAGGGGACCATCCCCATCCACACAGACTCCATCCCACCTCCCTGCAGCCCTGACTGCTGCCAGGTGGGTTGTGGGTGGCACAGGAATATCTGCCTTGCTTCCTCTGGGAGTGTCACCTCAGCTGGCACAGAATTGCCCCAGAGCAGGCACAGCCACAGTGGAGTCAGAAGAAGATGTCAATCTGCTCACAATTTTTGCAGTTTGTGTTTCAAGACAGATGAAACTAATAAATAAAGGAAGAAATGTAACTCTGTCCAAAGTTTTGACAAGCAAAAGCAAATATTTGCACAGATGTGCTGGCTGCTGCCAATTGCTTGGGATTGCAATGTTTTTGGATCAATTCATGCCCCCCACAGCCCCAGCACTGTTTCTTCACTGCTCAGGCCCAGCAGCACCGTGGGAAGCTTCAGGCCCTGGTGGAGGGCAGGGACTGCAGCACAGAGGGAGAAGGGAAGGGCTGAGCCAGGATGCCCAGGATGGGGGGGTGTTGGACACCTGGGCTGTTTGCACAGGAGGGGTGTCTACTTCAGCCCAGTTGTTTCAGAACTTCATTTTTATCTTCCTCAAGGAAGAGTTTTTGACCTTCATTTTCTGTTTGTGATGGGATTTGTGCCACAGGGACAGGGACAGCTGTGGTGGTAGCACACGTGTGGAGGTGCTGGTTCTCCAGGGTGCAGCAGGGAAGGCAGGGGGGACTTGTCTCTGCAGTAACAGCTTTTCTCTGCATGGTCTCTCTCCCCAGTGGCTTCCTCCATGTGATTTATCCTCTTGTTGTGTCTGGACAGACTCACTGCACTCACTTTGCTACATGAAGACAATACCAGCAGCAAAACCTTTTTTCTTTACAGGAAGATTTTCCCTTCAGGCTGAGGCCACTTCTCCAGCTTTAGTCCACGTGTTTGTCAAACCACAACAACAAGCCCAAGCTCATGTTTTTCTTCACAGAGGGGATGTGCAGGTTTGTGTGGGGCAGTTCAGGGGGCTTGGGGAAGGGCTGCCAGGGCTTGGGGTGCCCACCCATGCCAGGGGAGGGGATGCTCCATGTCCCTCCCCAGCAGGGACACCCTGAATGTGCAATATGAACTAGAGCTGTGTTCCCTGCCCCTCCCTGCCCACAGCTCTTCTTCTGCTCTGATCTTTCTGCTTCACCTGGGCTGAGCCAGCCCAGCAGAGCTGCAGGTGTCCCCATGAGCAGCCTGCCACCAGCTCCTGCTCCCGTGGGACAATGATGTATTTTCCAGACATATCTCTTTTCTCTGCCTGTGATATTTGCTAGATTAAAATCTCTTTTTCCCCTACCATGTTTAATGTCTTCCACTGTGCATTTTAGAAAGAAGTACTTGATAAGGTCATAAAAACAGCTTTTAATTATGGGACACACCTAACAGTTGGGGTTTTTTGAACTGCATGAACATATGGAGAAGGAAGAGGGTTTTGGAGATGTTGGAGAGCATCTTTGTAAACTATCCTCGACTTGTAACACTGTTCAGTTTTACTGGAGTTTATATGCATTTTACTTTTGTAATTTTTAAAGTGATTTGATAGAATTTTATTTTAGGGCAAATCCTACATTTTGTATGCGATATTCCAATGTGGTGTATTTTTATTTTTGAGAAAATAATGTTGAAACCACTATATACTTGTCAATGTAACATACCCACTGTGTAATTTCTATTTAAAACTGGACTCTGACCATGAAGTGCGTGTTATTTTACGTACTGGCTGTTGCACATTAAAGAGGTTACTCAGTTTGCTGCCATCACTGTTCATCACTTCCAAGAAGCACAAGGGAGTAGTTTATTTCTGCCATAATGCTGCCAAAACCCACTGCAGATACTGCTATGAAATGGGGGTTGTTTAGTCTAAATGAATGTAGCCTCATCCAATCTCCCAGCCCAGCCAATGAAAGATTTCCACGGCTTTTCCTGAGGTTTTGGGGGTGATCTGGCACTGCAGGTGCACCCCTTGGTACCCTCCAGCAGGGAGGAGAAGGGGAGGGGTCTGGCAGGGGTGGCAGCCTCTGCAGCCCCACCACATCATCACCACTCTGGTTTCACACCCTGATTCCTCAGGGCTCAGAATGCTGCAGGCCAGTTGATTTTGCTGGCTCCCACCATCACTGTCTGTGTTGGGGCTTTTGGAAAGGAGAGCCTTCCTAAGAACCTTCCTTGTGTTTATCCTGCGTTTAATTGAAGCAGACCCAGCCCAGCATCTCTTGATCCATGTTTATTTTCTAGGACCAGCTCTTCAAGAATGGCCTGACTACTTATCAGGGCAAATTTAAAATAGCCTCACATCCTATTAGTGCTGGGAAGAAATCTGTCAACTCTCATGTCGTGGAATATTTGGGCCCCACTATTCTTAGCAACAGTCTCTTTCCAGGCTATATATGGGAGCTTAAAGTGCCTTTAATGACACAGTTCCCAGTTGTATTTATCTTTGCAGTGTTACAGAAATCTCCATCCTTAGGGGGATGAGAACTGAGGATCCGTCTCAGAGCCCTGATGTAGTTCTGTGTATTGGTGAAGTCCCTGTGCTCCATTCTTTCTCAGGTTTTTTTCCTATTTTCTGTTTTATCTTTGCTGTTGTTGAAGCCTGCTCTTTCCTGATGTAGTTCTGTGTATTGGTGAAGTCCCTGTGCTCCATTCTTTCTCAGGTTTTTTTCCTATTTTCTGTTTTATCTTTGCTGTTGTTGAAGCCTGCGCTTTCCCTGGCACATAAATGACATTTATTCTGTCTTTCCTGAGAGAGTACTGGGTGCTGGCATCTCCCTCTTTGACTGAGCTGCAGTTGCACATGGGGGAGCAGCTGGGCTGGGGCCAGCTGGTTGAAAGCTCTTGGTGCTGTGCCCAGATGTGCCCAGATGTGGGTGGGCTCACAGATACCTCATGTCTAATGGTCGTGGGACCAGCAGAGGCTGGGGAAAGGTTGGGGCCACTTGAAAATGCTGGGTCTGTGTGTTTTGGCATCTTTGGGCTGCAGCCAAACACCCAGGATGCTGATGCTGGGAAACATGAGCAGCAGCAGCCCCCAGGCAGGAGTTCCTGCCTTCACCCCCCATCCATGGGTCACGAGAGCTGAGCAGCTGCAGGGCTCTACCTGCTCCAGGAGCATGATTTGGGCTCACATCAGGGACGTGGGACCCAAGGCATTCACCTTTACACATTCTGAGAGAAGTTTTCAGCATAGGCCAGAGCCTACGGCAAACACTGCAGCTTGTCCCCCCTTGCACACTCAGTGTGTCAGAAATGGTTTAATGCTGACTGGGGGCTCTGGGGCTCTGGGCTGGCGTGCAGCAGGGATGCTCAGAGTACAAGTTTGTACCTGCTCACTCCAGACCCTCCTTGGCTCCAGCAGCTCCTGGCACAGTGGGGCCTGCCAGGGACTGCGCTGCTCCCCAGGACAGGCAGCTCTGCCAGGCAGGAGGTTCATCTCCTCCAGTGCCAAAGGAGTGATGGATCAGCAGAAGACAGCAGTAATTGCCAGGAGGCTTTCGGGCAGAAAGCAAGGCTCTCGCTCGAGGACAGGCTGATGTAAGTCAGCATGTAAATTGGGGACAACATAAAAATAATTCCAGCCAAGCTCCTAGGAAGAAACCTATGAACAAAAAAATGTTGTTGCTAAGAAATGTGAAAACAGAAAACAATAATGTGGCTCCTGGCAGGGTAATAAAAGTGTATCAGTGTTGTGCCTGCTCTCCCGTACAGATCGCTTGCTCGTGACAGTAAATTAAGTACTGCCAAAATGGGAACGGTTTTCTCTGTGGCCATTGATGCTTCACATCATGGAAATATCAAATGTTTCTGATGGCTGTTCATTACCCTGCGCTTGAGAGGGGAGCAATCCTTTGCTGGCTCCATTATTTCCATGACAGCAAGGAAATGACTATGGGAGGTTTAAAAACGGAGGAATGCAGCAGGGTTAGATGGATGGAACCTCAACAGCCTGTTGCTGTTCAATGTGCCCCATGCTAACCCTGACTCTGAGAGACACCTCATTGTCCCCAGAGTGATGGAAAGCCAGGACTACTTTTTGCTTTTTTCACAAACTGTGAAGTTTGACCTTGAAAATCTTCAGAGATGTTATTTTGAAGGGTGACAATGCTGCAGCACAGCTGCTCAGCCAGAAGACACTGCCCACAGCTCCCCCACAGCCAGGAGGAGCTTTGAGTGGTTGCTGGGTTCCAGATCCGCCTCAGCTGGTATGAGGATACAAAGAGTTGCACCTTCCATACTCTGTAGAGATCCACACCATGGAGATGAGACATGGATGTGGCTGGTGTGCAGCACAACGTTTCCTTGTCATCTTAGTAGGTTTAAAATGAAAACCAGCTGACCTTACACGTTAAAGTTGCTGTGAGATGTCAACGTAACGCCAGTCAGAACAAAAAAAGGGTGATAGAACTGCTGGGTCACAAAATAAACCTGGCCTGTGATCACACCGGGGCAGCAGGAAAAGGTGAGAGTCTGCCCAGCTGCCAAGAGCCAACTTTACATTTCTGTCACACCAAAATCACCTTCACCCGGTTCGGTCCTTACTCCAGAGGAGAATGGTTTGGTTTGGAGATTTTGTCAGCAGCTTGAAGGGTTGAAATCTCACCAAAGACAGGGGATGTGTGCATGTGGTTGGGTTTTTTCCTTTGGGAACAGCTGAACTCTGTCACCTTCTTGATTAATTTGAACCTCCGTTTTTTTAAACAGAAAGTGCAATGACAACTCTGTCAGTGTTTTTTTAATGAATGGACAAAACAAACCATGTCAGAACGCATTTCAGCTTAGCAAAACAGTTTGTAATGAGTCTCCAAAGCTTTTGGTAACTGAGTGTGTGGTCCCTTGGCTGTACCCTTGAGGGGGAAGCACACATGGGGTACCACGGGGAGCAGAGCTTTTGCAGTTGAGGGTTGCCTCTCACACACTGAGGTGCTTGCTCTGTGCTGATCTCTTCAGGATGGCTGCATTGAGCTGATTTAGGCCAACACAGGGAATGTTGCTGAGCTTGGGGACTGTCCCCTGCCTGGTCACAGCAGCATGACCACGTGGGCTCTGAGAGAGGAGTGAAATGGTTGTGTGGGCAGCAGGAAATTCAGGAGTTAGACGCCAGGCCATGTGATGGGGCACTGGGGGCACTGGTGGGGGTCTGGGCACCAGCAGCAGTGCTGGGTGTGGAGGTAGGGGATTCACTGGAGACCTTTTTCACTGCTGCAGCCTGCCTGCTTTCCAGGGAGTGTGTCTGCACAATGCTCTGCCTGGCCACCGCTCCTGGCAGCACATCAGGCTCAGGTATGAGAGAGTCAGCAGCCTTGCTAAAATCAGGCTGCAGGATATTTCTTATTTCCATGCTATCTGCACGATGTGGTGCCTGTTCAGAGGAGGAAATTAACTTGCTCTGGATAATGCCTGGGTGCCCAAACACATCTGCTCAGCTGCTCTGTGGTGGTTACAACTCCTTCATCCGAGTCTCTGCTCCAGCACTGTCATGAGCTCGGGGGTTGCCTGGGCTGGGCTGCAGTTCCCTGCCCCTCCTCACCCCCACAGCACCGAGCACTGGCAGTGCCCTTGCCCACGCAAGTGCCCCACCAGCCATGGACGTTTCCATCCCTAAACAGAGAAGAAAACACCAGCAAATGGGCTTCATATGGAGGGACAGGGCTGGGACAGGTTTGTCACTGCAGCACCTGGCCCAGCCTGTCCCCAGAGCCCCTCTGGCAGGGAACTGGGAGGAAACTTCTGCTTTTTCCTTTTCCTGCATTTTTTATACCAAACCTCTGAGCACTACCAAAGGCAGGTTGGAGGGGTCTGTGGGGCTGCAGCTGTTGCTGTGCCCCCCCAGACAGCTGCACCGCCTGGCCTGGGTCCCTGCTTTGCCCGTGCTGCTGGGGGTGCTCCCACACCTCATGGGGAACCCACAAGGTAATGAAACTTTCTGTTTTCCACACAATTAAGAATTAAAGAGAGAAAAGGGTACAGTTGGGATGCACAGTAAAGGTGAGAGAACAAAATTTACTGACGTTACCAGTGAAGCTGTTATGTTAATGAGTCAAATTAGCAACTAGAAAAAAATGTGGTGGTAGACAGATTTAAGGGAAATTGGAAATTGGTTCCAACGCAATACTTTGCTCTAATTGTATGCAGAGGTGTCTTGATGCAAAACAAAACTGTTCAAAAATGACCTCCCTGTGTTATCGTGCAAACTAACTGAGAAAAAAAATCCATCTTATTCACAGCAAGTTTGTTTTTACTGTTCTTGTGCCTCTCAATTACTTTTTAATGGTCTGCATTGAAAAGAAATTCCTGTATGCACACTTGAGAATATGAAAACACCCAAATGATAGCTTATGATTTAGTAGGATTAAAGTATTATGTATGCAGGTGTAGCACGTTTCAGGTTATTAGCAATCCAATCTATTTTTTATGACATTATGGTGTAATTTTCTGTATGGAACTTCAATATAAGTCTTAAGCTGTATCGGAACATAAACTAAAATGTTCCTGACTCTGTCACTTTTCATGGTCTTTACTTTGATTAATAAATGCAACAAGAGCTATAACGTTCTTCAACACGAGGCTACAATCATCCTTCAATCAAAATATGTCCCTCAGCCTTTCATAACTTTTTGCATCAATATGTAGGGCTTGAGCAGCAGCAGCAGCAGTGACAGGATTTCATTGCAGCTGAGCATACACAGCTGAAAGGCTCTGCAGAGGATGAATGTCTTCTTGCTGGCTTGGCAGAGAGAGCAGTTGTGCCCTTGGGGGCTCGGTGTCACCTGCAGAGAGCTGAGGAGCACAAGAGAGATGCTCACTGCAGATCTGGACAAGGATTTGGCACCCTGAATTTCATATTCAATCTTACCTCAGTGGGCACCTCACTCAGAAATACCCTTTTTGAAAGGCACCCCATGTTTGGTGTGGAGCTTGTGATGGGGGAAGGGAGCCTTACGTCCAGTAACACAATTTGGTGTCCACAGAGATGACAACTCATGACAAATATAATCCAGACCTGGGCCTCAGGATGTGGCCAAAGTGCAGACAGGGAGGAAGGATGGATGCTGCAATTCCCCATCCCCACTCAGGCAGCTGGGTGGATGTTGCATGGCCACTGGCCACAAAGGTCAGGAGGAAGCTCCTCCTCCTTCCTGCTGGCCCATCCTGCCAGCGCTGTTGGGAGCCCCAGATCCGCCACGTGTTGGTCATGCAGGAGAAATAACTCACAGCCTTGTCAGGTTGGTCTGTTTTATTTCTGAATTATTCTTTACATTGTACAATATATAAAAATACAGAGTACCCAAAAAAAATTCACAGTGTCTAAAGGCAGTGATAATAGTCTAGGTCACCTTTATGCTAAAGTACCATCAAGTTCGATTGCATAGGAAAGGTGATGTGCCTTCACAACAGAGTCCAATAACACTCTCCAGGTTTTATTGTTTTGGGGCAAGCATTCTGTGTTCACATAATTGTTTCCCATGTATCCAAGATCCAATATTGCATCTGTCACTCTCCCACCTCAACCACAAGCTAAATCCTACCATTTCCATCTCACATACCATGCATCCTCCCTAAAGTTTCCTCTGTGGGAATGCTCCTAATTAAGCACATGGCTTTTAGGTATGGGCAGGTCTGGATGCTGTCTAAGGAGGGGTGTGGAAAGAAAGCACACTGCTGTGCAGCTGGCTGGCTTTTACATTGTTTGACATTTTGGTACTAAAAACATTTTTGCTCCAGTTATTAATGGCCCATCCACGCCGACCTTTTCTTGACTCCGTGGCCTGAGCATCAGCAGCGTCCTGCTGACAGAGGCATCAGAACCAGAGTGCAGTGTTAATAATTTCATGACCAGATTTGTTTAAAACCAAATCGTGGCAGGGGCCTGCAGAAAGCCAAATGCCGCTCTTATAGCCCTGGATCCTCTTGAATAGCAGGAGTGAGTCTGCAGCCGAGGCTGGAGGCAGAATGGAAACAGTAACAAGTTCAAGACCCAACCTTACACCGAATTCTATCGAGCACAAATGTTTGTGGCTGTGTAAATAGTGAGTAGCTGGTTTTGCTCCTCCAGCCAGCATTAATGCATTAACACATTAATTTCGCCCAAAGGTTCTAAAGAAGGAATTTCCAGGCAGAACAGCTGAGACGGGGTAAGTCCCGCTGGGACCCAGCTCCAGAGGGGTTTCTGCCCAGTTTTGAAAGCTCTGGCAACCAGGAAAAACAAAGTTGGACAGAAAGCTCTCTCACCTACCCCCAAACTGCTCTTGAAGCCACCTGAAGCTTCCTTCTAAAAAGCTTAAGGGAAAGATTCATCTGTTGGGAGTTTAGCCTTTGGTCATGAGGGCATTTAAGGGATTTGTTGGAGAAGAATGAATCCTCCAGACCTGATTTACTGGGTATTTTTCTGCCATGCCAGACAGCTCTGAGGGTGCTGTGCCCTGCCGTGTGTGAGGGCTGGCTCAGGGGGGACAGGGTGAGGCGTGGGGCAGAGCCTTGGCCACTGACACAGAAAGCTCCAGAGACACCCACGGCACCAGGTGCCCCCATGGCCTGGTGGGTTTTTTGGACCCTTCTGAAAAACAAAATATATGGGATCACAGGGCTTCTTTTCCTGCATTTCAGAAAAAACCTCCTGGTGTGACTGTAAGGCAAGGTTTGCAAAGCTGATCAATAACTCAGAAGGCAGTTACTGACTTCTTTAACATGGAAAATGACATTTTCCCCATTCTAACAGATAATGTCTTTTGCTCTAATGGTACAAGACTTGTTACTCCTACTTGCTATTTTAATTTTCTTTGCACAATTACTCCCTGCTTATAATTACAAGAACAATAGAGTGATACACATGAAAAATTTAGGAGGCTTATTATGAAAATATAAACAGTATCAAGTATCTCTTTCTTAATAACTCTTAACCAGAATGATTTAGGGGAGAATCAGCATTTCTAACTAGAAAAATCAATTTATTTTTCAATAAAAAAATTATATTTCATTTACCTCAAAAGTGTATTTTTAAACCTAATGGAAAGGGTAGTCAATTTTTATAGGGTTTTTTCTTCAGTTTGTCCCTGTGGAATCTGAATACCAGCACTGCCTTTCTTATTCTAAGTTTCCTCTGCAGGCATTTTGCTAAATATATATATTGCGTGTGTATATATTATAAATATATACCATATCTATCCACTGATAGATGTATACACTGTTACAAAAAGAAGAGTAAGTTGTTACAGAAACTTTACATTTACATTTTTATATATATATTTATAGATATTTATATATATATATATAAAACTCTCCCCCGCTACATTTTTCTGCTGATTTCAAAGCAAACACTTCATTTTCTGAACATAAGGCAGTAGGAACAGTGGTGGTTAGATAATAAATGTTATTCTCCTATATATCTGTACAGGTCATACATTTAAGAGCAGCCCTGGCTCATATGCTGAACATTCAAGAGCACCTTTAGAGCAACAGCACCTCTTCTGTGAGGGTTTGATCCTCAAGTGGTTCGTCTGTCAGTGAGCTGTGAGTTACTGGCAACTGCTCAAGGAAAACCCGACAGCAAGGGCACAACATCCCTGGATAACAGCAGCAGGCAAACCCCCTCAGCTGGGAGAAAGGCAGCCATTTCCATGGAAAAACAGAGAATGGCCTAATTACAGATGTTTCCACTACATACTTGGCTGTAAGATTTCCATCATATTTCATGTCCTGTACACCTGAATCCTATCCAAAAGGTTTGCAGAGACACAGTGTCTCCAGACCTACAGAGGAACCACCCAGGGTTCCTTTTCTCTGCCTTAGAAGTAAAGGAAAAAAAATATATATAGCATTATGAACTTTCTGGAAAGCAATGGAAATGCTCCCAAAGGAAATGCATTTCCACTCCAGTTTAAGATGGTATTAGGAACAGGAAATTTTAGCAAGTATAACATCCAGCTGCAGGAGCAACTCAAACTTCTACAGATATTACAGACCTGATGCTCAAGGTGCCAAATTACCTGGCCTGCAAGAACATCCCTGCACATCAGGTTGTTAACCTGCCACACACTGGAGAGCTCATAAAAAATGCAACTCTCACACTGCATTAACATCGTCCTTACAGAACTGCACTCCTCTGCAAACATTAATTGAGTAATACAGTGTTCTGATTTCTTTTTTTCACTCTCTCCTGGATTCTGCTTTCTGCTCGAATGGAGACTACAGCCCCTTGCTGTGATTGCCAATTATATGAAAAAGGGCTGAATCCATTTGGATGGCTGATAAGAAGGAATGTCTTGATGAAACTATAACCACATGCACCACCCTCATAGCATCTGCCCTCCAATAGCCTACAAAATATCCACCTCCTGAGCACAATGGCAATAATCACCCATCTCGGTGACTTGAACATTTAAATAATTTCATATGGTACTCTGCAAAAAAGAAATCAGTTTACATCATGTTATTCTGTGAAGCCAAAAATGGAAAAAAAAATTAAAAGGGGAGACGGGAAAAGAGAAAGGAAAAATAGAAGATTGAGATAATTGCAAGGTTTGACTTGCTTGCATTCCCTCAAACTCCAGCTGCAATCTTGCCATGTGCACAGTAATTGCAGAGTGTGTTAATACAGGGAATTTTCTGATGGGGAAGCTCAGAGATGGCTTTGATTTTACAATGGCTGAAATGATCTTGGGAGCCAGTGTTTTCTTCTGAATCACATAAATTAAAGCTGGGAAATCCCATCCTGATAGTCTAATGTAATAATTTCCAACCCTTGGGCTACATACTTGTTAGAACTACATTAAGTCAGGATTTTAAATATTGCTGAGGGGCATGTGGAAATTCAGTGAGACAGAGTGAACTCGTTATGGCACAAGGCACGAAGTCATCACTCCTCAAATGGGATTTAGGGCCTGGGAAGAGCTTCCCTGAAGGCTGCCTGCCACCAGTGCTATCCTGCTTCCCTGGTGATCCTGCTCTGCTCCAGCTGCTCTTGCCTGGCTGTGCTGCTGAGGGTTCAGGGCTGCTGACCCACTGTGCCAACTTGGAGAGTTGCAGCAGGTGCTCCAGACACTCTTCTAGGTCTGCATCAGCTTCTGACTCTGCTGCTTAAATTCTGTTTAAGGGCATCTCTCTCTCTGCCCCATGTATTTCACCTGAGCAGAAGCAGGGTGGGCTGCTAAATAAGAAAAGCAGCCGCTGGAAATGGTGGGCACTGCTGAGCCTAAGGTGTCCTTGTGGCAGTGCTAATAACCCCACTTTATTACAAATATCCCTACAGCTTTCAATCACTGCAAACTGAAGTCAAACAAAGTAATTTAAAAATGGGAGGCTATTGTATACTTGCCCTCTGGTCAAACCACCATAACGCACAGGCTTGCAGAGTCACGTTGGCTCTTCCTCGCAGGAAAAGCAATATACCTGTCACAAGTAGCACAGGCTTTCTTCATTTCCTACCAGCTGCCTACGTGAAAGAGCTGAGTACACGGCCCAAGCTGGGCTTCCAAACAAGCAACTGCAAAGGAACAGCACTGAGAAACAACCGATGTCGGCTCACAGCGAAATCCGAAACCAAGCGGGGACGGACAGGACTGCTGGGAACAGACCGAGCCGGGGCCGGGCACTGCTCGGGGAAGGTGCAGACAACAAAGCCAAGCTCAGGACCACGTGGAGCTCATGCGTATTTCAGGGTGTACTTTTATCTCATGCTCAGTATTGCGACATTCTAAAATACTTAGCATCAGGAGTTCATCATAAATATTTAGAAACACTGAATGGTAACAGCGGTGAACTTGTTCACGTTGCTAACACACTGGATGTAGTTGTACATTAAGCACCAGCAATAAGTTTCCTTTTTGCCAAACAATTATGTCAGACAAACATCTGGTTGTAGACAACATGGCTTCTGCATCGGACTAATACAGTTCTTATAGACACAGTCACACACATACACGAAATTACATTTCAAGGCTGGATATACTGTAATGCCACTGCTCCAATTTACTTCAATAGCTGCAGCAGCATTTGTTTGTTGGGTTGTTTTTTCTCAGAAAAATTAAAGAAATATTGGCAAACAACGCACTTTACTCAGTTGTGTTACTATTTCATACAGTACTGAGTGGAAGACGCTGTAAGAATGTGCAGCAGACTTTCTGGGTCATGTCAGACTATGGAAACATTCCTTAAAAAAATACCTTCCCCCTGCAAAGTCAGAATCACTCATTTTTTGAAAGTATATGAACTAAAACCCAGTAATAAAACAAGAGGAAATATTAGCCCAAAGCAAGGTGATTTCCCACAAGAAGAGCACGGCCTCTAAAGTTGCCTCTCCTGGCAGACACAATCAGGATCAAAGCTAGAACAAAAAGAGTTAATACTGTCTCAAAAAAAAAAAAAGAAAAAGGAAGAAACAAAAAAAGCCCATGGCTCTTGTGCGGCAATCATCACATCTCTTTTTCCAGTGATATAAACATCTTTGTTTGTTAGGCACTCCAAGTTCATGTCTCCAATGTTATTCCAACATTTACTTTTCTCAGTGTCTCACTGCCTGTATAATTTTCTTTTAATTAAGACTGGAAACATTCTGGAAAGCTTCTTTGGATAATGCACTTCGTTTGTGTGTTGTTTCTCATCAGCTGAACTGCATATTACCAAAGAAGGCTGCAGAGAGTATTTCCTGTAATATGAAAAGATTCTCTTGAAGATATAGGGAACACTGCCCTAGAAAGTTACTACGTTTTTTTTCCTCAGAAACATAAAAAAATCAAAAATAAAAATTAAAAAAAAAGGAAAAAGAAAATGTTCTTCAAGTTGTTGGTGTGATGGAGTTCTGTTTGGCCTGTCCCATGAGCTGTGTGTCATCTAGCACACCATTGGTGTCCTGCCTCAGGAATGATGCATCCAGCCCTGCTCCAGGAGGCCACCTCTTGCTTTCTTGGAGTGCTCCCATGTGTTGTGTGTGGTTGCTCAATGGCCACCAAGCCCAGCACACAGCCCCTTCCTCAACAACCTCAGCCTTGGACGGCACACTGACCTTCCAGCCATAAACAGTTGCAGTAGAAGAGCCATCTCCAGACAAATATCCACAAAAGCTCTGCAGAATGGTCCATTTGAATTCTTGTCCTTGTAAGGAGATGTGCTGTTTACAAGAAACGCAATTAACCAAAGGAAAAAAAAAGGCCCTACTGTACAATATTTACATCTAGAAGCTGGGCCAGTATTTGGTCCATAAAATCAATTTTTTAAAAAAAAATCATATAGGAAGTCATCCAGTCCCATAGGAGCTGTCCATCATCAGCTGTTGGTAAAGGTCCTTCCAGGGGAGGCCTCGGGCCTGTAATCATATTTATTCAGCGTACTGGGGTAATAGGTTGTTGTGTACACATTGGTTTGCTGCAGCGGATAGAAGTTGGTTCTGTCGTCCGGTATCAAGTTGTTCTTGTTAAGTGTCTGTAAAAGAGAAGAGGAGATGACAGGCATGGCCACAGTGCCACACAATTCCTCTTTTCTACCTGCAGTCACCTCCCATTCACCTGCCTTCTCCAGCACGGACTCTGCTGCGGCCGCCACCACCTTCCCTCCGGCTGGGAGAGCAAGCTGGCACCTCGCGCTCGCTACGGGCTGGGCTTGGGGACCACAGCTCCTGCCGGGTGTCCCTCAGCTGTCCTGTGCTCAGCTACTGCTGGGGATGGAGCCAGAGCCTTCTCCAGGGACACGGAGTGTCCTGGTGGATGGCGTGTCTGAAGACCACTGTCACATAAAGCCATGCTGGGCCTACACAAAGGTTGGCGATTAATGGCAGCGCTCAGCTCTAACCTCGTCCAAAATGCTCATGGTACAGCTCTAACCTCATCCAAAATGCTCATGGCTCATCTGTAACCTTGTCCAAAATGCTCATGGCTCATCTCTAACCTCGTCCAAAATGCTCATGGTACAGCCTGCGGCTCCCTCTCAAGCCAGGTGCCAAACGTGCCAACCTTTTCCTCTTTGGAAGAGCAGGTGTGCATTTACCTGATCTCCATCTCCATTGGTAGATATCCAGGTTTGGACCCCCCGATATTAAGTGTGTCACTTCTGTAAGCTACAGTATAAGTAACAAATCATGGTCACTTTTGGAAAATCTAAAATTACTTTAAAAAATTTAACAACCACGTAACAATTGTCGGAAACAATAACATACAAAATTAGAATGACAAATGCCCGTTTTACCAGAAAAATTTAGAAATGTTTTTTTTTCTCCCTCCCCTCTTCCCACCAACAAGAAGATGTCCCCCTCTCCCCAGATTGCTATGCCAGCTGTTACCTATGTACAAGGATAAAATCACACTTTGTGTGTATGTGTGCAATAATTCTACAGAACTTTCTCCTTCCCCACAGTCATCTGATTTCTGTGAATTTGTCTGAGATACTTTTATCACAATTTTTTAACCTAACCCCTGGCTTAAATTTCTTATGCCTATCTCTGGTCTATGTCACTCCAAAGTGCACCTTTAATGGCTGTTGTGCAGGGAACTCACTCCTTTGATCTGGGAGTCAAGACTAGGTGTGCTGCTACAGCATCCTTATCTTCAGGGAACATTTAATTAACAGCACATTTAAAGAGGGTATGAGCATCTCTCCTGTCAGGAGTAGAGATGGAGAGGTCTAATGAGCCATCTAGTCCTGGGCCCTAATGGCTGTTCTGGCATGATCTGATGCTGCTTTAGTGAGGAACCACTTCACCTCAGCTCCCCCTTGAGACAAACCCCTCATGCCTGACCCAGCCCAGGGCAAGGTGAGAACTAATTAACTAATGCTCGAGACCATGAACTACCCAGCTCCTTCAGCTTTACTCGACCCACTGAACTTCAGGCAAAGTGGCTCCCTCAGCAAGGGGAGAAATCTGTGCTCTGCCTGAGGGCAGGTGCAGGTGGAAGTTTCTGGGGAAGGCTCTGTCCCCCCAGCCCCAGCAGCAGCAGGGTGACCTGACAGCAGTGGGCTCTCTACTGCACAGCCAGGGTTCATCCACATCCCAGCTGTGACCACTGAAAGGATCAGCTACCCTGGGCTCAAAGACAAGACCACAGGCAGTATATTTTTCTCCCTACTTCTTTGTAATCAAATCATTTTACTGCATGGGGAGGGAGAGAGGAGGAGGAAGAAAAGAAAATATTTTCTTCTAATCAGCAGACTGACAGCTACAGCTACCCTGGGAGCTTACAACTCCCAGTTTCATACAAGATGTTAGGAGGAAAAGCTTTCCTGTGCCAAAGCTACCCTGACAAAGAAATGTCCCAATTGCTGAACCACCAAATAAGTTTTTCAGAAATAAGCACTGCCTGAAACATCTCATACATGAAAACTGGAGGAGACCCAGCCCCCTCCTGGTCTGACTGCAATCTCCCCCTGCCTGGAGTCCCTAAATTGATCCCATAGCACAACACTTGTAGGAACCAAGGAGAGAATTTGTATAGGCATGCTCTAAGTGACAAATATTTTTAAGAAATGAGAATTTGTGCCCTTCAATATGGAAGTAAAAAAGGAAATGTCATGCTTTGCTCCCAGTCACCCAAAGAAATATTCAAGTAGTGCGGCCAACAGTCTGCAGCTTTGTGCTGGAGGCTGGGAAACAAGGAAGCCAGCCTCAGTCCTCCAGTGCTTGCTATGCTTCCTTGGGAAATCCAATTAACTGCTCTGTGCCTCCGTGTCTTCTGACCCAGCTTGAGAAAAACAAAGTTTGAGATTCCCTGTAAAAAGGCACTTTTCTAAGTACTACCACCAAGTATTTGCAGGAGTTGCTCTCTGGTGAGCCCCACAGGTGTTCACACTGGCTGTACACAATGGCTGCTGTTTCCTACTGATGTTCCTAGTCTGGGATACCCACTGCTGGCACCGTAACTCCATGGCCACAGCAGGAAGGAAGATGAAGAGGCTGAGTCCCATTGCCACAGTTTGTCTGGACTCTATTGAAGCTGGTCCAACATCCAGGCCTCGTCTGGGTTGGTTAAGATTCATGACATGACAGGATTGCCACCTCTGAAATTTAGTCAGATGAAAATCCTGACCTGCAATAACTCAGGACCATCTTGATATGAGGACAAAGACCTCAGGACTCAACTTCTTTGGCTTTGAGATGGAAAATCTGTATGAGTTTTAACATGTTACACAGTATTAAAAACTAGCCCATTACAACAGATTTAGCAATTAATTAACATGATTTGCATTTTTCCTTCTCTCTCTTCCTATGTTCATATAATACTTACTTAAGAAAAACACCACAACCGGTCATTTGCTCTTTTTGGTTTTATTTTGGATGGAGGGCTTATATCTTAAGGAAATACCTCATAAAATGGCTTAGTGGAATTTATAATACAATTAGCCACAAATAATTTGTCTCTGGAAATGCTGCAGTGGCAGTACTGTCCTAAATCAGCATGATCAATGTGCACTGCTTTAACATTTCCCCCCACAAACTTATTGTCTGTCTCATTTTAATAAACAGATAATTAGGCTCCTTGGCACTAGAAATTGGTTGATATTTTGTAGAAGGGAAATTAGGCCGCAGTGAAATTTAGAGATGTACACAGACACACTCATGCATTCACTGCAGGAGAACAGGCTGCAGTTAAAACTCTCTGGGTCAATTCCTGTGCTGCTTTACTCAGAGTTTTAACCCCTGCTCTCATCCCACAGCTCTTCACAGTGACAGTACAGAGATGGCCAACAACTTTCCTTTTGGAAAGCATTTCCCCATTGCTGTGTGGGTTTTGCCATTGAGGTCAGAGCCTCCTGACAGCCTGAACTCACTGCAGCTCCTGTGGGATGGGAACATCCTGCTGCACCCATGGATGCCCCCAGCAATACTGATCAGTCCCAACAGGAAAGTTGTCACCAGCAAGAGTTGTCACCAAAGTTGTCACCAAAGTTGTCACCAGCCCGTCACAAAACCCAGCACAGATGAGACCCTGGCTCCCAGCCCAACTCCTGCCAGTGTCTCATCCCCTCGCCCCCCTGAGCCAGGTCCCCAGGGCCAAGAAGTGCTTCCCGAGGACAATGCCCAGCATGTCTTCCTGGAAGGGACAGTCCTTTGGTGCTTTTGCAGGGACTTGGCAGTGGCTGCAGCAGCAAAGCTGACTGAAGCAGCCCAGCCAGCACTAGAGCTCACCAGAGGTTTCAGGGAAGGAAAAGAGATTTGCCTTTGCAACCTGAGCCCTCCTGCACCACCGTCCTGCACCCTCCAGGGCAACAGACAAGTCAGTCATCTGAGCACCTCCAGACCCTTCCAATGACACTTTTCCTGACACTCAACCTGTATCTTCCTCTTATTGTCTGCTTCCTCCCGTATCAAACACTACTGACTGCCCTTGCCAGCAACTACAACCTTTTACAACTGTCTGCTCAGTAAGCAGAAAGAACCAAAAGCCTAATCAATGCTTACTGCTGCAAATTAAGTTGTGGCAAAATCTCTGTGCCATACACTTGATGTATTCCAAACACCAAGGAAAACGCATTTCAGGCCCTCATTTTGGTCCTATCCTGCCTTGAGAAGAAAGAAGCTTCTGGTATTTGTGCAAGCATAATGCTCCATGTAAAAAGTGAGGCCAGACTGAGCTAATGTGAAAACCTGTGGAATGCACTTAGGAAAAGTATTTTATTCAACTAACAATTATTTCTTTTACCTGCTTCCTCCCTCACAGTATGAGCCATGACATCCTGGCATAGCTGATATAATTTGTTTCTTTTGGTCTGTTCACCAGTAACCTCAGTTCAAGGGCCTGTTAGCAGAAGGAAAGCCACCAGCATGCTCTGACACAGCCAAGTGGATCACTCAAAAGCAAGCCCAACTTAACTGCTTTCTTTAAATGACAGCTTACACAGCCTTTAGGCTGCATTGGCATATGACTAATATAATTTGAAAAAATCTCTGACCCAGGAACTCTGCTTTGTCAAGCAGGATGTTTTCAGATGTACTACGATGGTTATGGCTTTAACAGACTGTAAAAGAGCAGCAGCTTGCTCCCTTATATGTGATCTGTCAACTAACCAAGAGATCCAGTCCTGTTGTTGGTGAATTGCATGTCCATGCAAAGCACAGCAGAATCTTGAGTCTTTCAGTATTTATGGAATTATATGAACAATCTGATCACTCACGCAAGTGTGCAGTTAGAAGTGGAGGAGTCTGAGGGGAAGGGTCACACCATAGGCAGAGCACTCACAGGCTGCTTCTCCCAGTTACAGCCCAGTGCTGGGCACGTTAAACATGACTCTGTTGCACCACATGCATGCATTTAACTTTGTTCAGCTTTCTCCATTGATATTTTTAGCCTAGGTCATCATTCAGATTTTCCATTTGTTCATTTTTCTCCAGCAAGACCTTGCCACTACTTCCCCAAATTCTGCCTCTGCTCCAAATCATTAAGTCATTATCCACTGACCTACTTGCTTACATTCTCCCAGATGTATCAAAACATCTTTACACATAACATAGTATGGGACTTCCAGTACTACTCCCAACTCCCATCCCACAGCTGCAAATATAAGCTGTGTAAACATTGCTTACACACATAAACAGATCAAATGTTTCAATTTCCAATATGCAGTCATGAAAATTTCAAAACTTGATTTAAAAAGTAGATGGACATCTCCCCACTCACAATTAAAAGGACGTCCATATATTTTTGAGAAGCTAAGTGAAAATGATACTTCTAAAAGCTTCTGATACTCGTACAACTAATAACAAAATTAGGGCCATAATGTAGTTCCCACAGGGTAACATATGATGGCAAGATTTCCCTAATCTGCTCATGTAGAAAGCACTCAGCTTTTCAGAGCTCAGCATTCTCTCTGAGCTCCAGATCTTTCTATTTTGGGGATTGTGGAGGAAGAGTCAGCAAGTTTCCCAGTAGGTTAATCTTCACCAGCTATGCAGCACCAGAATCCCAGTGAAGTCAGTGAGCAAGGACAATGTCCCCCAGCCTCACAGTTGCTCCATTATTTCTCTGTAAACAGTATAATTTCACTACTTCTGCCTCCCACCCATGACACTTTCCTCTTTAGAAAGGTAAATATGAAAAAATGTTGGGGGACCTTCCCTGGGCAGCTTCAAACAGTTTTTTCAGTTTTTATGGTTACCACCACTTCACCCTCTGAAGAGGCTGAACAATGCAGTGCACACCTTTCCATGGCTCATCAGAGACGTGCTGCCTGCGCCAGGGCTGCACAGCTTTAGGTTTCCACCTTGGAATTTTGTTTGTACTGTTGAACGTCCCAGTGCACTACAGAGAAAACTTCCCCTTTCCTTCACCCCAGGATGAATGCAGGGATGAAGGAACCAGGGTTAAGAACTTCAATCACTGCTAACCTTGGTCATCCACTGTGAACACAGCAGAAGGTCTAAAATCAGGGTCCAGGGATCAGACAGCAACTTTGTAGCCAACCCATTCCTCTTAGTAAATCCAAATGAAGCCCATGTGCATCCCT
>NW_005054298.1:9408301-9439670 GCF_000277835.1 Geospiza fortis | reverse complement strand
AATTATCCCTAAAAGAATTGAGGCAGCCTTTCCAACTTTCCCTGTAACAGCATCCAAGAGACCTCCTGTAGCAACAGTGGGATGGCCATTACGCCCCCTCATTCCCCAGGAAAATGGAGGGATAAGGGAATTGTGCAATGATGTAATGAAACCAAGGCCCAACATTTAGGTTCTTTTGTGCTCCTTTTAAGCCATTGGCTTCTTGCAGTGAAATCAGATTGAGCAAAATGCCTTTTTGATGCAGATCAGCTGTTTCATGGAGCTAGACATGCCTCCTTGTTAAAGGATGTTACTTTTTGCATTGTTGGAACATTAGCCAAATGACTCAGGGCTGCGGAAATATATTAATATTATGAAACATTTCCAAAAACTTGTACATGTCTGGAAGTACCAGGGCATAGATCTCAGAATTATAATTAATCAGTAAATTTGGGAATAATTAGCATAATAATTACATTTCAACAAAATAAACCATACAACTAAAATAACCTCTTTTGGCAATAACTGACACCAAGAAAATACATGATGTCTGGCCCACCCACATGCTCCCTTTCTTCTGATCAACTGGATGCCACAACACTGCTGTGCCTCCTGAGCTAAGAATTACAAATAACCCTGGAAAGATGGAAAGTTGCCAGGAAGACCTTATGAGACCCATGTATTTACTCCAAGCTAGGAGTGATTTTTAAGACTTGAATGACTCCTCTTTCTGATTTTTCTTTAAAATTTGCTTAGTGCCTCATGCCAAGCAAACTATCTCACCTGATGCTTTTATAAAACCTCTTAAGCTCTGCCTACATGGAGTCAAAGGAAACAGTGGCCAGGGTTTATGTATCAAGCTTTTTCCTGATGAATTCAATAAGGCTGTTTGCAGGATTTACAGTGAAGTGTAGATGTACAGATGAGGAACCTATTTTCTATATAAGAAGGTTATTCATCTCAAAAAGAGATACAAAAAAAATCCCACTGGGACACTAAACTTATGATTGCATTTTCTTTTTGGATGGAAGCTTACCATATTTTTAGACTGGAGATTTTTTGTTCACTGTTATTGGTAAATAAATTAAACAACCCCCAAATGATGGCAGCATCTGTAGATGTGCTCAGGTTGACAATAGAGCTAACATCCAATTATTAGAAAATGAATAGCTAAAGTTATTTATAGCTGTTTGAAAATAGCTATTTTATCCTTGCACTTAGGAGGGAGTGAAGTTATATTACTGCCATTGTAAACTTATAAAACCCTTCAGAGCTGGCAACATAAAGGACCATTGTCAGAAGGATGCTTTGGCACATCTCTGACTTCAAGCACATGAGTAAGATGGCAAAGCAAACTGCATGTAATAGTAAGGGAAACTGAAGTATTTTTCTGAACTGGAAACTGGAGTCTGAGGAGGTCATGGAAATCTTCCCACTGGCAAGTGCAGGTGTCTAGCCTAAAGCTTGCAATTTAGCCCCGGCTTGCCTATGATTAGGGGGTGGCAACACCCATGACGTGGTGTCCAGACACAAAAGAGAAATTCAAGGTTGCCCCAACTGCTTCCCAATATAGCTGATGCACAGGATATAGCAGACATGATCTCAGCTGTGTGGGAAGGTGTAAACTGTCTCCTCACTGCACTCCTGTGCCTTGGTGAATGCCCTTCCTGGGTGCCCCACGCACACAAGAGTGTTACTAGAGAGGCTCAGCATGCTCCAGTACTCAGACAAATTCACCAGAGGCATAATCATGGCCCTTTAAAGCTGACATTAATCACTCTGGGTGCAGATGATGGTTTGGAGCACTGGGCTGTACTGGGCTTCAGCTGATGGTAACTAGTCTGGGGCTGTCTGGGGGCACAGCTCCCACTGCCCCCGCTCTCATTCTGGAGCAAGCAGCTTTGAGGTTTTGGATGGCCTCAGAGCTGCTTGTTCTGGTGAATTACCAGCACAAGTCATGCAGCCTCGTGCCAGCCCACAGTGCTGCATTTAGACTGAGAATTGCAAAGGTGTAACTGCAGTGGTGAAAAAAGAAGTAATAAAAATAAAAGTAAAAACTGGGCCCAATTTGCCATCTGTTAACTCCATTCAGTCTCTTATAGTCTTACTGCTTTCCAGATTCTCCCACCCTCTAAATAGCTGCTTTTTGATTATTTTCCTCAGGATTGCTTTATTTTCTCCCCATGTTGCCTCTCACCTTGTTATTTCCTCTGTACATTTGTAACCTCCTCAGGTCATTTTCCATTAGTCCTATACCAGTGGCTGTTTTTTTGAGACACCTCCCAGTTTAATATCTTCTGCTCATTTAATTAACACACTGACTGCACTCTCTCCAAGGTCATTAATGAAGATATTAAATAAAGCCAAACCTTGCATTACTGCTTGCAGCATCCCAAACAACTCCTCCCCATAGCCCTGTTTGTTCCCATCAACAATTGCCCAATGTTCACAGTCCATTAGCCAGGTTTCAATCTCTACAGCAGCCTTCCTGTCCAAGCCAATTTCTATTTACACATCACAAGATTATTTAAGACACCAATACCACCCTCTTTGCTTTAGATGTATGGACGAGTGAAGCTACATTTTTAACCAGCTGAGAATCTGCAGCTCTAACTCTGTGCAAAAAGTGATTATGTTTGATTTCTCTCTGCTCAGCATTAGGTCCTGGCTCAGCTGTCAGCTCAGCTGAACCACCTTTCATTTCATCAGGGTATGTGATATGTTGCCTCTCAAATATTAATTCAGATCTTCCTGCATATTAATACTGACACAGATTTGTTTCAATGAGTTTCCATTGCTGTAACTGAAAGCACAGTCAAGTCAATTCCATTTGTTTCTCCTGGTTTCACTCTCTAGTATGGCCCTGGCTGCCAAATTTTACAGACAGAGCAGGATTTAACACTCCATTGATGTGCTTGGTTGAATGGGGAAGGCCCAGGCTTTCTCTAGCAATTGTGGGCCCATATGCTCACAGATGCTCTGTCTGATCCCCAAATCCAGCTGACATTTCCCACACAGACTTACTCAAGCTGCTTGTGGGACTTCAGTGCATTGGACTTCTGTAGCTTAACAGTGACTCAATTAGCAGGGCAGAAATAAGCCTGCTTTCTCACTAACACTTTTGTATTACCTTTGCAATTCATGGCACTGGGGGTTTGCCTAAGGTCCCTGATATTTATAAAGGTAATTGGAGCTGTTCATTAGCTGGTTCTCAGAGACTCTGGGATACAGTCCATCTAGATTCCTTCACCCACAGATTTTCAGTCCTTTCCTTTATTCATATGTTTTGTGCCAAATCTCAGGATGATATTAGAGCTGACTCAGTGAGGATTCCCCCAGCTCTATGGGAGTGCAGGCAGAGTTACTCCTGCTTCCCCTAGGCCAAACCTCTTGTGTATATACAAATGATGCACCAGGGAAAGTGACTGTGGCTGTAGTGTTTCCCCAGCCTGTGCAGCTCATGCTGTGGCAGCAGCCAGTGCATCCTGAGCAGCCCTGAGCTCTCAATGATTCTTCAGGACTGGGCAGTCATGGTCCAGAAAAAAAAAAAAAGCTCAAGTATATAATCTGTCCTCACTTGGAGCTGCCAAACACTCTGGAAACTGAGCTCTAGTCCTGAGTTCTGACACAGCTATCTTTATTTTGTATGCATGTAGCTCAATTTCTTTATAACTCAAGAATCCATTAATTGCAAGTGGAACTGTTCAGGAAGAATAGCAAGGCAGCTCGTCTCTAAGTGTAGCACAAAGGTTATGTGTTTTCTGATATTTATTGTTTGTCTAATAATACCTTCTCCCTTTAGCTCCCTGCCTCTTTCATGGCTCACTTTAAAGTCCTCTGCAAACATAATTAATTCCTCCTGCACATCTTGGTGGCACTGAGGATCTCCTGGTTCAGCTAATACACATAACACTTCTAGCCAGAGCTTCAAGGCAACAAAGAGGAGAGAACAAAGGCAAAGAGGAGAGAACCACCCCAAGCACTTGGACCAAGGGAGAACCATTAACTTCTAGCAAATAAGGACAGGGTATATTTGAAATATTCCACTGCTGACCAGTAGAGGGAAGTCATGTAAGTAAGCAGCAGCAAGTCCAGTGCAATTTTGTTATGCCCATTCCTATAGTTCTTCAATTAATTATTCTTCCAGCACAGCTGGGTGGGTGCAGGCTTGTACATGTCAACCTCAGAGAAATTAGGAAAGGGGAAAATTGCAAGAAAAGGTAATATCAGTCATTAGATCAATTAGTGTAGCTGGAAAAATCAGATAAGCTTTATAACACATCTGTCTGTCTTCAGTTCTGAAACAGCAGCTCACATGTTCAAAAACCTGCTAGATTTTCCAGCTACACTCATTGATCTAATTAAAAACAAACCAAAACTTGTCTGCCTACAAACAGATTATCACAGCTGCAGCAATACTACTCCAAAGAAAGGCTCATGTGAGCATCCATGATGATCTAGCCTGTAAGAAGGCAGAGCATGGACCATATCCCTAACCTGGCTGTAGAGGAGATATACCTGGTTGTAAAGGGGGAGCAGAGAAGGCTGAGTCAATAAACAGAAAAACGTGACAGGATTCTATGAAGCATCTACCCACAGCGTCAAAACTTCTTAACGTGGCTTAAAAACAAAAAGTAATCTCAAAAGCCAGACTCTCTTAAAAATGGTGGGGAAAAGGGAACAGTGAGGATACCCGCCCTACAGGGAGCAGCAACAGCCCTGTGAAGCAGCAAGGGTTTGCATGAAAAGCAGATGGAGCAGGGACTCAGTTCCCATCGGGGGACTGCTGTGAGCAGCCGCTTAGTATCCCAGAGGGAGCAGGAGCAAGGTAACACTCCGATGTGAACTGGCGGTCTCCCCTACTCTTAAATACTTTATCTATGCGAGTGCGCAATCTGTGATTCACACACAGCAACCCGCTGAGCCCCTGCTGCCAGGGGGTGGGGACAGCGCCGGGAGAGGCACATCCCTCCCTGGGCACAATCATCCCAGGACAGCCACACCTCCAGGCATGCTTGACTGCTCAATTTGACTCGAGCCAATGATATAAAGGGAGAAAAGACACTAATAGATTTTGACTGAGACGCACCACTTAATCCTTTTTTCCCCATCAGTAAGCTCTCTTGCTTTCCCTTCATAGTAGGCATTATGCAAATCAAGAGTCCCCTGAAGTGATATTTGCAACTGCAGGATCATACAAGAAAGGGCACAATGCTTCTTTGCCAATTCAACCCCCTGCCCCTACTATTCTATTTCAAATAATACTATACTCATGGTAAGTACTAAAAATATGTACTCTACCATTCAAGCACTTAATGTTCTTAAATGCCACTTTGTTCAAGGGAAATGGCCTTTGTTAAACATGCAATTCACTGGGAACAGAATTTATATTTCAATCAGATTTACTATATCTATACATATATATATGGCTTTTTCCCCCCAGCTGATTACATCAGCTAACACCATGCAGCTAAAGCAAATACTTCAGGGACACTGTTGGTAACTTCTTGAGAACACTGAGTATCATCAACTACTGCTTTATATATGAACTTTACAGCCACTTCCTGGGGCTTGAATGATGCAGTGAAAGGGTCACTGGGAAAAGAAAAAAGCTTATATCACAGTGCTATCAATGTATGTGCTGTGATCACCAAAAATAAATGGGTTAGCCAATTTTAGTTGAAGCAACAACACATCAAATTAAGTGGCAGGACACTGAAACACAAAGTTTTCCATGGAGAAGCAAACATTCTCAAAGACCAAGGCTGACTTTGACAAACATTCCTCTAGGGTGCTTGACGGCAGTTTAAATAGCTTTAACTTAAACCACTGGCTGCCTCCTCTCTATAAAAAAGGTGTCATTTTCAGCAGCAATGAAAATGACCATCACCAAGAGAGAGACATTTAAAATCCATACTTTCCTATACCCTAAGTTCTACTTTTGTTTTTTTTTTCACAGAATAAAATCACAGACTATTCTGAACTGGAAGGGACCCACAAGGATCATCCTGTCCATCTCTCAAGAGAACGGCCCACACAGAATAACCTTGGCATTATTAGCACCATGCTCAAACCAACTGAACTAATATTTTTGCTAATTTTTGCAAGGTTGCAAGCCACACTAAACACCCAGCATGTTATTTTATTCAGAAGGATTCATCTTCCAAAGACAGAATAGGTTTCTGTGTCTCAGCTCTCCATGTTAGTATTTTATTGCCATTAATTATTTGGGATTAGTAATGAAGCGTGGATCACAGGGCCCAAAGTCCTTCACAGGGGGTGTCTGCTCTGCACTCTGTCATTTGTTTCCCAACAGCATTGTTCTCACTTCATTAGAAAATACTCGTTGCAGCTTCTAATTTATACAGTCTGAGCGATCTACTGACTATTCCCCCCATTTTCTGGTAACTGCATCTATATTTCCTGTATAACTTTAGGCAAGTGCAGGACTCACAGTTCTACTAAAGTTAATGTGTATTGTTCTAATGTCCTAGAAAAGTCAGATATCAAGCAATACATCAAACACTTTGTTTCCCTCTTTCATTGCCATATCCTGCAATCTCACCTCATCTTTTCCCACAATAAATTCAATCCTTGACATAAATGACTGTTTTGCTTCAGTGTTTGGCCCTTAGTTCCTACAGCAGCAGTGCTGATGCCAGAGAAGATGCAATGCTCAGGTGCTTCCTCAGCTTATTTGAGGCATCAGTACAGAGAGTTTTACTGTGTGACTCACTACTAAAGCTGTGTGGAAGGAAGGAAGGACAGAGGGAGGTCTGTCCAGCACAATCGCAAAGAAAATCTGCAGAATCATCATCAAAACCATCCTGCAACTTACATTTCTCACTGATCCCATCTGGCCAGATCCAAAGGCCATTGGATTTTGGATTTGGCCCAATATGCAGACGCCTTTGTCCAAATCCCGTGTAGAATAAAATGTTGGCTCTCTTTATTGGCAGAGGATTTAGCAATAGGAAGAAGTTCAGTCCAAACCCTTTCTCCATGTGTGGCTGTTCCAAGAGATCCTAATTCACAAGGGCTCAATCTTGACCCTACATCCTCCTGCTTCTACTGCAGGATCATCTGGCTTTCCATCAGCACAGCTGTGCTAAGTAACTCACACAAGGCATGCAGCAGCTGAAGCAAGATGTTAAATAGAAGATCTCCTCACTGCTTTGATAGTCAGTTATTATTTAATTGGCGTGGCAGTACTGGGAAGGTTGTAGGTGGTTCTGTAACCCGTCATGCCAAAACGTGAAGAGCAGATAATTTTTATTTCATTATGCTTTTGTTCTGCACAGTCTTCAATATTGTCAGAGTGTTGTTTGAACTTCAACCAATTAATGAAACATGAACTGCTTATTAGGTGACCCAAAAGGTCTCTCCCCTACGATCTGTGAATACCAAATCAAAATCAACGTGTTGCTGGTAAATGCATATGCATGAAATTTTTCAAGACATCCTGGCTAAAATAGCTAATAATAAACCTCACATCATTCTTGAGAAAGCAGAACAGGAAGGGAAAAGGAGCCAACAAAAATAAAACATGCTTGTGCAGAACACTGCCTATGCAAGTTAGCATCAGCTACATGATCAATAGGTCACCCATTATGTATGGTATTTACATCTGATCTGCATTACTGCACTGCTGTGCTGGAATGGCCAACAAGGCTCATATCAGCTTGCACTTCCTTCATTAAAATCTGCCTTCATATAAAATTTACCTTGATTTATGAGTTTGCATTCAGTGCTGTACATTTGAATGTAACACTGCCAAACTTTCTACAGTGTTCACCTGCTGGTTGTAGAGCAGAGATATTTCAAGATGAAAACAAACCAAAGATGGTTGCAGAAGGCTTATTATTATCAAAGAATGGAAAATAATAAACTTGTGCATATGGCCAGCCTTCTGCTACCATCATGTCACTGTGTATTATAATTTTTTGTTACTGAAAAGTAGTCTACACACCCTCTATTTCCTTAATCCTGGATTTATTAACTCTTTCACACAGATACACACACATACAAACCTACAATTATTCTTTTGCTTTCATTAAAAAATGTTGAGGGTGGTTTCCTTGGTACCTGCTGAAGAGAAACTTATTTGGGTTTAGAATCTGGAATCTCAGGTGCTTCCACTTTCTTTCACATATACACATTTTAAATTCAGATAGGCCCATATCCAAGCTGAGTCCAGCCCTCCTTATCCGGAAGGTGAATTTTAGCTTCTCCATCATTTTAATGTTAATTCTGTGGCATCACAATAAAACCACACATGCTCCTTGAAGGCATGAAAAATCTCCCTCCTAACCCTTAAAAAAAATCTGTCAGTTATTCCTAAATATAAACCTGGCTAATAACAAGTTCCATAAGTAATTACACAGCACAGAGCACACAGAGCCTTTCCTTTTACTTCATTAATGCTATATGCTTCAAGGGAACACTGAGGAGTGGCAGATTTGTAGTATGAAATGAGAAATTTTCAGCCAAGAGCTTAGGAAAGGAGGGGCAATAGAGAAGGTGAGCAGAAGGAAATACTCAACAGGAATGGAGAAAAGGAGGCTTCACTTGACAAATAGATTTTACCCTTTCTGTAAATCTCCTTGCCTCATTCACCACTCTGAAGTGTATGACTGAGTTTTTCTCAGCAAGTAGCCCCTTGCTCCTAAACATTTAGCTTTGGTCTGTCCAATGACTGCAGATTTATGCACTTGAACTCTTTCACTTCCTAACATTCTGTAAATAAGCCCCATCTGGTCTATCTCTCCTTGTGTCCAAGTCCCTTCTCCCCGAATGTAAGTCATACAGTCTCAGTTAGCTAATGCCTTCCTTTAAATAAACCAGACTTTTCAAACCTTTATCTAATGCCTAAGCTCTTTATGTCCCTTGAAAGAAGACTCTAACAGCTGCTCACTGTTACTATACACTAGATCAAGTATTCAGAGATGGATCTATCAAAGAGGTCAACTCCCTCCTGACACCACATTAACTAATCTGCTGCTATTTTAAACTTTGCTTAGCTTTGTTATTACTTCTACTTCACTGCACCACTTGACACAGACATAGTGCATTTCATAACCCATTTACCCAATTGATCAAGATCATTCTGTGAACAACCTCATCCTTCTAAATTTTAACCATTCTGCCTATTTTAGCATCATCTGATAACACATGATAGCACAGTATAAATCATGAAGAAAATGTTAACATAAATCCAGCCCTCTAACTATCTGCTTTTGCCCACAAAAATAAATTTGTGTCTTTTCTTTATTGTTTGCTTTATAAGAAACAAGGGAATACTCTTGCTCATTTCTTTATTTCTGCAAGCCTTTTTAATCTGGGTGTTCCTATTGACTTTGCCACAGCAGGTCCCATAACTGAAAGGATTACTTGGAAGTTTGATGCTTCCAAGATCAAGTCCCTGTTCTTTACCTGTCTTAATAATTTATTACTGAACCTGTATATGCAGAGTGTGTAGAATAATGCATCCCAAGAAACTTTGTTAAAAGTCTCTGAAAATCCCAATATGTCTGCTGCTTCCCTCCTATCTAGATCAATATTTATTTAATTTAAAAAAGGAATCCAATTTGCTTGACATGATTTACTTTCCACAAATCTATGCTGACTTGCATTATGATGCTGGACTCTTATTAAACTGTATGCAACTGTAGCCTTAAGCTTGCTAGCAAATGTGTTTTTGAGACTGCATTTATAGGCAGCAGTGTCCTTTGAGAGGCTGCAATGCCCAACAAGGATTTCACCACATTCTTATTACCACACTGGTCAGCTATTTTCCAGCTCAAACTGTTTTCCTTTAAAACAGCAAAACAACACTGACCCTTCTCAAATTATTTGATGCAAGCTCTTATTTCTGATATGCATTCACACTGCAAATCATAGCCACGTATCAGGAGTCATACTGTGTCCAGTGTTACACAATTCCTACTTAGAAACACTCCTCAACACCCAGGGAGTTTAGACTGTGGCAACAGTCCCACACCACTGATCTTACTGTTGGGTCTCAGTGAGAAGCCAGGCCAGACCAGCAGAGGCAGCCAATCAAAATGTCAGCAGCACGTAGCTGTGCGAAGGAACAAGCAGCTGCAGGGCTTCCTTCTGGCTTGTGTTCCTGTCCCAAATCATGCTCCACACTGTTCAAGTGACCCTAGGCAGGCTGTTCCTCCTGTGGTGACATGAAGCCGCTCCACCCTTGCCACTGCTCACTGCTCTGATCCCACGCTTCACCAGGATGCGGATGCTCAAACGCAGTCTCAGGGTATTGTCAGCAGCACCCTGGGTCCTATCTGCTCTGATAATGGGTCATGCTCACTTTAGCAAGCCGACATGCCAACAACACATGCCACTTCAGCACTCATCTCCTACAGGCTTCAGCTCCCCACTCTGCTACTGTCACTGAATTCTGCACAGCTGCCTGGGGTAAGTTTCTGTCCAGTACTGATAGAGGGGGGCAAAACCCTCTCTGCTTTCTCATTCACTCCAATTTGGCAGTCACCAAAGAATTTCCAAAATCTCATCCTACCACTGCACATTTTCCCAGCTATTTGTGCAATGAAGTTTCCATTTTTATTCTTCCTCCCCTCCATTTCCTCTTACCATGCACTAACAATGCACTGAACTGAGCTCTTACTGATTTTTTTAGAGGACAATTTGTATACATTCAATAGTCAGAATGGGCTGGAGTATCTTGGTATGTACTTGCCAGACTGGCATTCATCAGGACTGTGAAACAGAACAAAATCCCACTGCAGTAATGAGGCTTTTTAACCCCTTTGTGACAGCACAGCTAAATGCCCTTCCAACCCCATGCATAATGCCATCAGCTGGGCACAGAAACACAGACCTACCCAGTTCCAAACATGACATGAATACAGAATTCATTTAGGCAGTATCAAGCTGTTTGTGGTATTTCTCCTCAAGTACCCTACCTTGAACTCCATAGGGGTGTACTTCTCATTCTTGGGGGTTGTGTTGCCCTTGTAATGGAGATGGTTGGGAGTGGTTGGGTGGATAACAGTGGACTCCTGGGACTGCCTCTGGCAGCGTTGGCAATACACGTAAATCACAAACGTTAACAGGCTGGAGCCGAAGAAACAGGAGACCCCAGTGGCAATCAGATGGATGAGACTAAAACCTGCAAGGGAAATGACAAGAGATGCTATTTTTAAGGAACAGCCCTTTTCCCTCCCCTGACAAGACCACAGGTGCAAATCAGAGCAGTGACATCTCGGGATCAACATTAATAAGCTGTTGAAGCCAGAGTCTTACATTCTAACGTAAACTGACATAATCTCCCTGCAAATCGGTCTCCCCACTGCAGCTCTGCCTTGTGCAGTTTAACAGGTTCATGCATTGTTTTCTCAAAGCTCTCTCCCTGTCTCTCCTCTCTCCCCTCTATTGATATTGAAACTAAACATTATGTTAAGCTGACAGCTAAAGAAATGAGCCATACAAACAATGCACATTAATGGATTCCAAAGCATGTGCGTGTCATGGAAATAAGGGGATAAAATGCTCAGTGTTTCTCTGAAGGGGAAGGAAGGGAGGGAAAAGCACTTTTTGTCGGCTGCCCAAAATGCCTATGGGACTGTGTGTGGGGTGGGGGAGATACACATTCCTCCCCCTTGTAATCCAAGTGTGCTCAGCATTCTTGCTTATTCATGGGATAGCTTTGTCTTGTTCCCATCTGCACTACCTCTGAGGTGTATTTGTAGGGCTAACAGTGAAATAGGGGTCCTCTGGAGAACAGGAAAGACAAAGTGGACAAAGGAAAGGGGAACAGACCTTGAAAAACACTTCTTTGTTGGCTTTCTCAGCAAATTGCAGAGATAGGAAATCAGTTGCAGGCAGGTGTGGGCTACAAAAGCCTCCTGCAGAGATCTCTCCATGTGGGATGGCACCAGCACCCTTCAAGGCCAGCACTGAGCTCTGGAAGGAGCTGTAGCTGGGCATCCCACACACTGGCAAGCACCTAACTCACAGCTCTGACTGGTAGGGGAAGGCAAAGTCAAACAGCACTCCTCATTCCTCCCTCACCTCACTGAGTCTCACACCCCACAGTAAAACACACCACCACCAGATCTCTGACAAGAGAACCAACAGTAGAGACCATTAGAGCCACCAAGTTATCAAAGCAACCAGAGGCATTATGGGATGGCAAAACTTTATGACTCTGTTGTATCTTGCTATGTGCAGGTGGGACTATAGAGAAAGGAATCAGCTATTTGACTCCAAATGCTTCTGCCTTTCCTCTGCTTTTGCTCTGCCATCTTTCAAACAGGAATGACAAAGGCCCTAGAGCCCGAGGGGACCCCCTGACTGCTGGCCCCAGGGCAGCTGTCCCCGGGGTCAGTCACATCGCCTCAGTGGCGACTGCAGCGGTAAATTTCCCTTAACACTTAAAAAGCCAATTCATTTGGACACACTGATGTGTTGACTTGACTGTGTGCAGAGAAATGGGGCTGCTCAGAGAGTGACTTTAAATGAGGTTTATTCTTAGTCTGATCACGGTGTGCAGTTTTTTGGTGCCATCTTACATTTTAAGTGATATGCTTTTCAAATAGCAGATTCTGCCCATTAGTCAATGGCTCTCGTCTAATCTCTAGTTAAAAAATATCCTTCTGATTTTAAAAAGAACGAAACCAGTAGAGTTCTACAGCAAAGTAATTAACTTCAATCATAATTACAGTAGGGACCATTCCGAATTTATTAAACTGATGAGCTAGATTTATTTTTCAAACCACATTATAAAATTCCATCGCAAGATTACCATTTTCTATTGTTTTGGATGATGGTCCAAAAAACCCTAACAGAAATTCTATAATTTCCTACTAAATGTCACTAGACTTTTTCAAAAATAAATTTCCTTTCTAAAAACCTCTGCCTGTTTTGCATCACTCATGAGACCTAAAACATAGAATATGCAACTGTGTTCAGCAAAGCCACATGACATGCTGCCACATTCTCCTCCTGCCCAGATTTGCTTATATTGCAGTGAATGTTTCATTTCACTGCCACATTTGCAAGTCACAACATAAAGCTCTCTCCTATTTCACTCTCACCTTTGAAACACCCATCTGATTTTTCAAATAAGTTTTGGCTGTATCTTAGGGGGTAAAAAAATTATATTATTTTGTTTGCAGCATATGAGTCCCCAGGGGAAAGCCTTCTGGTTCATCACTTTGAAAATATAGATTTTCTGAGATGCATCAACAGAATTTCTATTGATTGACTTCTTTGCCAAATATTGTAGAACACTACATTAATAAATAATATTAGCTATGGAAAAATGTAGATAGGAACAGCAAACACAGTGGTGGTGGAAAAATAAGGAAATGTGCATGACAGTAGAGTGCAAGCTATAGCAAGGGGCCCTGGAATCAAAGCAGAACCATTGCACTCTCGGAGGGAGGAGGAGTGATGCAGGAAGCCAAATGTTACATTGCAGGAGCTGAAATCTTAATTGCATTGATTGCCCTCAGTTGCAAACTGAGAATCCACATTTCCATGCCACAGGTGGCATGCCTGTTTTTCCCATGATCTCTACAGGGAGAAGAGATTTTGGCAGCTCGAAGATCATCTAGATTTCAGGAAAGCAGGGATGTGACGCTAGCAAGAATTGACATGGCCATTAGTGTGAAACTAGCATTTTAAAACGTTAAAGGAACCTGCCATTTTCTTCAGTCTGCATTTTTGTCATAGGGGCTCCTAGGGCAGTGAAAAAGTGACACTAATGGCTGGACCTTTCCAAGTTACATGCAGAAAGGAGACAGTTTCTGTGAGATGTGAGAACTTGAATGAAAGGAAGTGTTTGGAGGACAAGTATAAACTTCTAATCTCATCCTATATCAGCAAAGGATCTGTCTAAGAGACCCTGTTCACTGAAATCTTTATAAGTTATTTAAAAACACCTGCCTCCAAACAGCTGGAGGCTTACAGTGGTGAATGGGGAATAACCTTTTTTTCCACCTGAACCATTTACCCTGGAGGTAGAGAGACACAAGCAATTGCTCTCTGGTAATTAATGACCCTCAGTGGCCAACCCAAACTTCCAAATAAATAAAAGTCTTGGATCTGACAAGTGGACATGAGATACATTCCTCCAGTCTGACTCAGACAGCAAGACTCCAGTGGAATTAAGGCTATCAGTGGGATATGAGCTGCATAGATTAATGGTTTGGTTGATACTGCACAGGGAGAAAAGAAGTCAGGTTAAGATAAAAATAAGATATATAGTTAGTGGTAACCTACCTCCACAGTTCGTGCTCTCATCGATGCTGGAGGCTGGCAGGATCACTAAACAAAGAAAAGAAGATTGGAGAAAGTTATAATTTTGCCATCTCTTTATTTCTTCAAGTAATTAAACCCTTTGTGTTTCAGACACAAGAAGGTGCTTATATGCTCTGCAGTAAGCTGAGAGTCTCTCTAAATTGAATTATAGGCTCATGGTTTGAAACACATGCAACGAAACCTCTCCAAAGATCTTATAATTTCAGTTCTGTTACCTGATCACTCTTTAGCTTCTTCAATTTAGGGAAAAGATGTTAGCTGAAAAAACCATGAAAAAGAATACCATTGCCTAGAGATGTCAGATTTTTAAGTCAGTGGAATGTAATCAAAAAAAAAGAACATGTGGAAAGGCATTATTCAGTCTAGACTCATATCAGATATTTGCCTGAGAGATTCAATTTCCAGAAAGCACAGGGTGGAATATGCTGATGACCATCTGTCCATCAACAGTGTTGCTCTGCTAGACCCTGGATTAATCTCCCACCTTCATACCCCAATTTTCTGCATCTGCCTCACCTTAATTCTTATCTTATTTGGGATGCTTTTTGGATACCTGAAATCAACGACCTTCTGTTGCCCATATGCATACTGAGAACAGAGACAATTTTCATAACCCAACATAAGACAAACCACACAAGTTTAAAAGCTTCAATTCAGTTGAAGCAACGCTAGTTATTCGTTACGGATCAAGGTAATTCTGTTTAAAAGAAATGCTAAGCAGCTTAAGGGAAAGCCATTTATCCCATGCCTGTCACAAGGGAATTTATAACGTTTATCTATTTCCTTGTTTTTCTAGAAGCATCCAAGCCCAGTTTTTAATAGAGAAAATCTCAGCCTAGTTTGACAGTCCAGGCACGAGCTGCTCTCCCGAACTAGCCCACCCTGTCCTCCTGGATGACCCGGTACATACCAGGAATTTCATTGTACAGGCACTCCTGGTACTGAGTGCTGTTTCCAACGCACTGAGAAGGGTCCGGGCTGTGCACCTCGCAGTAGCGGCTGCGGTACTGGATGCCCTCTTCATTGCACAGGCTCCACTCTGACCACTCTGACCAGCCACCTGAAATCCAGGGTCAGGAAAACACACACACAGTGTCACCAAGAAGGAAAAGGATGCTTTGTAGATATCAGTCTTCTCCCATGCTGAAGGATCCTAGATCCTGCCCTGGGCCTCTCTCACACATCTTTTCCATGGGTCCTTAGTGGACTTAATTTTCTCAGCGCAAACATTGTCAGGTTGTAGTTCTCTTAATGTGGACTAAACTAACCCTTGGTGGAGCACTGCACAGAACAAAGTTGTCTTAAAAGCTCCTATATCAGCTCTCTGGTCAAAGACGTACAAGGAGCGGGGTGGGGCAACGTTGCACCAAGACCTCCAAGCTTTGATATGGTCTCCCAAAGATACCTCAAGCAACCAGCACAAATTAGAGCACTCAAAGAGTTTTGCTGAGGTTCCTAAGGACGGGAATGAGCCTGCACTGGTTCAGAAATACACAACAGTAGTTCAAAACCAGAACAACTCTGAACCCTATCCTCTGAGTTGTAGCACATGCTGATCTGTTGTCTGTGAAACAAAAAGGAAGGATGGTCCTTCAGCAATTGTACAGATTGCTGCCTCATGACTCCTTTTGTTTGTCAGGTCAATTTCCACATTGAAGAACCAAGCTCCTGCTTTTTCTGTTACTTGAAAGGGATTGACCATTAGCAAAATTTTGCTTGACCGGCAGCAGAATGCCAGAGCAAGGGCCAGTGAACACGCAAAGAAGAAGGGGTTCCACTGAAGTTGATACTGGGATGTCTCCTTTTTCTCTGGCTCAACAGACATCGAATAAATGACCAAAAAACTTGAAACTGATGGTGTTTCTGATTTGTATTGTAAATTTGTATTGTAATTTTACAGCTGTGCCTTGTTCCCACCAGCATGGAAGCCAGCTGGAGCAGGGATGAGGAGCGGCTACCTTGGCAGGGGTGTGTGTTGCAGAGGGCCTCCTCGGTGTGCAGCCCAATGCAGATGTCCTCACCGCTGGACGGAGCTGGGTTGGTGCAGGTCCGTGTGCGCTGGTAGTGCCCACCCCCACAGGTGGCTGAGCAGTGAGACCAGGGAGTCCAGCAAGACCACGAGCCTTTCACTGGAGGACATTGAAAAGCACAGACAGGTAGAGACTATTGGTTACTCCTCTCACTGTGACAAAGCTGGAGATCCCCAGTGTCTCACCTTGCACATCCACCCTGCCCACACTAGCTAGCAGTTTCCTGCATCCCAGGACATTTGGGCCTGACAACAAGAACTTCACATTAAGAGAAGGTACAAAACCACTTCAGTCTGCGGATGCAGAATGAAATCTATGCAGCAGAAGACTCTGCATCATAAAGCGCCAAAACCAGAAACTATTCTTTGTTGTAGTCATTAATATTCACTGAAACATTCTACTCCAGTCTATTCCTTTCCTTTCTATAAAACAGCATTGCTGCTACTACTACTATTATTATTATTACTACTATTACTACAACGACGACTACTATGTTGTCTCCTGAAACTTCATAGCAACAGCAGATTTACTTGGGAAAAAAGTGCTGTAGCACCGAAGTTGAGCTTATATGGCACCTTTCTGTGGGAGGCCCAAGTCCTCTAGCTCCAGCCTTCAGGAAACAGCAACTCAGGGGCTTTATTTATTGACCCTGCTCATTGCAGGGGCACTGAACTAGGTGACCTTTAAAAGGTCCCTTCCAATCCAAACCAGTCTGTGATGTAAGCATAACCCCATAAGAGTTTAATAATAAAACTAGGGAGGGACTGAAGATCCCTGAATCCCCCACCCCTCACCCACTAAACTGCCTGGTTTGCAGGTCCACATGCCATTAATTCAGAAGATAATAACCTGATGACTTAGAGCAAAATAAACCCAGGATTTGTGTATACACATTGAGTGAGGCAGGGAAGGAGGAGACACAGAGAAATAGTAATCATGCACTCAGAACAGATTGTAAAACATCAGAGTGTCTGAGGGGAGAAAACAGCACAGAAAAGGGGCACAGACATTAGTGAAAAAGCCACTGAGAGCTTCCAAAATAGTACTAATAGCTGCCTTTATAGTGCTAGAGTTATTTTCTTTTTATAGGCCATAGAGTGCAATATTTGGCACTCCTGTTATACTCTTGCTGCACATTCTGATCATATCTGCATTTGAATTTTATCTTTGTATTGAATTTTAGAATCATAATAGTACGACTATAATAGAGCATTTTCAAGTGTAGGCCACAAACTACATTGCCAGAGGTAGATAATTGCTGGAACTGCAAAGAGCAAGGTAATTTGTGTAAGATCACTTAAATTTACTTTAGACAGTTATTACAGAGCAAGGAGAAGGATAAGTGAGAGAGAATACAGTAGTCAGTGGTCTATTACTACTATTCTGGACCAGGAGTGCAACATAAACATGAGGACAAACTCGAAAACCAGGAAACCAGGCAAGAATACTCCCTGCTGGCTGTGCAGGAAATGGTAACTGATGTCAAGAGTAGATGCCCATCGCAAGAACAATACGTAAGCAGGAGAGGGGGAAGAAATAAGTGTTCACAAGAAGAACCACCACATCAAGCATCTCTATACAGTATTAAGCCACATTTATTAAGCCTGCCTTCTCATAATGGAGCAGATGCACTATGATGCCCTCCACTGGATGGAGCATCAAACCTTCCTGAAGCAAAGGATTGCTACAAGCCACCATACTATTTCCCCTAGAGGATGTGGCTGTGTTACCCTCTGAGCCAAAGTGAAACCTAAGTCAGCACTAAAGATAACATATGTGGGTCACTACAATAGTTTTAAAAAACATAAGGAAAAATCCCCCAAATTAAAAAAGAAAAAAAAGGCCAGCTTAGAAATACTGATTTTGTGGTTGTTGTTGTTGCTCTACCACTAAGATTTAGGAAAACACCTCTGAATTTCATGCAGGAAGATGATCATGGTTACCTGGGCAGGGGTGAGGATTGCAGTCTTGGTACTCCATCGCTGACCCCACACAGGGCAAGCCACCATTTTTAGGTTCAGGGTTTGTGCATGTTCTCTTCCTGATTCTAAAGCCCAGCTCACAATCCCTGGAGCAGGAAGACCAGGCCCCCCAAAAGGACCAGCCCCCATTGATAATCCGTGCAGAGATCTTACCAGTCTTGAGGAGGTCATCAACAAGAGCTTCAAGAAAAACAAACAAGACACCATAAGATCACAAATTAATCGTTTGTTGAGCTTTTAAAAAGGGGTTCAGCTCATGAATAAAATCAAGATTTATGTGCCCTGCAGAACAGTTTCTGTTGAAAGCCCTTGGCAAGAGGGTTTGATTTTTTTTCCCAGAGCTACAGCTAAACTAGACAGAAAAAGAAATTTGTACGCATACAAACTGAGTCTGCTGGTAACCTTGATAAATCACCTCCCTGGGCAGCAAATTGTGGCAGTTCAGGCTGTGCCCTCAAGATGTTGCCTTGCATCACAGCAGTCCTGCAAGGAACAACCTGAGCGACAGTGCGCAAGAAAGAAAAGACACGCTGTCCTGAGAACAGCTCTTCTCTTCTTTACACCCTCATTACTCGCCTGTTGTCTTTGGGGCAGCCTAGCAGGAGCAAGAACAAATCTGTACACCAACATAAGCACAGAGCTCATATCTGTGTCACGGGGCTCTCCCCATCCCTGTCACTCTGCAGTGACACCAGTCATACATGTTGACACTACTGCAGCCACAGTCAGGGGCTTGTTGTTCTGAGAGCATCTCCCTTGCACCGCCCCACCTAGGCCTGCCCCATGGCCCCTGTGAACTGGCAGGACGTACAGTCAGTGTCACACACTGCAGAGCCATCGTTGGGGCAGAAGCGACTCTCGGTTTTCTTCCTCCCGAACTGCAGCTCGTGAGGGTCGGACAGCTGGGCTCGGCACGTGTAGCGGAAGCGCTGCTCCTGGCGGGCCCCATTCTGGGTGATGTTGACAGGCATCCACGGGGTCCAGGGGGTGTTCCTGCGCACCTCTGGGCAGCTCTCCGGGTTGCAGGTCTTGTATTCCTGCCAAGAAGGAAAACCACTCCCTCCTTACTTATTAAACAGCAGCAGCCTAACCAGCAGAGGCTTATTTACACTTCAGAAAATAACGGGGGTACTCTCTGGATCTCAGACAATCCCCATCCACCTTATCTGACCTCACAGGAACAAAATGTGGTGATTATGGAGGCAGTGTGCTACATAGGTGGGCCTCAAGGGTAAACTGTGCTTGCTATTTTTATGTCTCCCTCAGGTTTGTGTTTCTTTGCTGACTCAAAGTCCTGTGGGGCTTCGAGAGCCTGGTTCATTATTGGCAGGAGAATAATTCAGGCAAGAGATAATAATAACAGCAAACAAGCTTTCTGCTCTGACCCTGAGATGCTCTTCTCAGGTCAGCCGAGAGAAGCCTCAAGAGGACAAAATGTCAGTAAGGTTTATTCCTTGAAAGTTTATCATTTTATTTTTAATAGTAGGGTTTAGAGTAGATCTTTTTACAGCTATTCTTGTTTGGTTGGCTTTTCAAACTCTCTAGTGAAGGTTATGAACCATTTGCCATCCTTGGTCTAGAGCAGCCATTGAGCACAGACAGCATTGTGGATGGCTGGGAATGGGGGGATTCGAGGGTTTTACAATTCTCATCACTAATGGAAGGAATTCCAGTGACAAACATTTGTGTTCTTGATTTAAATTAACTAAATAAACAACTCTCTTCTGGCAGAGGAGAAGAAATGTAATGCTTCAGGACTTCATTATTCTAGTGTAAATGCCAAATATCTTGGTAAGAAATGGGAGGTTCCAGATCAAACCTGCTTACACTGAAATGAAGCCCCACACAACCAATTTAAATGGCTGCATGAAATAGCTGCCAGAACAGCAACGGGAAAGTAAAGAGAGCAAATGGGGTGTTGGACCCTACTCAAGTGTGACAGTGCAACTCATTTTTGATGTGTGTGTGGCCTCCTTGACTCAACAGGATCATCCTTGGGAGTGGGACAGAAGAAAAGAAGATGTCTAGAGCTTTCAGATAAAGGACTTGATATCAGCCTATAGAGGCCTAAGGAAGAACTCTGCACACTAGTCTGTCCCTAAATCTGCCACCCCTCTGTTTCCAAGTTCATTGCAGCATCCTCTGCAGCAAAAACTGAGGACAGCATTTTCTTCTAGCTAGAGAAATAAAACCACAATGGAGAGAGAAGTTAAATACTCCATTCCTCAATGCTATTGTCAATAGGTGCCCCTCATGCAACGTCAATAAATAATACATACCACAGCACAGCCTGGACATGTGTTTCCATTTTCACAGGACCTCTGCCTTGAATGAATCCCTCCACCACAATTCACGCTACATTTATTCCAGGGTCCCCAGGAAGACCAAAAAATCGGTAATGGACATGGATTGTTCTCATTACAAAATCTGAAAGAAGAAAGTGTATTGCTTAAAAAACTCCATGTCAGCACATCCAAGGGAGGAAACGGTGTGGGACGCAAGACTGCACACTGCATTTGGGCACAACTGATGTATGCACAGAGAGCCAGCAGTGGCTGACACAACATCAGATTAGCAATATTCCTGTCCATGGAGAGAAGTGTAGCCTTTGTACCAAATGGGAGTGGTTAATCAGGCTGAGCTCCTTGGAGTAAATGGTTGAGATCAGGTTTTCTGAAGTGCTCTGTCTCAGAACTTTTCCACAAACACTGAGTCCACAAAAGAGGTCATAAACTGATGCCCAAGTGTCACAAAGAGAGAGTGGATAGCAAATATTCTAAATGGGATGACTGGTGGGGGGGCAACTCAACAATGACCTGTCACTAATGGCAGGTACTAAACACCTCACAGTCTTCTTTTCACATGATCTGGCTTTTACTGCTGCCTCAGCCCTAACAAGCTAGAGTTTGCAACTGGATCCTATGTGCATCTAAAAGCAGGCCCTAAGTGAATGCTATTTCATGTTCTGTGTCAAAAGTAACTGTGATTTTGTTCATCTTTTGAATCAATATTGTTCTCAAATTTAATCACATAGAACTGCAACTGATTCAGAGGTAGTCTTGAAACCCAAAAAGGACTATTGTGAATGGACACAAATCAAACCAAACATTAAAATGTCGTGAAACGTGGAAGTTAAATGAATTGCTCTTCTTATTCTGAGAAATGCAGAGACATATGTCTTAGTGACCACTCAAGGGACAAGCAACAGCCTATTGCCAAGTACAGGTGACCTTTAATGAAATGTCAGGCCTGGAAGGAAGTTGGGATGCCTTGAAGCATGTATTTCATGAGGGGCCAAGCTTGAAGAAGGGTTATAGTGCAGATGGCTCTGCAGGTTCAGAAAGTACTAGGTTTTTAGTATTTTTGTATGAAATTTTCATAGTTTAGAAGGGAAAAAAGATGTTTTTTTGATACCATACCCTGCAAAAACTCCAGCATGAATCTGTGAGTTAAACTGTATTTTGCCTTGAACTGCTTTTGGAGCATCAGCACAAGTATAGAGACTTGGAAATGGTGCAACTGGCAGTGAGTTGCACATACTCATCTGCCACTCCAGGGATGGATCAGAATGGAGTAACCGTGTCCATAAACTCTACAGTGCCAACAGCAGGCACAGCTTCTGCCTTTGGGGAGGAGGTCAGCTCTCTGTGTGGGACAGGAATACTTGCAGAGGTCTGAAGGGTCCTGCTTAGGAGTGAGGGTAGCTCTGAAGTGTCTGATGTTCACAGGCTCACTGAAAGAGGGTGTCCATGCACGTACACAGCCGCATCCCTCCCATGCTCCAGGACTGCTCCCGCTCTGCGCGTTGAGCCCAACAGCCTCAATCTGCCTTCCCAGCACCACTACAGCCACAGGAATGAACACACACCATCATGGACAGCCCTTACCTTTCCTCCCTGCTCTGTCCAACACAGACCCTGCCCCCATACCGGGGAGCAGGATTGCTGCAGGAGCGCTGCCGGACCTGGAAGCCGATCCCACAGGAGGTGCTGCATGGGGCCCAGGAAGACCACGGTGTCCAAGCGCCATTTCTAGAAAAAAGGGTGAGAGAGAACACACTATGGGAGAAGTGTTGAACTCATGGGAGAATAGATCATTCATTTCAACCAGTCTTTGTATTGGGGGAGGTTTTTAAAAGGGAGTTTCAAAAGTGCCTAGCAGTGGCCTAACTTTCCTCCCTTTGAAGTCTCTAAGAATTGGAAAGGAAGACAACTAAGCCAATGCTGAATGATTTTGAAAATGTCTCCTAGGATTTACTGGGCAATAGTGTGGTTAGTATAATTTTCATTGACTATTCCCCATCATCTTCCCCATATATCATAACCCTGCTCTTCTGACCCAATGGCTTATCCCAAAGTTGTATGTCCCAAACTCTCCTGCACAAAGAGTTCAGGTTTTGAGGATCATGAATGCCAGTTGTGCTGAAGGATGTAAAAATCCTACCCTCTGCTAATTCAGTAGGTACTGAGGCTTTAAATCTTTTACAGCAACACCACTGCCAGCTCCCATGTTTTTATCACAAACCTCATAATATCTTGTGTTTTCCTAAAGCCTTCAGCATTGAATCCTATTAAGTGGAAATCTCAAATTTCATTAAAAATAACAATATTTGCCTCTAGCTTTCATGGCCGCCTGCAGACGTCACTGTAGTGTGACCTTAAATCTGTAGAAAGCAGAGGCAATTAAGAGCTCAGAGGCAGGATCGAGTTTCATAGTTTAATGAGTGATCACATCTCTGCTGAACAGTGGTAACACAGCCTGAAGCCAGTGTGATGTAAAACCGCCTAGTTCACACCTCAGCGCTGGAGACATTGGCAAAGCTCCTGTGAGAGGCTGAGCACGTGCAGGTGCCTAAACGTGTGCTTGCACAGAAGCCAACCTTTTCATCTTTAAAATCTTGCATCTATTAAAGCTCACCTTCCTCTGATTTGGCAGCACTGGACCTTGAAGCAGGAGAGGAGGAACCATATCTCATCCATTCTGTGCTGCAGGTTTCATTTCATATGGAGCCAGTGGTAATGCTCTGTCTTATAAAACTGCCTAATCTTGACACTTCAGTGCCTTAAGCCAAAAAATATCTTTCCTGGGCTGTGTTTTTTTTGTAAAGAAAAACCTTTCTAAAAAATCTAGTCAAAAAACAACTCAGGTGCTCTCTGACTCTTGAAAGCTAAGCTTGAAACCAGATGTTAATTTTCAAAGCATTTACTGAACTAATAACACTGCTGGCAAGAAGTATTTTCTGGCATAGCACCAATCAGGGCAGAGGATGAAAGTTAAAACCCACATTGCCCTTCACAGTTTTTGTATTTTTTATCAACTCTTGCCTGTTCTTGGCAGCTTTATTTCAGAACCCTGTTAGATCTTTCCCCCCTCCTCTTCTTGTTCTCTTATCCTTCTCCCTCTCTCTCTTTCTCTCTCCCACCACAAACAAGGTCAAAGAACAAGAAATCCACTCATATAAAAATCCTATTATTCCATATTATTCTGCCATGTTCTAAACTACCTACTACCTCCCCACTCTTTAACCCAAAAGAATGATTATATGTAAAATCATGAAAAAAAAATCAAATGGAAGGTTGCTGTTACTGCTGCAAAAAGGGCAAGTAATTTCTACTAAAGAAATCCTCAAAACCCCAACAATTCTCAACATCCATTTGTGTTTCAGGATTTTTAACAAAATAAAGACACCTTCCACTTTCAGATCTCCAGCTTTTTAACAGAACTCATCTTTAAACATCCTACTCCCTCTTTGCATAAAGAAATCTCAATGCCATATGAAGTCAATTAAAGGAAATTTGAGGGCTGAAGCGGATGTAAGATGACCAGATGTCCCTATTTTTCAAACCATGCTGTTTTCGTATGTCTTAAGATTGAATAATCTGTTTTTCATCCCCTTCTTAGAAGCTGTTCCTGCCTTAAGAGGCATCAGAGCAGCACTGAGAAATCCATCCCACTGGCAAGTTTTCTATTTGTCACTGACAGAAAAAGCCTGCTTGGGAAAGGCTTTGCTCAGCCCACAGTGGCAGCACAGGGGTAGGAATGACTGCACACCTTTTGGGCAACACAGCCCATAACTGGAAGGAGAAATGCCAATTAAAACATGAGTATTGCTGAATTTTTGGTGCCAAGGCCAGCACTGATCTCCAGGGATGAGTCAAGAGGCAGCTGTCCTTAATGGAATGAATGTTTATGGAGAAGATAAAGTAGATAAAAACTATATTGACCCAATATTTACCAAAATCCTGTCCGCCCCCACCCTGGTTAAATAGTGCTTACACTACTGCATCATCTTCCCTTGAGTCATGACATGATGTGGTCTGAGGGTGGTGGGGCACCACAGACACAAACACCATGGCTATGTTTGGGCACCCTACAGGAGGACATTTGCTTCCATACTGCCAGAGCTGAGCTTCATGCTCCCGTGGGCATGCAGTGCTTTGGCCCCAGCTGAGCTGCCTGTGCTGCTCCAGCGCCATCCTGGCAGCTGCCTCCCACACCTGCTGGCTGCCAGAGGATGAGCCAAGGATGAGGAGCTGCTCTCACCTGCACAGCAGACAGCCTGTGCTGCAGACAGGTCACAGACTCACAGAACAAGGCAAACAAGCCCTGCCTGGAGCTAGGCTCAGCCCTGTCCTTACAAACGATGCTCTGAAGGACCTCTGCTTGGTTTTGGCAAAGTGGCCTTGGAACCCAAGCTCTGAAAAATTATGGGCTTGTTGATTTTTTTAGTCTGCTGTTCAGCTGGCTGACAACTACCTCTGCCTTACTCACCTCCTCCTGATGGGTGACTACTCACTGTACAGCTGAGGGAAACCAAGGCACAGTATAGTGTAGAGTAATTTGGGGTGTTCATCTTCCAAGCGCTTTGCCTGAGGGCCCTTTGCTCAGAGCCCTTGGGTTTCTACATTTTACACTGACTTCAAGCTGGACCTCACACACCTCACACTGGCTGGGATACAATGGCATGGTCACAAGGAAGGAGCTAAGCTGTGCACACACACAACTCTTGCTCCCTTGAGAAACACAAAGATGCTGAGGTACCTTGAACAATTTGCAACCTCAATCCTGGCTCCTTCACAGCTGCGACCTCCACAGCGAGGACGAGGGCTGTCACATGAACGTGACCTACACATACAAGAGCCTGTGCTGTCCCCATCTGAGTGCTCACACAGTTGCCATGGGGACCAAGGCCCCAATCTTCCATTTGTTGTCAGGTTTTTCACCTAATTTTAAGAGAAAAAAAAGTCATTAATAGCAAGTTTACATTTCTGGAGACAGGCCCACAATAGAAATGCCAAACAAAGCTGCCGGGGGGATTAGGATGCATCTTAGATGGGAGCTGTCTGTACTTGCGAGCAGGATTCAAAACAGAGGGTTGTTTTCAGACAATGCCACATCAATATTTACCCTCCAAATTCCACGCTGCATACCTAACATGTGCACACAGGCACCGAGCCGACCCAGCCAGCACCACACCAGGAGCAACATCCATCTGCCACACCACACAAACACCACGCTCCCTGTTCCACACTGCACAGATTCAGCCTTTCAAGCAACACTGTGGCCAGTACTGACTGACCCCATCCATCATACTCCAGCCTCTGCAGGGCTTCCTGCAGAGTATTTTCCAAGCTAGTGTTCCTATAACCATAGTGACCAGCTGAGAGGCCTTGCTGAGCTGGCGCTGCCCACACCTGCAGTAACAATTGTTTCCCTTTCTAAACTGAGGCACAGCCTAAATGGCTGAAGAACAAAAAGTGGACATGATGGTGACTAGCATTAATGCTGAGGATCACATAGTCACCTACAGAGTAAGAATTCATCTCAAGACAATTTACAGACCAGACCATGCTGCTATCTGTTCCCTCTGCCCTTTGTTTCATGCCTGCACAGCCCTGAACAGGCTGGGACTTGACAGCTTCCTGCACTCTGTAGTGAAGGAAAAATACAGTAGTACTGGCAGACCAAGAGCATGAGAAACAGAACTGTTTCAGGGCTGGTGACAACTCTCCAGTAGACAGGGTGTCAGAGCTTGCTCTCCATTTGCTTTACCAGTGCTTCTAGGGGAGCCCTAAGCCAAGGGCTGGGAGACCAGGTTGCTGGGGCCATTGGCCCCAAGGCTGTCTTGAGAGGATGTGAGCTACTTGCTTCTCCTGGAATCCCTCCTGGCCACTACTGCCTTCTTGTGCCCACTCCACCACTACTGCAAAATCCTGCAGCCCAAGACCACGTCTTGAAAGCTTCCCTGAACATCCCTGTCCTGACATCTCCTCTGCTATGACTTGAGAAACACAATGCAGAAAGGGGTTGGTGCTGGCCCTGCCCACCTACAGCTATTCCCTTGTAAGAGCACAGCATCATGATCCGCCCTGCTGGCTCCCTCCAAGCTCCCCACCCCATGCCCCACCCCAAAGTGCCAGGCTTTGCGGGCAGACGGCACAGATGGTGGTGCCTGCAAGCAGCTCATGCCTGTGGGGTGACCCATGTGGTGGTGGGATGCTCAACAGCTTTGGTAAAGCCTCTGGCAAAGGCAACTGGATTTGGCCTCAGTGTTGCACGCAACGAAGGGCGAAGGCAGGAAGAGGCTGGGCCCCTGGCAAGCAGCCCTGGCCCCAGATCTGAGCCAGCTACCCTGACAAACCCCACAGTGTCATGCTCCACTGAGCCCTGCTGCCAGCAGGATCCATCCCCTGGGCTGCCCCAGAGGGGAATGATTGTCCCTGCTTTACAGACAAGTAAACCGAGGCACAGAGGGGCTGTGAGCCTGCTCAGCAGTCATGCAGGGAGCCAACCACAGCCATGGGAAGAGTGCTTTCCAGCATTCATCCTCTGAAACATGCTGCGCTGTGCTTATTCTCCAAGACTGGCACTATGTTTAATGCTCCAAATGTACCTCTGGTGGGTTGTCATCTTCCCCTCTCACCCATCTACAGCAGCATCAAAAATATGCAGCAGTGGCATGGAAGCAATTTAGATCTGATACTGCACTCCTCAGGCTGCAGCTGGGGTTTCAGGCATCTGCTGTAAGCCTTTGTTTGCAAAGATTATCATGTAGTTGTAAAAATTTGCTCTGGGCTGAAGGTTACAAGGCAAGATGCCCACAGAGGAGATCACTGAGCTTTGTTGTTGTTGAATTTGCTGTTTTAAACATTGTTTAAAAATCAATACAGTTGGGTTTCAAGAGGTTGGAGGGGGGGAATCAAAATAAGTACTTTGAGGTATTTAATACTAGATTTTTATCTCATTTTTCCTCCTGCCTTAGAAAAGTCATAATCCAAGTATTGGATCATTTCTATTCATTTTTGAGCCAGAAAGCCTTGCTGATTCCAGCAGGGAGTTCTGTTCCGAAATCAATGGGATGATGTGGCCCGTGGCATCAATTAAAAAAAAAAAGCTAGCAAATAATCATTGGCTCATAAGTGATACTGGGAAACAACCCAAAAATTAAACAAATAAGCAACCATAACCAAAATGCTGAGATTTATAAACATGTCACACTGTGAGTGTGGGAAGTTTTTATACTTAAGAAATTACATATGGATTATAATTCCATCTTTAAATCCACAAAAATATCTTCAAAAGAGTAAACTTAGGAAGTGGGATAAAAACCCATATGCACTGATCTTTTTCAGGAATACCTTTACAAGGTAAATCCTTTGAAGCCTACACAGTGCCCATCAGCCAGAGAGGACATCTTTAAAAACACATCTGATCAAATGCCCTTCTCTCACCTGACAATATTGCCATTTCTGGAATTCTTGTCTTTTATAAACTGCCATACTCACACCAAAGGCCTCATCGTTTTCTTTCTTCCTTGTAGAATCTAAAAGCTCAAGTGCAGGATCTAAAAATTCAGACTGACAACTCCTGATCTCTGCTACCAGGATATTTTCCATGTTTATTCTGATATTACAGGTAAGACTGGAAGCATTCCTTGTTCTTTCAATTCATCTATTCTTTATCTTGGGATTCAGATGTCAACTGCTTATAATTTTGCCAAGCTTTAATTACTTAATCTGGAAGTTTCCATGTTAGCTGTTTGATGAAAGCTGAAAATTCTTGCAAAGTTTCAGTCAAACTGCTTAAACCATTTAGAAAATCAAATTTAGAGGAAAAGACTGTCCATAAGTTGCAATATTTTCCTTGAAACAAACTAGTGTTCAGAGCAAGGAACTGAACTTTATGTCCTTGTAACACCTTTTTGCAATTTCCATGAAAAGCCATTCAAAACTGTCCAGAGTATAAAATCATTGGGACATGGGAAAAATTCAGTTTTCAGAGATTCATAGATTTTAATCCCAGCCCCCAAAGACTCTTCTGTGCACAAGAGATGCTTCAGTGTGGGCCAGAGCAGGATCACCCTGAGCACAGCAGCTCTGAGCAGCTGAGTCCACATGAATTGACAGCAGGGTACAAGACACCCAAAAACAGAGTGGGGAAACTGCCACTGATAGAAAGAAAATGGGGTAGCATGGAACAGATACAATATGAGTAAGATAGGGGTTTGCTGGAAACACAAAGTGGGACTGGGATGAAAACCTGGAAGGAAGATCATTGTTTGGCTCAGGATAAGGAGGACGGTACACTTTACTGGGAATACTCAATTCCTGACTTGCCAACCACCCTCAACAATGACACCATGAGCTTGGCTAATAGTTTATTAACTAAGCTAAAGTTCCTTTCCTGCTGGTGGCTCATGTTGGCATCAGTAAGATACCACAAAATAGGATGCATCTGTTTTTCTAAAATCAAAGTGCACCTCACTCCCTTCTCCCAAGAAAGCAAGTACAATCCTGTATCAGGACTCTCTGGTAAAGCATGGGCACATACATGGAAGAGCAGTTTAGTTTGTGGAATTTGTGTGCTACCATTTCTTAATGTTAAAATGGTTGAATGGTTGAGAATGCAACCTCAGTAATTTTTAGGAGATTCTGGATGTTATCTTGTAATACCATACAGTAACCATTACCCCATGTACTATGTCAAGACTGCATGATTAAGCCTCCATCTAAAGTCCCTTAATATTAAAGCTGGAGAGTGGGGATCTGTGGCACAATGTAGTGCTGTACAAAGATACTCAGACTAGCTCTGAACAAGCCTGTTTGCACAAGAGCAGCCATCAAGTTGTGTTAGTGTTGTGGTTGACTCATACAAATGCCTGGCCCATGTAGGATATAATTCAATAATATGCCAGTTCTGGCTTTAAAAGTTGCTGAATGCCAGTCTCTCAGCTGTGCCAGGACATCTGTTTGTGGGCTAGGCTGCAGAAGAACTCACTGACATTAGCTGGGTTAGGAAAAGTTTATTTGGGAGGGGTGCTTTTAATCTACACCATTTCACACTTGACTGTGATCTCACATACAGCTGTACCAGCACAGCTGAGCGCCTGGTGCTCAGCCCAGAAAAGTAGGGTGGGAAAAGCCAGGACTTCTTATGAGAGTAATTCATCCAACTAAACTCACAGACAGGTCTTTTGCAGGAATGAAGTTGGCATTGGGTCATTACATTCCCCTTCCTTTTCAGTGCTCATCTGCACATGCTGTTCTAGACTCTTGCTTCTGTTGACCATGGCCTTTGTCCTGCACTGAATACAAGGAAATACTTGGATATTGCTGATGCAGGTGTTTAAATGAGCCATCCCACTCCATGTCAGTGTGAATTCGTTCCAGTGAGTGGCAGGGGTTAAAGAAAAAGGAAGCCCTTGCATGTGGATTTTAAACAGCTTGGCAGCCTGTCAGTCAAAGAGCACAAGGCTGACATATGTAACAGAACAGGAGCATCTACACAGAAAATAATCTACAATGGAATTTTAAAACAAATGTAAAATGCACCCCAAGAGCAGTCAAAGCTCCTGAATATTCTGTGCTGGATTTTTATGACCTTGAAACAATGACCTGGAGTAGTTTGTTCCCTAGTGTGCACCACAGCAGACATGTTCAAACTAGAGGATTAACACCTCCCACACCTATCAACAGACACAGGCATTAAGCAGGATGAGATAACAGCATGGGCAATCAAGAAGCACTGCATCCCAGTTCAACACAGGAGGGTTATAAACACACAAGTCTCTGAATCCAGCAGTGAAACCTCAAGCCTGCCAAGCTGAGGATGGATTGAAGTAATGACTAATATTTCCTGGGAAAATATCTTCGGAGTAAGGAAGATAAGGGGAATAAACATCCCAGCACCTCCAGACAGAAATAGCATACTGAAGATATAACCCATCCAGTCCTCTCTCCCTATCTACTGGACTTAGCAGTATTAACATGCTAATTGACGTTAGATAATAACAATGAGCATTAATGACAATTTCTCCTCCACCCTCAATTTATTTAACAAGACTGCTTTTTCATTCCCAGCCATCTTGGAGGTACAGTTCAAGCAGCAGGAATTATACTCAGCCAGACAGCTTCTGAGGATCACAGCCAGGAACTGGATATTGTCATCAGAGAAGGGTGGGTGGCTGGGAAGGGAGCTGGAGAGTCAACTCAAACTGATTCAAGAAGAGACATTTCTTTTCTATTTGTATCTCTTGGAGACCAGAACCAGGAAAAAAGGCCATCTCTTTGCAATACCATGTAGATTTGGTCTCAGGTCTGCTGGAGTCAAATTAGAACAGCCAGACTTCTTCAGGCTGCCACATACCCCCCTTCCTTTCTCCCTTCTACACATACACACATCGGTATATATAAAACATTTCCACTGCTTCCACTTACTGGGCACTCAGTAATATTTTGGGTCCAGAGGCTCATATTGGAGCTGTCCTCAATGGTGGTGCATTGCTTCTGCTTGCTATCCCAGCCACAGTAAGGGTCTCTGGCTCCCAGGCATTCCCTGCATGTGCAAAGACAAAAGATTAAAGCCCTTTAAGACTGTCTAGCTCCAAAGAGATGTATTCAAGTATAGTCCTTCTATGTGACAGCTGTCAACCGCACCGAGGCTCAGTAGAAGAAACAATTTCTTTAAGCAGAGGTTTACCTGCTTGGAAGGGGGGAAAAATGGATAGGAGGGTGAGAGGACACAAAGCAAATATCACTCATAGAAGCTGTAGATTAAAAATCACTTCACTCT
>NW_005054298.1:9380126-9408291 GCF_000277835.1 Geospiza fortis | reverse complement strand
GGAAAGAAAATGACTTTACAAATTTTAGTCAAAGAACACTTGTCATTGAGATATCTTTGAGCCCCCATGTAATCACACAGCAGGCCAAATCTCACACAAAGCGACCTCTGTGACTATGTTTTCTGACACTGCGTCCATCCGAAGGGGTTAGACAAGCAGAATTAGCCCATGGACTGGTAATAAAGGCTTTCTATTAGTCTTGGTCTTTGCTGGAACAATGGTTTCATTTATAATCCCAGCATCAAGATGTCAGTTTGGAAAAGTCACAGCAGAACATTATTTCTAAGCTTTTGGCTGCTTTGAACACTGCCGCATTCATTTTCCTCCTGAATCCATATTTACAGGCTAAGTGTGTGTTCCCAACATGTGAGCTGCTAAACAAAAATATCTAGGGCTATTACTGCCACTAAACAGTGAAGATCAGTCACAGAAGTAGTCTGTACCAATAAAATTCAGCTGTATTGGTCGTTCCCATGAGTTGCTTTCAAATTGTTAATTTTCATTAAGAAAATATAAAGGTACAAGTCACATCATGCATGTATTAGTGAAAGACAAAGAGAGGACTACACCTAAAAATATTCACAGCACTATTTTTAATCCCTATGATCCATTCTCTTCTGTCACACAAAAGGCTGATAAGATCTTTCAAAAAATCCCAAATGACTTGAAAACTGCCAATTAGACAGCAGCAAGGGACCAGGGGAAAGATTCAGTTTGAGAAGCTAAACAGGAGAGTAATAAAATGTATTCTAAGGCAAGGTATGATTAACGAAACATCAACCCCCTCTCCCCCAAATGCAATGAGATGTGAACTGTTCCCTCCCAGAAATCTTTGAAATCCTATTAGCCTGTAATCAGCTGCAAATGAAAAAGCAAGTCCCTCACACACAGCTGAGAACATTCTATTAGTCTGTACTGACTCCACAGTGATTTGTCCCAAAGCAAACCCCATATTGCTTTGATGTCTGGTACCCATTGCTTTATATATATCTATACACAGACACATTTATATTTTAATTATGAGCTTCCAGTTTGCTCCGCTCCTACATTTCCTCTGCTAAAGATTTCACACACAGAGTTGTAAGGAACAAAACTGCTTTTTCATGCTTTAGGACGGTAGTTACAATGACTGTCTCTACTGTATTTTTCCTTCAGTTCCTTCAGCACACCCAAGGAAAAGGCAAAGATGATTGTACCCCAGCCCCAGGCAACAGAACATCAAATATTTACCTAGAAAATGGCTTGGGATCCTCAGTCCAAGGACACAGAAGGGACATGTGCTGCTTTGCTCATTACTTTGGCTAAAGACCCCTGTCCTGCTGTTTTGGCAGCCCAAACCACCCTCACCCACGAAGGGGGGCTGCTGCCACATCCAGAGCTGCCTTTGCTGTGCAGCAGCCCCTCAGCAAGGACAGCACCCAGTTCAATACTGAGCACACCCTGGGGCATCTGCCCATACTGTGACAACTTGGCACCTCAGGAGGAAACTGGGCAGTTTCTAAAAGGTAGAAAAAGAGAAGCAGTGGAGAGGGGGTGGGGGGGAAGGTCCTGCTTTTCTTCAGAGAGCCTTTTGGTCAGGCTTTCAGACCCTGACACCACATACACTATTGTTCCCAATTGCATGAAGCCATTTCACTGGGCATCCAGCGAGTTGAGAGAGGTCATTGTAATTCATAATGGGGAAGGCTGTTGCGAGCATCACCCTATTATGATACACATTTTCTCTGAATTTAATTTATAGGAAAACATGTGCTGCATAAATTCAGGAAATAATCTCCATATGTTCTGTGCTGCAGCCCTCAGCCACTCTGCAGGCTGCAGCATAGCCCAGCTAGGCATTGACCACTCTGCTGGCACTGCCATAATGTATGTCATGGAGCTAATGGGCCACTCTTGGCCGGGAGCAGCCGGCTCTGGATCCCTCACAGAGCTCTCACTGAATCACAGCCCATGCTCCCCTGCCACTGCTGTGACCCCCAGCTGACTGCCATCAGCAACCGAGCTGCACGGCTGCCAGGGGCCCTGGTGATGGGCACCGGGAAATGCCTGGCACAGCAGGCCATGGTGATGGGCTCTGGGAAATGCCTGGCACAGCAGGCTACGGTGATGGGCACTGGAAAATGCTGGCATGGCAAGCCCTGGGGATGGGCTCTGGGAAATGCTGGCATGGCAGGCCATGGTGATGGGCTCTGGGAAATGCCTGGTGCTGCAAGCCCTGGTGATGGGTGGGCACTGGGAAAGGCTGGCATGGCATCTGTTGGCTGGGAGCTGCAGCCAGCCCTGTGTGCTGCATCTGGGGTGTAACGAGTTCCTGTACCCAGCCCGGGCTCTGCTGGGCTGTCAGAACACGCACTCTGTAATTTATCAACCATCCAGGTCTTCTCATCTCATGGCAGGCCCTTAAAACCATTTGAAATCTAAAAACAAAATAGCTATGCTGTCTGCCTCCCTTCAGGACTCAGAGCACACTCATCTGCTTCAACTCTGGTGAGAAACCTGCTACATCAGCTGACAGCGATACACTTAGGGGTGAGGAGAAATGTATTCACTTAGGCAAAATTTTGCCCATTTTTTCCCTTTTTTAGGCAGGAAAAGCATTATAATGTATCTAACGCAAGAAAATGACATTTCTGGCAAATACTTCCAGTGAACACTTCAAGAGCGAGCCTAATTTATATCCTTACAGTATCTTTAGAATATATATATCCCTGTTTATGTAATTAAAAGATAAAACCACATCAGCAAACACATACCAAAAGACAAATATATGCAAGCACACATGCATACCCAAATCAAAATGTTTCAGAAGTACACTGTCATTCTTAGTAGATCAGGCACCATGGTGTGGAAAATGCAAAGATATCACAGCATTTCCCTGTGCTCATAACACAAAATAAATTGAAATGTTTACATGTAAATACCATTTTGTATTATGATACTGCTGAAAAATCTCACAGAGGCCACAGGGCCTTCAGTCTTGCAGGGCAGTATGTAAATACTGTGAAATAAGATACAAAGGAGTTTACATACAACAATGAAATTCTGATGTTTCAAAGGCAATGGGACTTCTGCCACTGGCTCAGTTGCCCAGGTTTTATATTGTACATAAAGGGAACATTTCACTTAAGTCTCCTCAGTAGCAGGCTGGAAATGACTCAAGGAACTAATGAGACACTATTCTGTTGTCTCACACCACAATTCCCAGGGGTAGAGGAAACCCATTATCCCAGAAGACTAACTGAGCATAGCAGGTTAACACGGACTCTCTTACTGCTAATGACTTAGTTAATGAAATCCTACTAAGTGGGATGCTTGTGAAAGTAAGATGATGATGATGATGATGATGACACCACGTGGCCCATGCCCTGTTTCCCTCTGGCCATCTAGTAACCTCACATTCAGTGAGGACTTGGAACCTCCTGACAGATATCTAAGACGTTGGATTTATATTGATAGGGCATTACTATCAATAGTGATTCACTTTAATTCATTGCCTCACAATAAATGCCTTGTGTGAGATATAAAGGCATACACTGAAAAGTTCAATTGAAAAACAATTCCATTTGTGTCTCCTATTCAAGGCGGTTTTTTTCTCCAGTTCCTCATTCTCACTTACTAAGGTCATTTGCATGAAAATAAGATCTTGCTCTAAGAGCTCACCTGCTGCCAGCTGTTTGGGAGCTGTAAGCCTCCCCGTTGTTGGCTGTTGCAATCATTTCTACAGCAGTGATCTGGGATAACACAAAGGATTAAGACTCTGCAACAGGGACACTATCACTAAAGTCAATGGAAACTCTTACCTATGACTCAAAAGAGTTTTCATATGGTCTTTGACAACCAGTGCTGAGCCTTCACTAATGGTATGTGCTGTAAAAGGGCTTCTGCTTCCAGTATGCTAATGCTGCCCAAGATCCATTTTTTTGTAATGTCCTGAATGACATCTTCTTTCAGAATCTTCATTAAAACTTAAACATCTGTATTTAAAAAGTTTTTCATTCCCACTTTAATTTGCTCTGGGTCTAGACAACCTCATCTTTTGGTCATTTTTCCCTGAAAGTTAAAACTTAAGACTGAAAATGAATCATCAAATCAATGGAACCAGACCCAAGAGGTTAGGCTTTGACAGACCAAAGGAAAGAAAGAATTACTATAGCCTCTTCCCATTCTTACTACCAGACAGAAGACACATAAAAATGTCATTTTGTACCAAGAGCCACAAAACTCATTCAAAATATTTACAACAAAGACCTCTGCTCCTTTCATCTGCCAGGTTGTGCTTACTCTCCCAGTTTTCATTTCCTCTCTTTCATTTAACTTTTTATCACTCTTTTTTTATGACTAATAGCAAATAGGAATGGAATGGCAGGACATGATGATGTGCAGAGGCAACTTCTCAGACCCAAAGGCTGAGAAGTTCCTTCCCAAACTGTGTTTGCTCACAAAACCATCACTGCACCAGGGGACAGTTCTGCATTTTCACTCTTGAGCTTGGAACCTGCAGTGAAGGTCCTGTTTGTCAGGGAGACACAAGAACTGTCTCTGTACCTGGTTCTTTAGATCCCATGGGCATCACCAGGCAGTCCATCAGAGGCACATCCACTGGTGCAGTGCAAACATTTATAACCCTGATCCTGCAAGGCACAGCGTAAGCTTCATCCATGCCCAGCATCTTAGGAGCATGGGCAGCACAGGAGTGCCCCTTGGTCTTTTGGGGAATAAGATCTCAGAATTCCAATTCCATGCTGGTTTGTTGCACTCTTAGAATGGTTACCTGTGAGGGAACAGCCCTTTGCAAGCAATAAAGGGGTTTTAGCTGAGTTAGCTGTAAGCATGAGGCTGTGTCTGGCAGACAGGCATTTCCTGACAAGGTTAGCTTACTGTCCCATTGCTAGCAACCTGCAGAGGGGATGAACTAAACAAATAACCATATTAGCTTCCAGCCAACCAAATCATAATTACTGACAATCTCAATAGCCTGTGCAAGGAAGAGTGGACCTCTGTCTTCCCCAAAGCCAGATGGCATGAAAAGAGAAAAACGAGAATCAAAAGCATGATTGTGGTTTAAGAAAATAAGATTGTAAAGGGAAAAAAAGCACCAGACATTCTAACAATCCCTCTAATTTTGATACCTTTAAAAATTCAAACTGCAGAAATGAGTTAGTGATCTGTACAAATTCATTATCTTTCCCCATAAGAAGAGAAGCCAAGTGGAACTGAGCTGCTTTAGTCAGATGCTGGTCAAGTAGCAGCTTCATTTCTCAGTTGGTGAATATAACATATTCCATGCCAGATGCTACTGCCCTTTCCTCAAGACCAGTAGCCACATGCTGCATAAGGAATTCACAGGGCTATTTGTGGAGCACGGCCCTGCTTGGGAAGAGCATACTGCAGCTCAGGTACCACCACTGTGAGGGGTGCAGTTGATGTTAATCTGGACAGACAAGGTTTGGTATTTTGGCATGTGATATTGGATGCAGAGGCAGAGAAGCTGAAATGGGTATGTGTCATTTATCACCCACACATGCTTAGCATCAGTGATTGCTCCTCTGCACATGATTTGCTTTGAATGAATAAATTAAAGCCATGGTGTAAAGCAACCTCCCAAACTGAAGTCCATTTATGAGTGAAACACATGTTACTTATTAAAAAAAAAGCAGTGCACAGACAGAGGATTTTCAGGCAGTTTCATCTCATTTTCTTTTCCACATCAGGGAAACTCTTTCTAGAGTTCACCTTCTGGCCTACCATTTTCAATATCACTTTAATCGATGGAGGTTCATAGATTACGGCCTCGCACAAGCTACACAACTATTCCATTTCTTACTTTCTGACATCCCATTCCATCATCTTCTAGCAACAGTGACTTCTTTATTGGATAGGAATTTATTTTTATTTTTAAAGCTGTGAAATAAAACAACATTCCATTTATTCAAACATGAAGATTAATGCCATCTCTGATTAAATCTGGATTTATGTTTACATTAGTAAAACAGATTAGTAAAAAAAAAAAAAGAGTGCTCCTTCATGAACACTTTTAGAAACTCTTGTCACTGTGCCAAACAAAACTGACCTCTAATAAAAACAAAAGTACAGAGGGTCTCTGACTACCAGTGACAGGATCATTCATCCACAAGAAAACTCAGATACTATTGAAATCCTAATGAAAGGAATAGCCAGAAGGAATTCCTGAATGCAGGGCATGTTTGTCAGGGTTGCAGAGCACCACCGTTTCCAAGCCTCAGCAGGCTTTTGAGTCTTAAGAAAACATGCTCCCCAGGGCTGCCATATGGGAAGAGGCAGAGGGGACCAGGCATCCTTTTGGGAAGGCAGCTTGGGCAGATCAGTGCACTCAAGTGTTACTCCCTGTCTCTGCCCTGTGTCAGTCAGTGTCTGGAGGCAGCTGTCACGTTAAGACATGCTCTGCTCTGTGGCTGCAGATCTGAGATCTCTGTGTGCAAACTGCTGTAGTTTGGTGGTGTGGGTGGAGACAGGCAAAGGGTGGCTTAGGCAAGAGCAAATCCAAGGCATGAGAGGCAGACAGGTGCTTTATGTAGCCCCTGCAAGACGCTGATGATTTAAGAACACAAGTTACACTAAAATGAGAACTTAGATGGGAAAGAAAAATGCAAAGGCAGAAAACTTAGAAAGCAGTGTGAACGATGATAAAGAAATATGAAAATAGCCTACAGTTGTCACCTAGGCTGCACAAAGTAATCCATATTCAAGCAGCTCCTTTGTGAAAGCAGGATTTTGTTAAGATCTGGGTAATTATTTTCTGCTCAACAAGATGCAGATTAAACTGGATAGAGCCTTTGTAGATTAATGTATCTTGGAAAAGTCAAATAAATATTAGACCATCCATTACAGCCTGAGGATCAAACACATCTGCCTTCTAATGCAGGGATATTTTAACACTGTATAAGGGGCAAAATGGTTTCGCTACATATTCTCCAGTGCTTTTTCCCATGTAATTATAGTAACACCATCAAACAATGTTCATTCCTTTTTTTAACAAGAGAACATCACTTAAGTAAATGGATATTCTTGAAATCCAGCTTTACCTCTTGCAGACTGGAGTGTTTCAATAGTTCTACAATATTTGGCATTTTGATAGAATATACCAGACTGTACAATATTACATTTTTTGATAACCCATACATATTTTATGTATTTATATGTACTTCAGTTTTAAACTGAAGCCAGCAAAACCAAATTTGCTCTGACTCCAGATACTTCCTCTTCCCCAAACAGGTAAAACAGCACATCTCCTGATAAAAAGTTAATGATGCATCTGTAGCAATACATTAACTCAGTATTAACATTGGACACATTTGTGTTTTGCCCTGCAAATTCTGCCTGAAGCTTGAGACAAGAAGAAAACCAGCCACAGCAGCAGTAAGACTGCAGACCCTTTCATCAGGAGCCACGTTACTGAACGTGACCATTGCCTAGAATACAAATCTTATGACAAAATAGTAGCAAATGGCAAGAATTGACAGATGCAATGGATATCTGCCCTGGGGCTTGCTGGTAGCTTTAGTTATTAATCTTGTTTGTATAACCATAGCACTGATGTCATCCTAACATAACATATTCCAAGAAAACGACACGCTTTCCTGTCAGTTGCCACTGTGTTGAAAGTAATTTCACACAGCCCACCTAGCAGGCATCAGATGGTAATGACTTTTAGACAGCATTGATCTGAGCTGGCCTACAGCCAACCTCCTAGAGGTAAAAGGATCCGTACACTAAACTGTTCCTAAGTCCTGTTGGCAGGATGCTTTAAAAACAGGGAGCAAACAAAAGCCCTGGCAAGTTCAACCTGTGTCCTCCCTCCTGGCAAACCCAAAACGAATTGGCAACCTAGTCATGATAGGAAGGAGACAAAAGGAAGTGAGTCTTGAAATCAGCTGATTTTGTTTGGCTTCTTCTGAAGTGACCTTTGTCTGTTTCAGCAATCGTATTACTCTGGATTCCAGCTACTGCTAAATTCCCCTTCTGTTCACTCAGGGTCATTCCAGACTTCAGAACTAAAAGTGGGAGCCTAAAAGTGCACAGGATGCTTAAAATTAATATAGTACATGTCATTGGTTTGAGCATTTAGTAGAAATGAGAAAAACTGTAATAATTCATCTGGTTGGGAGCAGATGAATTAGCCCCTTCCTATTTTGTATCCTGTCTCTTTTTCAGCAGCACATGCACCAGAAATCTCAGCACAGGCTTATTCCTCAAGCTCAGCCTCTTGCTGCTTTCCCTGCTGGCCCTGCACTGCATTTCTCTCCTCACTGTTACTTGTGATTCCTTCATACTTAAATGCCATCTACAAAGTATGCTATTTTCTTTCTTCCATGCCATTAAAGATAATGTCAAATAAGATGAAACTGAGAACCAATCTCTCTGGCATCTTACAGGAAACATGCCCCAGCTCACTACCTCACTGCTTATCGTCGTCGGCTTTTTATTTCCAATTTCAGACACATCCCTTTCCCAGACCATTCAAGTGAAGCTCTTTGACTGCTATTCTGAAAGCCACATTCCTTAGACCTTACCATCCCTTCAAACCTTAGAGGTCCATATCCTGCAAATAGTATGGATGCACTTAACTTTACATATATAAACAGCTACATTAAAGAAAATGGGAGTAATTGCCTGCTACAGCAGATGCAAATGTGTTGTCAGGATAGAGAAAATGGTATAATTTTGTACTTCTATTTAAAGAACACAGATCCATTTCATCTACAAACTTCATTCTTTCCAAGAGCTTTAGTGATCATGGTTCTGTTTGATGTCTTCATTCTCTGTCAGTGGGAGTCTCGCTATTTTCTTAAATGCAACCAGAATGTCAAACCAGATGTTTAGTGATTTATTCTGATGTATTATTGGATACTGTGGATGACAAAACATTGGGCTGAGCACTCTCCTTTCTGCCTATGAAGTCTTCCAAAGCTTTTCAGCATTATTGGTGATACAATAATTAGCTAATTCCCTTAATTGTGGAGAGGCCATATCAGCCAGAACAGATGGAAATTAATGATTAAGCTTTATGACAACATTTTTGTAGTCTGTTACCTTTCCTTTTGCCTCTATTTTTAAACGGATATTCAATGTGCTGAATATTTTTTTAAACTCTCAGGCAGATCTTCAAAACAAAATCTGGGCCAGATTTTCAACAGCCTCAGCAAAGAAAAAGTGTTGGATTTTCAAGATCTTTGATGACCAATCTGGCCATCAGTGTTGCCTCAGCGATCTGCTGGATGCTGGCCTCCATTGAGCAAGTGTCCCTGTTCTCTCCCCTGCCTTTTTAAACATTTTTCTTTTTACCAAACAATAATTCATTGCTTGTCCTTCAAGGAGCTATCATTATTCTGATGAAGAAGTCAGAGGATTTCCAGGAAAATTTTTATACCTCTTCCCAGACTATGTTATTTCTCCAAACAAATTCCCCAATAGCTTTTGTCCTGAAATATGGTAATCCCGTAATTCAGGTTTTAGAATCCTACTTCACTCCTTTGCGTACTTCACTCCTTTGCGACAGAGGATTTTGCATCATATAAGGCTTAAAAAAAAAAAGAACGTAACATTAAACTCCAAAGCAATCTTCCATGTGATATCTCAAACCCCTCACAGGTGGAGATGGTACAGTGATTGTGCTTGGAGCTACAGTTCCACTTTGGAGAGAGACAAAGAGGGCAAAAAACTCTCTGCTTCTTTAGTGTAGCTGCTGACCCTTTTCTTCCAAAAACTCCCTGGAGCCATTTCAGGAGTTGCTCACCAATATGTACTTAGTTTCTGTGATCACTGGCCCAGAGCTATTTAGAGGTGAGCTGTGCTTCTCTCACAGATATCAAGTCAGCAAATAAGAGTCCTTGTCAGCTGAGTCATTTCTGCCAGCTTTGCATTAAGTACCATGGCTGGAGGGGATGTTCAGAAGAATTTAGGCCAAGTAAGAGGGCAAAAACTCACCATCACTCAAGAGCAAATTCCTGCAATCGGGTCAAAAAGCAGGCAAGGGTTCAGGTAAGAGCATGTCATAGCTGTGTGCAAGAGGACCTGGCTCTGGAAGCAGGACAATCCACACTGCCATGAAGGTAACCTGAGGTGGCACTGCCACAACCTGGGAGATGCCCACAGCATAGCAGGGAGAGCACAGGCAAGCCAAGCTATCCCCAGAACCACGCTGTACATCCAAAACTGCAACCTGCATCATGTTAACTGCAAGTTTTATGCAGAAAAAAATTATGGAAGGAGAAAGAGGAAGAAATGAATATCAAAATTAAGTGCATTAAAATAAACTGCTGGGGACAGAGAGAGGAGAAGGGGTGGGTATTCAAGAGACTGTCTGGTCTTATTTCCAAACATTTTCTTTTCCTCATTTAAATGTGCAATCAAAATCCTTGGCCCACCTCAGGGTTTCCATGGTTCTGATGCTGCAAAGAGTCAACAGAAAGAGATCATAAACTATTCCTTGAGACAACCAGCTTCATTTTCCTATCTGTCTGATTGCAATTCTAAAAACGCATAACTGCACCTCAGTCTTTGAAAAAAATTACTAAACTATGTCTTACAGATACATCCCACCTGAAAATAATGCTGCAGATCTGAGGTCCTCAGCTCTGAAATTCAGATTTGGGATTTTGTTCAGGCACATTCTAAAGATACAGTGGTGTCAGTGATAAGGCTGTAGTACTGGTTCTTCAAATATTCCTCACCAAAGCTTGGGGGCAACTTGAAGTAAAAAAAAATCGAAGCTCATTTGAAAATTGCAGGGAAGTTACAAAGATTTCAAAGCCATGCAAAATTCAGCAGCAAGCACAGCCAAACTACCACCCAGCAAAGCAACCTTCAAAACATTCTGCATATTCAAAGGGCTTATAGGTTTTGCTTATGTTGGACATCTTCCTAAGAGTCTCCAGTGAGTGGGGAACAGCAGCACTCAAGAGAGCAGGAAAGACAAACACCAGGAACACACACGCATGAGGGAAGGTCCCTGCAGCCAAGTCCAGCCTGTAAATTTGGGCAGCTGACATTACAGATGTCTTCCTGTGTCCCTGCTACTAAGAGTGGCTGTTCTGAAAAGACAGACTGAGACAGGTCAGTGGGCACACACAAAACACTGCTCAGACACCCACTACATCAAGACACGGGGCTGACTTACTAGTCACCATTTAAGAGATTAAATTGGTGCTGTGTCAATAAACAAACAGTAAAGGAGATGGCAGAAATCCTTATCCCTTTCCATCTCTTCTGTTTGCTGCTGTTTTTCCCTCTGCCCCACTTCTGAGCCTCGGTAGCAAGCCCCGAGGTTTTAAAGCAGCAGAGCAGCAAAGATCGCTGGTCGCGATCAATGCTAGGGTCAATTTTCTCTTGATATGGAGGAAGAGGAGGAGGAAGAGGAAGGCAGGTCGAAGGCAACAGCTCTGTAACAGCAATCATAAACCCACATCAGCCCCCGGGGTCTAAAAGGCTGAAAAGTTTCCTGATAAGAGAAGGCAGAGCCTACAACAAACAATGTGGTATTCCTGCCTGGGAGGCACAAATTCTCTCCATCACCTCCAAGGAGCTGCCCCACCACAACAATTACATTATAAAAGCTGCTGAAACCAGAGCTTTTCAAGGAGGCCAGTCACGAAGTCACAGCACAACAAAAAAGTAAGCAGGGAGTGTTGTAGGGGCGGGAGCTCTTCTTCCCATAGTGGTTGAATATTGGCGTGTATTAAATATAGACACAACAATAAGCAATAAATCACAGCCCAGGAGAAGTGCCAGGTGGAATGCGCTGGAGGAAATTAAAATATCCTTCTTGATACTGTTCAGGATTGAAAGAAATACAAAGGAGGTCAAATTGACTTATCACCTACACAGCCAGGATGCTAAGGGGGAGAAAGGGTTCCAACACTTGCAGCTGAAAAATTTGCAGTTGAAAATTTCCTAGACAAAAAAAAAAGGAAAACTCTAAGTCTAAAATGTAATAATAATATCATAAACATTCTCTCAAACAAATAAATAAATGATGAAATTTCTTGGCTTTCCTGCATTTTCTTTTTTTTTCCTTCCTTTTTCCAAATGCACAAGACTCACCAACAGGGCAAAGGATGGTTTGCAATGTGCACAAGAACACTAAATGGTCAGCATCCAAATTCAGCAAATTCTTGCCTCCCACTTCACACCCCACCATGTCATCAGGACCTATCTCATGTACTTTGCTATTGTCCAGTGGCTGGGTTTTGCTGATTTTTATCATGAAACTAGTCAATGGAGGCAAAATTTGAGTCTCCCAACCCTGAAGAACTGGGCTGTTTTCTCATTTCACTCAAAATTGCCTCCAGGAAGTTTGTTTTAGAAAAAAAACAGTACTGGTACACGAACTTCCCAGTCATTTCAGCCAGGACTCTGCCATACAGTGCATAAAACTGAGGCTGCTTTTGGTCACCAGCAGGCAAGGGAACCTCTGCAAGGACAGGTTTTTGTTTTGCTGGGATAAGCTTATACAAGGTTGCTCTGCAGCCTCCAGGACCTAAATATGGTGGTCCTGTGAGATGACCCACCTGTCTGCTCTCCAGTCACTTATTTTTTCTTGCTTGCCCCATTTTAAGGAAATTCAGCAAACCTCCAACATTTGAATTTTAATGGAAGTGTCATACAAAGTACTTGGGCAGGCTGAAAATAGGACAGCATCTATAAATTACTGGAAAGCTGAATTTAAGATTAGGAAGGAGAAAGGAAAGGAAGAACTCATTTCTCTTGAAACTGGATCATATATATGTATACACACATAAATATTCTCAGACTGAGACTACAGGACAGCCTGAAAAGGACAGCTGTTATGTTCTACCTTTTAAAATCTCTGCTTTTAAGGGCTAAGGACAGGATGGCATTTTCCAGCTGTGGTTTTCTCTTACTAAACACTTTTGTGTCCGTCTGTTTTAGACATGCATGGATTTAGACAAGCTGATAGATAAACTCTACTTGTTGAAAAAAAAGTTATGGTGACATTTTCTATATCAGTTTTTTTGGCAGGAGAACAGGGACATCTTGCAGTAGGCCATGGAAGAGGGAATCTGTTTAAATGTTGCTAACAAAATCGTTCTTCTTGTCTAGCACAGAGGACATCAGTTTCACACAAAACTCGCACAGAGAGAAGCAAGGCAAAAGCATGAGAGGAGAAGGAAAAGTATTTTCAAGAGATGTAAACAAGTAAATGCCCACAGCACCCAGTGAGAATATTTCAGCATCTGTCTCAAACAGCAGCTCTTACACTTTCACCTGCTTAAACGGAGAGGCACCATTTGGATGCAAAAACCTTCTACAGTCCTGTGTGGAAGACTGCTCTGGAGCCAAGGCAAACAATTAGAAAAAGTCATTTTTCCTACTCCCTTTATAAGGTACAATCAAGGCACAGAATCTATCCAGGTGTAAGAGGTGTCACACATAGCTGAGATGAACTATTGATTTCCAAAAGCAATAACAAGTTGCCACAGAGCCCAGCCCTGCCTAATCCTATGTTTGAGAGGTGATCACTCCGATAAGCAAGGAAAGGCTGGCTGCAACCCAAATTCAAAAACCCTCAGCCATACTGCCAATAAGAACCACCAGGAAAACACATGGACTTAATAAAAGCAACACTATAATATGATGTTTTAAAAAACCCCACAAAAACAGAAGTAAATATTGTAAATCCTTACTTGGTAAACATATGATTAATTTCTGAAGAGGACTAATTAACATTTAGAAAAAAAAATTGCTTATCCTCATTGCTCCTGTTATGCATGTATCTGTAAGGAGATGCACTCCAGCAAGGATCTATTAGAGCTGTAAATTTACTTACCCTTCTGTTCTGTACATGGAACATCTCTCCAAAGGAATTTTTAGCACTCCATGATTTAGACCCACAAAGAGTGACCTGTCGCTGTGTAGGATTTGGAGACTCTTGATTGCTTCCTGTTGTCCATCAGGGAGGATCTGCATTTCCTCTAAATAACAACTCCTCAGACTCCTGTTAGTGGTAGAAAGGGCCTTCAAGATGGTGCCATACTCTAAGAGAACAAGAAACAAGGCACAAGTAAATTTTGGAGGCAGTGACTTCATTTCATACCTGCCTAAAGAGGGAAATATTAATGTCACCTTTACAGATCTGGTTTAACCTAGTTCTGGGTCACCTGCTGCCCATGGTTACAATCGTTACAATCCTCAGCAGAAACCACCTGAGAATGCACTTACATGGGAATTCAGGAGGATGTGAACCATCTGGACAGTGAGCACCTGTCAGTTTTTCCCAGTTGGAGGACTGAGGCAGAGGAGTCTGGTCCTGTTACCAGAGAGTTACAGAGCAAGGTGACCCAGGATGGCAAGAATCATTTCTGGTGCCTTTAGTCAGTATTTCTATTGGCTTATGGAGCAGATCAGTGTGATTTGATGTCATGACAAACGATAACAGATGCAGCAGCCCTGCTGGAAATCTTTGAGGCCTCCATAATGACTGCATGGGTCACAGACCTAATTGATCCTCTTCCTGGAAGAAGCCAGCTTGACAAGGGAATGTTATGGCATGAGGAGTGCATACACAGAAACATCCATGTTTGTGCTCACAGTGCTCTTAGCTAAACAATTTAAAGATCTGTTACACTGTGGGAGATTAATGCACACCACTTTTCATTGAAACCTTCAAGAGGACAGTCAGCCGGATGGTTCATGAAACTTAATCTTTCTGTTCTAGTAACTTCTGCACTGGTGCCAAAGCTCAGCAATTTATAATCTTGGGGTTGGCCACCATGTGAAGTTTCCCTTTCACTTACATGTGGAACAAGACTGAAGTTTGGGCTCAGTTAGCCTCAGGACTGAGTTTGTGCTCAGGGCTGCCTCTACTGAAGCATTTCACAGGTTTAAACATTTTCAGCAGATCTTACTCTTCAGCCACTAAGCAAACATGAGTAAGTAGTTAAGATTATGGCACTGGACCTTTCTACACTAATGATATGAGGCAGGAAGTACTCCAACTTTCTGTAAGGTTTTGTAGCTTGGACCCCTCACTTTAAATATCAAGATATCATATTGGCCAAACCATGTTGTATTTCCATTTAAGTACAATATTCTCATCATAATCAATGTTCATGGAGTTCCCATACTGGGAGTGTTGCTAGAACATATAAATAATAAACCAAGATGATCACTTTTGAAATACGTGGTGGTAAAAGTTAGATAAATTATGACAAAGTCCTGAAGGTCCATTCTCCTAAACATGAGAATAAGGCAATGACTCTGCATTCAGATGTGGGATTAAATGAACACTTATGGAAGCAATCCATCTTATTCTAAAGTCAAAGCTTCTGCTGCAGAAGATAACAACATTATACTCATGAGGCTGGCCATATGCTCTGATTAATCAAAGTATTTAATTTAACCTCTATCATTAGTTTTACTATGGGCTAAGATAACCATTTATAACACTTTGTCCTTTTTCAGCATTTTCACTCATCCAAGATACCTGTGCTTTTCAGAAGATGCAACATATTCTGCTAATTAGTGGATGGAAGTCAAAATCAAGAGACTAAATCATACACTTAATTCTACCACTGGCTTGCTATGCTCCCACAGAAAAAGCACTCAGCTTCCCTATCTGCCTTGAACTTCAGTGCATGCCCATTCCCAAAAGCACTGGGAGCCATACACCAGTAGGACCATGAAAGTGCAAAGAAAGACACAATTAAATCCCTGGGCAAGCCTAGAGGTTATGCATTATTATTGCTTATTCAGAAACGGATCTGTCATAGCACTGAGAGGCAACTGACATGCATGAAACCACATGAGCATTCCAGCCACCTCTGCTCTTCCCCCCTGTTATTTATTAGCCTGATTAGTTGAAAGATGTTTTTATAAGAGGGAGAAAAATGTTATTGTTCTTTTTAAACACCATGGAGATTTATAGTCTGATCACTTGGGACTCTGCCTCAAGTCCTCCATCCTGCTTTTAATTTACTCAGGCAAACAACTTCCATGCGGTTTTGTACCAAAACCATATTGAATGACAACTGTGTAAGGTCTTCCCAACTGAGCTCTCAGGGCTGCTAGGTCTACAAGCAAGCAGGAGGAACTGTTTGAAGCCCTCACGCTCTTACCTGTTCCAATATACATGACATGGTAGAGAGTATCCTTCCCCTGAACAATATCAACCACCAGTTTGGAGAAGCGAATGCTGTCCTGAGTCACGTAGGGATCCACAGTCACTGGCTGCACCACGTCGTTCATCAGGAACAGGCGCTGGGCGTCCTGCAGGACTCTCTCCGTCAGGTTCTCGTTAGGGCTGTCATCATTCAGTGTCCCACACTAAATACAGAAAATTGAATTTCAGAAAGTGCATCATCTACCCAGCCCAGCATGGAAACTCATCTCCTGTTGATTTCCTGGGGAGGTGGGTCTGTGTGAGGGTCACAGGATCAGGCACGTAGCCTGATCATAGGTCCTTTGCCTAGATTTGGCCTTTAGCCCACTCTATGAAAACTTTTCTCCTAGTTTCTCCTAGTTTCCTTTTCTCCTGCTGATCAGCAATATAGAGTTTCATTCCCTTGTGATACCCTCAACCAGCACAGCAGAAGGGCAAAAGCCTTCAACAAACCATGGAGAAAAAGAAAGAATTAAAACTAGTTGTAGAATCATTTAAAGGTAGCAGTGGAGAGAAAATTTTTGTGGTGATAAATCCTTAAAATATTTCAGACACTACCTAGCATCTCAGTCTGTACAATGAACAAAAGCTGGAGTTTAAAAAACCTAAAAATGGACTGGTTTTGCACCAAAGAACCAAACTTGCCATATTGCTTGTCTTTGATGTGCTCCCCTCTGGACAGGCTCCCCCAGCTGCATCTGAGGCAAGGCAGATTAACGACAAGCTCCCCCCATACCCTTTTCTCCTGACAGCAAATAGCAGATCAAGCCATGACTACCCATCCTCCAGCACCAAGGGAGGCACTGAAACAGGACTCAATTCCCTTGTACAGCAGGAACTGGGAAGAAGAAGAGCACATCTTGTGTCTTTTAAACCGGTGGAAAACTCATTTTAAGACCTGAGTTGCCATCTTAGATTAATCTCTAGAACTCAATATTTTCAAAAGCCAGTGCTACTTTTTTGGTCCATGTCACTTGTTGGGGCTGGATCTCACTCTTCCCCACAATATCATGCCTGGAGGGCAAAAAATTTATCACTCCAAAAGGCAGCAGGGTGACTGGTTAGTTATCTTCCCAAGACCATGGGAGACAGTGGTACAACAAAATCCTGCCAAGTCCCACACTCAGTCAACGAACAACTTCACTACTCACTAAATGAAACTCACACCTAAGCAATTTCACTAGAAATAAAATCCCACACATTTTTTTTCTTCATTTTGGATCCAGGTGTTTGGGTTTTCCTTGAAGAAAAGTCAGAATACTGAGAATGAGGATGCTGATTACAGCAGTTGAGCTGTACAAATTTCCCACGTGCACACTCTCCATTCACATCACAGCAACTCTTGGAGGTATTACTGCCTTTCCTGGGTGCACCACGCAGCCCTTCTCCCACTAGGTGCTAAAATGAGTTGTCAGGGATTTAACACATATTCACACAGTAAATATGGATTCCAGTGGCTGGTGTACTAAGCTTTACAATAGTCTAGAGGTTGTGTGAACTAGGAGAACAGTTATGTTAATTCTCAACCTATGAATATGGTCACTTTTTAATCAATTTAAGCATCTTCCTGGATAGCCAGACTAAGGAAACATCTGTGGGTTTTTAATGTGTCCTCAGGTGGCTTTTAATGGTTGTTTCTAGTGCAATGGCCTTTTTTTTAGTTCATGACTCATCCCACATTCTAAAGAGTTCTTAGATCTCTCTCATGTTGCATCTTATGCTCCTTCTGGTTCACACCACTGTCTTCCTTTGCATACTTTTCTCCCCATTGACTTTTCCTTCTAGAGCATCACCTAAAAGGAGTCCCAGAGGCAAGAATGTAATTGTTGGTTTTGTTTTCTGTTCTCAGCAAGTCACAGATAATTCTTTTGGTCTATTGGCAGCTCATGTGCTGACGCAGCATCCCTCTGATTTAGTTTAATGTTGTTTTGTTCTAATTTCCTGATTATCTGTACTGTCCTGGTCCTCTGCATCCTTCAGTATTTCTCCTTCTTCTCTGCAAGAAAAAAAAATCTGGCATGCTTCCCTCATCTTTCTTTGTGAACACTGAGGCACAAAAATTAATTTAATGTTTTTGCAATATCTGCCTCTTCTGTCACTAAATTAGCCTTGTCATCTCCTTAAGGCTCCTCACTGACCTCTTGTTCCTTCTGTACTTGAAAAACATCTTAATCTCTTCTTGCAATCTTCCTTTTGTCTACCACATACCTCTTTTTTCCTTTCCTTATTTTCCTCTGACCCTTTTCTTTCATCTTGCTGCTGCAATCTTTACACTCCACATTTTATCTGATACTTTTCTCTACATGGAAATGCCTTCCAAAGTCCTTTACTATTCCTTCTGGGTTAGCCTAGCAAGGGACAGAAAGTCCTTGATTCTCAGTTTGCCTTAATAATCCCTTTAAATTAAAAAAATGAACCAAACCAAGAACAACAACAAAAACCTGGCTATGTTTGGCATGGTCGGACCTTGTTTCTTGGTTTTGAGTGCACCAAGCTGAGAGGGTGATCAAGAGGCCAAGCCTGTCCCACCTCATATGGGCTGGAGTCCTCAGTCAGGTGCCAAGAGGGAATCCAGGAGAAGAAATCAGGTTCCTGAGCAGAAAGACAAGGCTGTCCCTGCCTGCAGCAGAGACCTGTCTCCCATCTGCTCTTGCTGTGATTTCAGACAACTGTAGAGTTCTTTTTGGAAGGTCCTTGACATCACCAGTTTGAAGGCAGATGGCACTTGCAGGCAGCCTCAGCATATTTGCCATAATAAAGGAGAGCCAGATTCAGAAAATCAGGCCGAAAGGATTTGCCATGGGGAAGCAAGGACATGAAGACAAGTCCATCCTCCCCAGGATTCTCCTGCTGGGAAGGAGCTGAGCTGTAAAATGGGCTCATGCTCCAGAAGACTCAGGGTTGTCAGGGCTGTCATACGCATACTCTGCCCCACACTGACTGGATCTGGTGATAAAGCAACTGAAACTGTTTTATAATTTTCAAAATTGCTTTAACTGATAATCCTGGAAAGTTGCTCATTCATAAACTCAAAGATTTTTAAAAGGAGAAGGAACCCCTGTGACAATCCTCATGCGTACCCTTCCACCAGTTACTGTGGCAACATGTCCATGGCTTCTGGCTGAGCCACCATGTGTTAGAAAGTCATTCATCTTCCACTGAAGCACTGGTAGCCTTAGGGGCCCTATCAAGTGATGGAAAATTCATCACTTCCTTGCAGAGTCACAGTGGTTAATTACCTTTCTTGTTTAAAAAATATAGATTGTCTCCATTCTAGTTTGACTTTGTCCAGCTTCAGCTTTCAGTCCTTTCCAGTTCTAGTAGGGACATGCCTTATAGCCACTTGTGAGAATCACATCCTTAGAGCACATGTGTCAGTGATAAGTGCAACAGAGATTTAAATCATTCATTATTATAAAAAACCCAGAACATTTTTATTATTCCTTAAACCATTCAATTTTTGCCATGAATTTAATGGCAAGGAGTTCCACAGACTAAAACACCCATAAATGTGGAGTAATACAATTTATCTGTACCATGGGTCTACCTGGAAAAATGAGCCCTACACAAATCAACCCACTGAAGGGACAGAGCATCAGAGGGACTGCAGTAAACTGCAGAAAAGGGCAACAGCAGTACCTGGAAATTGGGGATGGGGTTTAACGTTGGCAGCCAGGCTGATCTTGGGTTTTCTTGGTAGCGGAAGGGGCCATTAAATGCCTGAGTAATGGCACTCAGATTGAAGGCACACACTGCTGAGGCAGCTATGCTGTTTCTGGAAAAGGGGAGGGGAAAAAAAATCAATTTAATCATTAGAACATTGACATTTTCATCATAACAGACATCAAACTCCACTCAAATAAAATACATGTAAATTGCTAGGTAGATGTACAGTGATACCAATCTCACAGGGAGTATAAATAAATAAATAAATAAACTGTAAAATGCAGATGACTTGCGTGACAATTTTGAGAATGAATTTAAAGTTTGGTTTTAAAATGTCAGAGATTTAAGGGCCATGGAAGCAGTTCTGACAAGAAAGGTGAACACAGTTTAATTTGCATGGATTATTTGTGTCTGGTTTTACTTTTATTTTTTTAACAACCTATCTATCTTTATTGATGACAAACAAGCTAATTTTTAATCTCTTGTTGTTTCTCAAGGTGAAATTCTGTTTCTACAGGTTCCTGAAATCTTCAGCTATAAAATCTATTACCTAGTATTATATTTATACACATGCAGTGGAAGGGAAAAGGTGACAGTGACAAACCAGCTGGTTCTGACAGCAGCTCAGCATGCAAAAAGGTCTTGCTAATTCATGAAAACCTCTGTTTTCAATGACCACAGTTCACTTCTGTGTGTTCCCAGGTGGGAACAGGATCTGTCTGGGGCAGACTGTTCAAGCACACTCAGCCAGGGGAGGCACAGCACGGTGAGGGAAATGCTGCTGTGGGAAGGACTCTTTGGAAAGAAGTGTGTTTTAGGGATGCTGGGCTGCCCAGTCACTCTGCACACAGATCACTTGGCCTTTGCTGTTCCATTTCAGTCCAGGAGGACTCACTTCTGCAGGGTCCTGAGCCAGCTCATCTCCTCCTGCCTCGAGAGGGTTGGAGAGCACTTCCTAGATGGTGACCTTAACAAAACTGACTCAGAGGGACATTTGATAAGTGATGACCTGAAATTCAAACCTGTCCACAGTTCTTCCCTCCTCCCCCTCCTTTTTTTTTTTTTATTTTTTATTTTTTTTTTCTTTAGGAAAACCACAAGGTTTAGAGAAAAAGATATCAAAATAAAACCAAAAATAGGGCCAGCATGAGAGACTGATTCATCACCGTGCCTTTTAAATAACCCAAGCCCTTCTGTATGAATCTTTTTGCTAATTAAGGCAATTTGAATTCCCTGAAAAGAACACTTTTTTGCTTTTTTTTAACTAAACCAATAATTACACTCTCTTGCACACACAAAAAAAGCCTTTCTTCACCATTCCAGGCTGGAAAGCAGAAGAACAGATTCTTTCACAGCATATTTCTTCCTAGCAATACAACATCAGGAAGGACTTCCTGCTTTGCCTTCCCATTCTCTGCTCCCCCCTGCCCCTTGCATCCCCAGAATGATGGAGTAGCTCACTTTGAACATGTCAAAGCAATGCCAGGCAAACCTTTCTCCACTTTTGTCTGAACACTGCTGATGCAGTGCATGCTCACAGACAGCAGCTTTTAAGACAAACCTAATGATGGATGACAAGTAAATGCCTTGAGGCACACACAGGAAAAAAAAGACAATGAGGGAGAAAATGAAAAAGGAAAAGAAAGAATAAAATTCCACTAGTCTAATGAAAATACTTAAAAGAAAGAGGAAAAAAAAAGAATATTTTTAGGGCCCTGCTAAGGACTTCATAGTTTAGCCTCTTCTCTTTGCTGGAAAGGAGAAAGGAAAGAGTTTTCCATTAAATCTGTGGACCATTTTCTTTTCCATCTGTGGTCTGGCATATTTCCCATACCTCCTTATGAAAAGTTTGATCCCAGTCTCAAGCCAGTGACATCAACTGGTGCAGCTGGCCCCTGTGTTTTGGTGTGAAGTGCAACTTCCTTTATTCCCACCTCCTACCTCCTGTGACTAACTAGCTGGTTTAAAGAATGGGTTAAGTTCAAAGAGGTTTTAACATTGTCTCTATTACCTCCCAGAAAATTTTAATAAAAACATCTTAAATATTTCATCAGCAGCTTTCCCCAAAAGCTCTCTTTCCCACTGATTCAGCTGGGTATAACATAACATGAAGCAATAAATCTATATGTGGGCGTTGGCCACAACCACTAATTCCCCTTTTTTATAAGATGACCCTAAATTCATAAACATGAACCTTCCAAAGTAAAAAATACCTGTAAACATCAGAAAAAAAAAAAAGAAAAAAAAAATCATAGTTTTTTTTTTGCATTGGCATTTTATCACAAAGAAACTCAGACTGGTGCATAAATTGACCCTCTTTGGTATGCAGAGCTCATGTAGCATGATATAAGCCCCAGTGAAAGTTAAAAGAATAATTACCATTATTTCTCTAGTTGGATGACAAATTGGAACATTTTCTCTTTGAACTTTTAAAAGAACACTATGTTGTAGACCCAAAATGCTATTTGATCTAACTTCAGCTGTTATCAATTACTAATTTCTTCAATTACACAAATGTTGCATATTATATTCAGAAGATAAAAGAGAGATCCTACATCCCTGATGTACAAAGAATGCTCAAGTGTACCCTGAGGAGACAGGTAACACTCATCACATCTCATGTTAGACTTGGGAGATGGACACAGCAGAAGAGAACTGTCCCAGCCAAAGCTAGTCTATGTCTCCCCCTTGATTGTGCAAAAATGTCACCAATTTGAAAAATAAATTACAGTTATTAATAGTTTTCTCATTTCCAACTTCCATTCTTGGCTGGATGAATGGACAAATGGATAGATAAAACATTATCAATATGGGCACAGAAGTCTGCTTCAACAGCAAAAAAAAAAAAAAAAAAGGGTCATCTCAAGTGCCCAAAGCAGTAGCCAGATTTCCTCTTAATGCTCAGGAAGTCTGGCAAATATCAATATCCTCTAAATGTTTTTAAGGAATGACTCATGTGCCTTTCAATCTGAGGACAGTGCAACCCCTAGCCCACAGTCAAGGTGCAGTGCTCAGTCATGTTTATTTTTTCTAGTTGCTTCTCTGCTGGCTCACTTTGACTGACATTGGCAATGGAACAGAAACAAAACATGGAAGAGGATGAGGGTGGCCAAACACTTACCTATTTCTTGGAATTTACAGAGGGGGAAGAACATTCAGGTTCTGTTGACTCACAGTGAGGCTCCCAACAGCACTTTAGCTCAAGGAGTTGGGGCTGATGCTTTGTGACTTCAAGGGCTGAAGTTCAAGCCCTGTCACACCAGCAGGTGACACATTAAAACAGGAGGGTTTGTACTTCAGCAGGGCTTCACTGCTTTGGTTTTCTGTGGGCTCCCTGGGAACAGGCCCTTATTCATATTGGACAGCACTGCACAGAAAAACCCCAAACAAGTTGGCTGCCCAGCACAAGGAAGGCACTTTGAGCATTTGCCATACGGAGTAACTGCTCAGATTTTCACTCTCTAGTTTACACGTCAGGCTAACACCTCCCTAGAGAACATGTATTATTGAAACTCAATACCATGCAGACTGCTTATAGCTTGAAACTTATCATCCTAGCCTTAGGCATCGGAGAAAAAGTTATTTGAGCTTTCCTGACTTAAAAATATACATTATGAGTTTTTTAATATATTTTTTAATTAACTCCTCTTCTCCTTTCTGCTTTCACAGCTACACTAAATCATTCCAATTACAAGTTTTTTCAATATCAAGCCAAGAAGAGGTGATTATGAAGTATCAGAAATCATGCCTTCCCCTGAGAGTTCCATCACTACTTTTGATTTGTGGACCTCAAACAGTCTGGCAGAGGTAAAGTCCCTCCCCCATCCTGCCTTGGAAATGCTAAATGCCTTGTGCCCCTCATAACCTTGCTATTACAGTGCTGTTCAACTGCAATAGATGTTGTTTTCAGTCTAGGCTGTTGTGATCCCATGTGCCTCATTCTTCTCCTTCCAGCCCTTCTCTCCTAAGTGTGTGCACCTGTCCATCTCATGGGCCAGCTCCAGCGTTCACACAAATGTGTCAGATTGTCCAGTCAATTAGCCTGGCTGGAAATTAATGCATTTCTGTTGGGTCATTTTTAGATCATCTCTCTAAACTACACAAGTTGGACTGTCTCTACAAAAAGTCTGAGGTCTGTCAATGCCCAGGTTTGCATCAAATTAAGTTACCCTAAAACTGCACAGTCACCTTTTATGGACTCCAGGAATCTGTGAACCATGGATTAAAAACACTGTCCTAAGGCTATGTTGTCATGATGGATAACACAGATCTATCTATTCTTTCACACTTACCAAATGATCTTTTGAAAATGATTGCTCGGACTGTCTAAGAAATCAATACATTGTCAGTCTCAGGCTGCTGGGGATAGAGGAAGGGCAGTAAAGCCAGTGCAACTTACACATTAGTGGTGAAGACACCGTAGATCAGATCTTGCTCAGGAAGGTAGAAGGTGCTTTGCAATTCATTGTAATAGAAAGGGATTTCTCCAGCACGGGAGCAGTTCAGCCTGGCCTTCATGAAAGTGGTCCATGTGTCCTCCAGCAAAAACCTCCCTCCAATATCATTTTTGCAAACCCTTGCCACACGGGAATACACTGTTTTCCCACAGTCATGTTCCACTGCATTCTCACGGAAGAAGAAGTAGGTGAACAAGCCGATGTCATAGGCAGCAATAAAGTTAGGCTCTGAAAAACAAACATTTGAAGAGATTTATATAGGTTAGAAATCAATCCACGCTCACTGACTTGCTCAATGCATTGCAGTGCCAGCTCCATTTATGCAGCCTGTCAAAGCTGGGACCACAGGGAGTTTGGAGTCAGCAGAGGACATAAAAACAGTAGATGGGAATAATGATATATGAGGATATAGCTCTAGTACCTTTTTTCAGATCTTGGAAAGGTCCCATTGTTTCTCCACTTTATTGGCAAAGCTGCTACTGATTTCAGTGAAAGCAGAGTTCAACATTTTGCATATGCATGACTATCCTCTGTACCTATACTCATTTTACAAGATAAAGTGTCCCCATTGGGCTGCTTCACCTATTCACTTTTGAAGTGGACCTTATGATGTGTTAAATATGCTGCGAGCATCCGCCCGATTCCCCAGACAGCTGTACTGAAACATTCAAGCTACTCTCCCAGCACTGTCACATCTGGCTTTTATCATCAACCCTTTCCAGTTTCTAGGCACAAAAGATTATCTTATGTCCATAAAACAAAACCATGCCAGAGACAGACAGCAGTGAAATGCGCTCTCCTTACTGCTTTTTCTCCTAAAATTTTCAGTATTATTTTCACAAGAATTGAAAAGAACTTTGAATTTACTAGTAGGTTTAGTAATAAATATTTTAATTTGGGATATAACAAAACTTTAAAGTGTACAGTCTTTTATCTTAAAAGTTTCTTTGTTAAAAGGAAAAGTTTGGCCAATGAATAATATTTGACCAAACAAACAAACCTTCCCCAAACCTGTTGGTTTAATGGGGTGTTTTCACAATGTTAATTTCTGAGTAGTGCTCAAAGGAAGAAGATTAAAGGGAAGGACAAGATTCCTTTAAAGCTGCAGTCCAGGAGTGAAAGGAGAACACAGAAAGGCAGCCCACTGCTGCTGCAAGGCAAGTTTGGGAGACAGATGATGGTACAGAGGGGAGGGCACTGCAAATCATCTCTTGTCAAACTTCTCCCTCAAACTAACCATGAACCTTAGAGGGACCATTGTGATCCCCAATCTGACCTTCTGTCTAACACAAGCCAGAGAATTTCACCCTGTAATTCCACCATCAGATCCTGTAACTAACAGGAGAATTAGACCACATCTTTCGAAGGAGATCTGATATTAGTGGACAATGTCACCTGGCTTTACATCCATCACTTTTCTCAGTGACTTGTTCAAATCACTGAAGACTGACCCAGCTGCAACCTGTACTTCTTTTCCCATTTGACATTATCTGGTTTCAGCTCCCAATCACAGGTTCTTGTCATGACTTGTCTGCTAGATTAAAGAACTTTATCCTTTCCAAAATCTTCTCTTGATGTAAGTACTTCCATATCATGAACAAAACACCTTTTATCTCCTTTTCAGAAAGATAAATAAATTGAGCTCCTTAAGGCTCTCACTGTGAGGCAGGCTTTCCAAGTTTCAAATCACTGAATGGCTCTTCTCTGAATCACCTTCAGGTTTTCTGTTTCTTGTTGAAAAGTGGCCAAAACCGGACGAAATTACTCCGATGTCACCAATGCTGCACAAGGTTATAAATCCAAGAGTCACATGAGTTTTTCCAGTCACATATGAGAACTGTTACTGTTTGTCTTCCTTAAATTCCCCAGTTCCAATGTGGCTTCCTTCTGAATCTTGCATTCATGCACAGACAAGAGGAACATGTTTCCAAGGAGCGTATATGGGCTATGATGCTTCTTGTTCCTAATTCACTGTCTTTCCTGATGACATCCTTCCCCTGGCACTCCAGGTCTCCATACTGACTTTAGGATGCCTGCAGAAGCCTAGCTCAGTCTTATTAAGCTCCAGAGAGTGCACAGTCCCACTGCTCTTATCTTTAATTGAAAGGTCCTGAAATCGAATAGAAATATTTCAAATATCTGGTCATTTTACCTGGGTAAAAGGAGACAGAGGGAATATTGGGGTCTTCATCATTACAGTCTGCTCAGACTGGAAGTGTTTTGCCCCAGTTGGAAGGTGTGGACTCAGTTCAGGGATTGCTGGATGAAATTCTATAGCTTGCTTGATGCAGGGTATTCTCACACTGGGTAAGAGCTGCTTTTAATAACTATAAATCCACATCAGCATGGACTCATATGGAACATAATGTGCTGTGAAATTTCTCATTTTTGGAGTGATCTTGCACTGAAACCAGGCATCTTCAGCTGAGTCAGGGAAAGTAAAGAGTGCCTATCACTCTGCAGAACTGGGTCAACAATATGATGCTTTAAGTTGATTTTGATTTTCAAATCTTTGAGTTGTTTTCTTGTTAAAATGATGTATTTGGTCATCTCACAAGACAGAGACCCATATATATGTTAAGTAGCCTATAAGACCCACTTTCTATATTCTAAATCAACTTTTCTGAAATAATTCTAGGCTCTTTTTAAATGTCTTCTAAGCTGCATTGATTATTGCTCCGGAAGCCCTTCCCCATCATAACTCTGGATCTCAGTATGAAAAGAGAGAGAAAGATTTACAAGCCTGTCAAGCTGACTTTAATACATCTCTTGCTCAGATGTGACCCACATGACTTTACCATTGAGCCATTTGGAGTTGTATTGTGCTGTCCTAAGTGGGGGAACATTTCCAAGGCTGCGGTAAATAGCAGGATCCCGTCCAGAAAAATCAATCACAGTTGCAGCATAGAGTTCTCCTCGTGATGTAATCACAGCGGTCGAGTTGTGCCGAGGGTCGTACGGGCACCGAGCCACTCCATTAATTCTGTCAATGATTTTGCTGAGATTTCCTACCTGTATTTAAAAGGAGAGAGAAGAAAATTTAAAGAGCATCTGACTTTCTTAATGGTATAAAGAATTTAGTTTGCCCCTGAGTATCTATGAGCAAATCCCTGATTTTTAAAAATCAGGTAGCTAGGAGAATGTAATCTTAGTGATGACTGAAAATTGATCTTTACAGCCAACGTCTGCCAACATAAGAAGTTGTGTCTGAGCCTCACTGATCCTGTTGCTTTGCACAAAGGGTTATTCTCCAATCAATAAAGCCCAAACCCCCTTGGTGTAATCAGGAGCTCCTCATGCAAGTGCAGGTTTTTAATCTTCTGTAGACACCTCCTGAATACATACTGGCCTTAAAAAAACATACAAACATTTTTCTGGACCTGCTCCTGCCTCCCTTGAACCCAAAGGGAGTTTTGCCATTTATTTTAAAGCAACTTTAAAGTGTTTAGCTCAGGAGGTACTCAGAGCTAAGCTTGTCTATATTTCCCATTTTCAGTGCCATACCCAAGGTTTACATGAGCGGAACTTTCTCCAGACCAAACTCACCCATAACATGAACTTTTTGTTCCCCAACTGCAGACCAGTCATTGCCCCAAAGCAGCCCAAAGAAGAAAACCACCATAATTTCAGTCAGCTACATTTAGAACATATTTTCTTTAGCCATGATAGCCTGCCAAATGAATGACTGTCCTTCCCCAGAGCATGTATCCAACCCTCTCCATCACTGTAGAAGAGGCAGAACAGACCTGTCGACTGGAACACACTGGTGAAAAGGCATTGGTACCACAGGTAAAAACCTTCTTGCCATAAACAATCAGCACTCGTACATAATTCTGGCACTCTTCCTATAGGGACACAAGACAGAGACAAAGGATTTTTGAAAATA
>NW_005054298.1:9368800-9380075 GCF_000277835.1 Geospiza fortis | reverse complement strand
TGGGCTGAGGTTTGTTGCCTCAAGCAGCGCACAGCTGCAGGGAGCCAGCAGTCAAGGAGAGCAAGCCCAATTTGCTGGTTATTTCTCTAACCATAGCCCTGCACAGTCCTGGGGTAGGATGTCAGCCATCAGGTCAATTTTGTCATAGCTACAAGTGCCTCTTTCTGTGCTCTGCTTAGAGTGGAGGAGAAATTTTCCCTCTTTCCACGATGATACTTCTGACCTATTTTCCCAGTAATGCTGCAGCTTTGAAAACATTACCCAGACACCAACTTCACCAGTGAAGGACAGCAGGTCTGTCTGCACTATAATTCAAACCAGTGCCAGCAGGAAAACAGCAGGAACTTCTCTTTAATAGACCAGGCTGGTCAGACAATCTTGTGCTTGAACAGGCTGTTACCTTCCTGCCTCCCAGAGGATTGTGTGCTCAGGATTGTCCATGGTAGAAAGAGTTTCTCTTTCAGGCCAGGCCAGTGAGAAATAGCAAGTTCCTAGTCTCAGTTGCTCAACCACTTGCTGGTACCAATAGGCAACTCCCTCCACATGCCAGTCCCCAAAGGTGCGGGGGTCATGCTGTGGGGGTGGCAGCACAAGGCTGCAGTTGCCTTTTTGTTCAGAAAATCACCTTTCTGTTGTTAGAGAGAGCCATGGTCTCTCTTACTCCCCACAGCCAGAGACCTGTGGAGTGCAAATCAGGCTAACTGAGCATCTCCTGGAGTTAAGTTGCGGGAGTGGAGGAGGCCACATAAAGCAGGAACTTTCCAACATTACACCCAGGAAAAGGGAGAGACTAGTATGCAAGTCCCAGAGGCAGTGCAAGAGGCTGCAAAGCCACCTGCCCCAAGGATCACCCAAAGAGCCCCAATGAGCCATGTGCACCAGCCTGCCTGCCCCAGGCTCTGGGCCACCTCAAAAGAGAGGATATGAGCAATGACTGGCACCCACTGGGCTCCAAGGGAAGAAAGTCTATTATGTTATACCATAAACAGAAAAGGAAAATTGTTAAAAAATAGTAACCTCAGCTGGGTTACCCGGGCTGCTTTGCTTTCTCCCTCCAATAGATCATCATTTGCCACTAAGTTGAGCCTACAGCTGCAGACACCACTTCTTCCTCCTGTAAGCAGCAATCATTCAGCAAGCTCCCATGTTGGGATTGTTGATCATTCCCCTGAAGACTTCATTTGCAAGACTCAGCAGTGTAAAAACACCCCCTATCATCTGGAAAGGAAGGGGCTTGCTTAGCTGGATTACACACTATCTTGTTTCATTTGCTGTACGGAAAGGATCCAACAGGAAACCTGCCAGTGCTCCCCACAGATGGCAACTGCATGGACATGATGTGTGATCCCTGCTTTTGAATGGCACAGACTCTACTCCAGAGCCTGCCCAGGAGGACTTGCCCAGTCTGGAAAAAGGCTACTGGCATGCTGCCAGTCTTGAGGGGAAGCAGGGGCAGCCCCAAAAATGAGGGCTCAGATTCATAGCTGAGTCAACTCTTTTTATTTCAGAAGCAGATCAGTCACGGTGACTGTGCATCAGTCTATCAAACAGGACCTTGAGAAGCATGTCCCACCTGCTGTGTTGAGAATAGTGGTCTCATTGCTTCCTTTAACAAGACAAAGGGCCTGCCATCCTCTCTGCCCTCTCTTGTCATTGCTGCATGGTGCTGGGAGCCCTGTCAGTTCCTTCCTGCCCTGGAGATGTCTGGGTTAAGCAATTCCTCTTTCTGTAGAGTACAGTTATTCAATCCCACATAATTTTAGGACCACTATATATTTGACTGCAAAGTACTAAAAATTCTCAAATGAATGCTGTTAAAAAAAAGTATTAGGTCATCTCCCAACAGAGTGTTGTTTTCAGAATATGATTGATTTGCCATCTAACCTAGAATGCAGTTCTGTACTCAAATTTCACACAAGAGAGTACCCACCTGCTCCCCCTCCACTGCCACCATTCTCTGCTTTGTGCAAGGTCTGAGCATAGCTTCTGACCCAAAACAGCTAAGACCAGTTATGTTGCTGGACCCTTTCCTCCTTAGCTACTACAATGTATTCCTAACTAAAGCCCTGCCCAGCAAAAATATAAAATCCTAATTTGCAGAATTCCCTCTATTTGCACAGAGCTGAATTACAGATTAACAAACTTCAATTTCTGTAAAATCTTCCCAGTTGAGAAGATAGCACACAAAAAGAATTTCTGTGGAAAGTCATATGCTGCAGACTACTGGCAGTGATTATTCTGTTGCACACTTTTACTCCATTTTTACTGCTTAAAAATAATGCTGCTAGGTGTGGGCCATGTCCACCTGTAGGTCTGTGAGTTAACTGAGCAGACATTTTCCCTGGACCTGCCTTACTGATGATGGTAGCAGCACTACATGCTCCTGGAGGAAGAGCAGTGATAATATGCTCATTTCATGCACTGGTCTCAAAGCAATTTAGACACTTAAAGTAATATTCTGAAGCAGATGCACATTGCCTTGATCTGTCAGCTGGGGGAATGGAAACAATGCAGGTGCTAATATCACCGTGGTGACACACCGGCTTAGAGGACACACACAAAGGTCCAACTACCAGACCACATCTCTCCAACCTGCCTGGCCCAAAGCAGAGTACAGTGCTCACCTCGTGTTTCTTATTGCTGTACCCATGGCCAGCCACATCAGTCTATGAAGCCTCCAACAAAAGCAAAGAAACAAAACCATTGAAATGCTCCAGCTTGAAGGATTTTTCTCAAGACAGTGTCTGGGAGATTTAATTAGATCCTCTTACTACCCCATTCTCAAAATAAATAGCAAGGAACAACCTCCTCTCTGTGTTCTTTAAACCAGCCTGGATTTGCTCTGAAAAGTCATTCAATACAATGCTCTCTGCAGCAAGCCATAGCTGAGGCAACTGGTTAGTAAAATGATCTCACAATCCCCTACAGAAAGTAGGAGCTATTTAATGCAGTTTCTTCCATGTGGCTGGAAAACTCTAGGCACACAGGAAGCAAAAATCAGATGGGCTGTAATATAAGCAGAAGATTTGGCAAGTTTGAACCCACCTCTGTCCAGACAAGACAATATTTGGATCCTGCTCTCACATTATGGAGCAGACAGTTAAATCTGTGTATGATCAGTCTGCAAATCTCATCACCAGAAGATATTACAGGGATCAAGAGATTAAGGTTTTAAATAAAGGGAGAAGACTGCATATTTATATGGTTAATAAGAATAACTTAGTTGTATTAGTTAGGATTATTATTAAATATATGGCAGAGCTGATAAAAACTTGTGGCTCACTGCCAAAGAATTAAGCATATTTCTGATTTTCCTATGAATTGCATGTTACATACTTTGAGGTTCTTGCTCCTTCCCCAGAATTACCTGGTACTCATTCCTTTATTGAGATAGGGCCATAAATTTAGAAGGTATCACTTTTCTCCAGTCTAATGACTCTGTTTGGCTAGAAAGGAAGAGGGCATGACTGCTAATGCTCAACACTACAGGACACAGGATCTCACAGTCAGAACAAACTGCACTGAAGCCCTTCCCTGCCACCTCCTCAGTTTAAGCCTACTCTCATTTATTTAGTTTTTTGTAGCATTTAGAATTACTGTTCATGCACTGTCTGTGAATGCTGTATCCCCATGACTGTGGACAGGACCAGGTCTCTTTCTAGCTCACAGACACATCAGGTTGCTTTGAGAGCACAATTCAAACCTGAGAAGCAAGAGTGATGCCCTGTTACTGCCTTCATTCATGTGGACAGATCAGCAATGGAGGGGCTGACCTCCTGCAGCTTCCATTTGAGGTAAAACTCAGCAAGTTTCAGGTTGCTGCAAATAAGCCAGCTGTAGATGCCTCTTAGTTGTTTATTCTGTCATCTCTTAACAGCAGAGTTCTAAAATGTTATAAATCCTAATCTCATTGTACAGGTGAATTTTTCTTTGTAAGCATAGCTATATATAGGCACTACTTTAATGGCTTTCTAGTTTAAATGAACTACCCAAGCCCTGTTGTCAGAGATCTCCTTTTTATGTATTGGTTAACACTATTTCATCACATACTGATATGTTTTACAGTTATATACTGTATGAGACAAATAGCTATTGCAGACAGTCTGCCATGCTCAGTAGAGAAACACAGACTCCTGGAGCACAACCTGGAGTTCAGAGAATCAGCCAGTAGAACTCCAAGTTACCTCTTCTGTGACATTTTAGAGTGCAGAAAACATTTAATTTATCTGCTGCAGTTTATCCCAATTTATTAAAAAATAATCAAGACCTAACTTGGTTCTTGAGCCCTGCTATTGGTACACTCTCAGGTATCTGTATTTACTTCTTTGGACAAGCAAGTCTGCTACTCAGTTTAAGCCAAGGCCCCAGCCACACTACCCTTCTCCTCTGAGTGGAACAGATAGCAAAGAGAATTGCTAATGATTTTTCTAGCCAAATGCTCTTTAATAGATTTCTAATCAAATTTATTTGGGGGCTCATTCTGCATTGATAGCTTAGCAGAAGTAATAGGAATGCTGGTTCAGGTCTCTAGAAACAGTTACAAAGGGGATAAAAATAGCTGATGGCCTCCCAGCTATTTCTGTTTCCCTGGGGATTTCTATGGTGCCTCTCCTACCTGGATGTCTATTATTCTTAAATGGTGTGGAGTTTCCCAGTTCCACCAGATAAGCAGATAAGCATCCTCTATGTGACACATAGCCACTGGAAGGCCTGAAATAGCTCAATCCTCCTTTAGCTCAGCAATTTCTCTGCACCAATCCCATTCCACTGGGCTGAAGCCTTGGCTTGGATTTCCCTGTAACCTTGTGCATCCACAGCAACAGGACACCATACAGAAAAAAGGGAAGAAGCTATACTGGCAATACAGTGGGACAACCCAGATGGATGCCTATCAGATATTAATCTCATTTCTTTCTTGCTCCAGGATTGTTATTAGCGCATCATCTTCCTCCTGGCTACACAAAGTTCTTAGGGCAGAATGTAAGAGCTGCCATTTTTCACTGCAGTTTTCACAAATGGTTTCTTTAAACAGTTTAAAATGATGGTGTGCTGCTTTTGGAACATTAACAAATAATTTGGTGCTTAGACAAAAGAAAGACCAAAGTTCTAATCTTGAAAAAGCCACCATTTTCCATGTTAGGCAAAATTCCTTAGATGTGGTGGATGGCGACTGTTATGCAGAGACAAACCAATTACAAACTAGGAACTGAGCAACTCCTAATGAAATTAAATACATCTCTTCCCCTTCTGCTCTATCCATCATTCATTTTAACTACAACCTCTGGATGATTTCATTTGGAAGACACAAAGAAAGGCAACATAACACTGACTTTGTTCTCTGCACTGTCTCAGTAATGTGGATGTTTTCCAGGGGACAGTTTAAAGATATTGATCATGCTACACTTTATAAATGCTTAAAAAAAAAAAAAAAAAAAATAGAATGATTACTTATGGATGCCAGCATGGCTCTCCAGAGACAAGGCAAGCAAAGCATGTACACTTCTTTGAGGAAACCACAAGTTTTAGTTGATAAAAATAACATCAATGAAAGAGACTTTTCTGAGGTGTTTGTTTTAATACTGCATGATAAATTGCAGAGAGTTAATTTTAAAATCAGGTTCAGGAACTTATACATTAAGTGATTAAAATCTGATAAATTACTGTGATTAAAAAAATGCTCAAAGTGAAATCACTCATAAACTTGCTGTCCTAGTGGAGCCCCAGCTGGGGTGCTACCAGCTCAGTATCAACATTTTTCTTAACAAACATTTAACCCGAAGATGGCAAAAGCTGCAACTATCAGTGAGACCAATGTCCCATTTTATAAAGATAAATGGGATTAAAGAAAGAGGAACAAAAGGGCTTTATGTATAAACATGGAGATTTCATCCCAAGACTAGTAACTGTGAAAGGATTTAGGCAGAGGAGCTACAAAACTGCCATGTCTATGAACTGAGGAGGGTGGAGGCTGTTTTAATCACACTTAGGCATTAGAGAGATTGCAAGGGAATACAGGTGAAAAATTGGAGTGTGCAGAAAACAGACAAAAAGTATTCAAGGGCAGTAGAAAAATGACTTAGAGAAAAAGGCTTGCAGAATTCATCTTTTTACTTTATCAAAAAACCAAAGTACTGCATTGAAAAGAGCATGTAAGTGCCTCTGTAAAAAATAAATACTGATAACTAAAGGGCTCTTTAATCTAGCAGAGAAGGGCAAAATGAAGCCCACTCACTCAAAACTGAAGCTATATCCAAATAAAAAATAAAGTACATGTTACCAGGGAAGGTAATCTGCCATTAGAACAATCCAGCAAAGCACAGGAAGCACATTTGCTTCAGGCCCTCAGAGCAAAAGTTTCCATCTTTTTCAAAAAGCTACAGCAGACAGACACAGGCACTGAGCTCAGTTTAGGAATAAGCAAGTGAAATTCATGGCCAGAGGTGTCAGGAAAAAAGGGACCTTCTCATCTTTTATCTAAGACTCAGATTTTTCATCTGCCTCTCCTCTAGACAATGGGTACTCAAATGGGAAGTGACTATTATATCATAATAATTACACTTCTGTGATATGCATTTTGTGGCTTTTATTCTTGTGCTTCTTATTTTTCTTAGGGTACAGCTCTGTGCATTTTAGGAAGAGAGTTTCTAAGCAGCAGTAATTATCTTTTACTTCACAGGCACAATAAAAGAGGCCTTTTAATACATGAGCCAGTTTTGAAAGCTTCACCTAAAATACATACATTATTAAATGGGCAAGGAAAATGTACCAGCCATATAACTTAGGCAATTACACTGTGAATTAATATAAGATCCAAAGGTTCTCCTTATTTCTAATCTCTATCACCACATATCTAAGTGTCTAACAATCCATAACACATTTATCATCAAATCACCTGTGCTGGGTAGAAACCTGCCATTAGTCAACTTTGAGGCAGACAGATCTTTGCACCTTGTACCACCATTGCGCAGCCGAATCAGAAGTGTTCACAATGATGCTGCCCTCACCTGCTGTGTTTACCCAGCCAAGGGCAGAGATCCTGGGTCAGACCTGGACTTAGCTGGAGTAGAGCTTCATCAGCTGCCTAGACTGAACGTGGCCTTCTTGAGCTGGTGCTGAGTCATTTCTCTGCAGTTTAACTAACAATGAATGTACTGGGGACTCAGCTGTGGACACGCAGGGTAGTGTAGACACAGACCTGGGAGACCAGTGTTTACTTAGCTACTGCAGAATCCTTCTGCCTTTGTAGCTTCCTGTCTTCTCATCAGCGTCTTAGTCAACACCTTTGTTTGCTACTAATTGTATGTCAAGAAGTGCCTAACAGTCTGCTTGAATACCTCCATTCCTCCAAACTTCACTCATGATCACTGCATCCACCAAACTCTGTGTCACAATCAGCATAAACTCAGCTGTTCAGAGTATTATGCTCATGACTTTTTTTGCAGACCCTTTGCAGTGTGAGAAGGCAGCAGTGAAGATACTTAGACCATTGCTTACTTTTGACATAACAGTAACAAAGAGAGATTGAAATTACCCTAGAATTTGTTCAGTCACACGTATGGCTTTATCCAGGGGTTGACAAAATATTTCTAGGTTATAAATACAAATTCTTCATGAACAACAGGACACAACTTAAATCTCACAGACTTTACAACAGAAGAAAAAAGGAAAACCTTTCTTTGCACATCTAAAGTGCAAATACCACAAATTCAAAAATTCCTGATGTCTTGGATTTTGGTGTTTTTCAATTTTGTCCTACTTTTCATGGCTGGCCATGTTTGGTGTTTGCCCATCCAACTCATTTTGCCTCCATGTTGATTTCCTGCATCCTGTAGTTTCTACTTGAAACTCTAATAGATGTTCTAGGATACCCATACTCCTGTTCTCCACAGCTACATGAAGCAAATTGTTGCCTATCTAGCAAAACTCAAGCTAGCTTTTTTTTGGTGTATGTACATAAAGTTTTATACAGTAATCACATGAACTTTATTATAGAAAAATAATATTGTCAATGGAAGATCAGATAGTCCTGTGTTTAAAGCAGCAAACTGGAATGTGGCAGATTCCAGCATTTTGGGCTAGCCACACAATCATTCTGTGCTTGATTGTCTGTGTCTAAAAAAAGATTGTGCTTATTCTGTCTTATCTTTTGCCCAGCTCCTCTGGTTTGGACTGAAAGCTCTTTGCAGAGTTGTACTAAAGACAATAGACACCCTCTCAGTTGAGGACTGAAGATTTTTGAAGTGCATGATATCACATTTGAAAAATAAAAAATATTCCTGCTTTTAGATGGATGCTTTCATTTTAGCTTCTCAGAAGAAGGGTGGAAAGGCCCCATGGCTGGATCAGAAATGCCTGAAACTCCGAACTTCTAGGAGAGCATGTGCAAGTTCAAGCAATTCCTACTTTAAAAGTGCAGTTTAACAGAGTGCACCTGCCTCCCAAGCAGCTCTGTGATATTCAACCTGAACAGATTGCAGTGTGTGAGCAGATTCAATTCTCACCTTCCAGGGAATTATACAACTACAAACTCCAACTGCAAGCAAACATTGAATCCCACGTGGCTGAACGCCAGTGGCTCATTGCTGAGGACCTGGGCTAAGCCAGCCTGCCTGGCCTCACACCCCTCTGCAGGATGCTACCCTTGGCTTGCCACCACTCTGCTCCCTGATGTGTCACAAATTGCGTCCTCTCCAGCAGTGAAATCACCTTTAAATTTCATGCAGAGCAAGTGTAATAACTTGGACAGGGGGCCTTTGAAGTGGCTTGCTTGGTAGGGCTCATACCCATGTGGCAGTACAGCTAAACTGCTGCAGATTTGCAAGCTCGAACTGCTGTCAGACATTCTCTGCATGGATTTCACATGTTGCAAATATATTTACCCATAACATCATTGTAACAAAGCAAAACTTACCTCTGTTTTCCCTTTACTTTGACAGGACCTCCTAGTGTCTTCATCTGAACCCCACGCTGTTGCCTGAAAAACCAAAGCGCACAAGTCACACAAGAATGCCACCAACCACCATGTCTGGAGACTCCCAAAACAAAAGCAAGCATCTCCAGCCAATTTACAGAGCCCAATTTAAAAGCAGCATTGTGACAGTAAACATGTATCTGACTCCCACTGTGCTCACAGTGCACACAAATGATAAATAGATGAGAAGTTCAGAGGCAGTGGCAACTGGAATGTTCACAGAGGACAGACTTTAATTTACATGTAAATATAACTTCTGATCATCATTCAGCTGGAAGGTCCAAGACATAAGCCCCACACACCAAGTCATCACATTCTTTTTAAAGAGGATAGCACTGTATAAACCACAGCTTTCATTGCCAAAAATTCCCTACAGCGAAGTCCAGCAGTTGTGCACAAATCTGTTGGTCTTCTTAAATTTACCCCCAAGATTATCACCTTCTAAGTAACCCTGCAGTGAATCAAGCTGGACCAAAACTGGGAGCTGACAGGTAAAACCAGAGAGATGGGAAGAGGGGAGAAAGGCTGATGGTGATTTGTGATGCCAGACAAGTGGGGTCAGGTCCTGAGGTAGAGTAAAACACATTAGGGCTGAGGGCACTATTGACTGGAGGCTGAGAGCATGTGGGGTCCCCAGTGACCTCCGACTGCTTCAGAATGAAGAGGCCCCTTCCTTCACAGCAAAAGTCAAGACCAGAAAAGCTGCATTAGAGAGAACATTTAAATGTAAAATATTTAGCAACATATCCAACTATTCAGTGCCTTCCCCAATTTTCCTCCCTTCAGCACTTTTTAAAAATAGTCCTAACAAATTCAAGCAGGTATTGTTAGCTGGAGGTGAAAATACATATAAATATCCATACTATACATAATACATCATTCTGAGTACCAGAAAAACAGCTCTGCTACACAGGGAAAGGCCAGGCTCACAAAGTACAGATAAAGATCCAGAGTTCCCTTAACAGAGCCAGATTTTCTTTATTTTTATTTTCCTCAGTCCATTACCAACAAAGGAAATAGCTTCAAAGTTCGGTCCGGATCTGAACTCTTCTTGAACTTCTCACTGCAGCCAATATGTTTTTTAAAACCTAGGCTGCCATAGAAATTGTCCTCTTGACACATGATAAATCCATATTTTTTTGCAGGAGAAAGTTGGGAAACCACTAAAAAGAGAAGATGAATTTTCCAACTCCCAGCTCAGGTCCATGAAGACACTCATTCAGATCTACAAGAAATGCAACCAGCCAGGAAATGCATTTATAGACAACATTAGGGGAAGGGATAGTTCTCTCTCATTCAAAAAACCCAAAAAACAAAAAAACCCACCCCATTTCTCCATTAGCTGAGCATTCCATTCAATTTGACTTGAAATAAAGAGTTCATGACTACAGGCAAAGGTCTGGTGAGAGAAGAGGGGAGCACAGGTCTTTCCCTGGAAGCCACTTGGGAAATATCTCCCATATACTGCAGTCCAATCCAGGGTGGAGGCCAAAAACTTGTGCCTCAGAAGTGTTTTTGTGAGAGCTGGGATAAGTCCTTGCTGAAAAGGATCATTCAGTCATATCCTGAGAGGGAATGACATTGGATGACAGAGCTCACATTGTAAGCCATCACAGGAGAGCAAGGAATTTTGCCTGCTGACTACCAGCAGCCATTGACATCGGCAAAGCAACTGCACAGTAGGATTATGATCTGTAATCCCTGCTCTAGCCCATGCTCATTAAAACACAGTGTCTTTGTACCTTCAATCAAGTTTTGACAATTTTAATAAAAAAAAAGAAAAAAGATACTCAGAAAAGAGATCACTTATTGCGAGGCCCTTCTTCCCATTTTAAAACCAGAAACAGAGAACTTTCCATTATACAGCCCAGTTTACTTTAACAGTGCTTGACAGGAGAAAATGAAAACAAAAATTGTTGGTTGCTCCAGCAATCGATGCTGCTTCTCTGCAAATACTCTGGGTCATCTGGGATTGCAGCAGTGCAACACAGAAGAATTTGGCCTCCCAGGGGTCACCCAGCTCTTCCTGCCAGACACCTGCACTACAGAACTTCGAGGCATGCTGCAAACACAGCTCTAGTCAGAGCACTGCTCTCCTCCAGCCATGTTCTAATGTGCCTAAATGTTTTCTTTTATTAGGCACATTGCCCTTCAGCCTTCTGAAGCACTACCTTGATGGGTAGTGATAAAGAAGATCTTAGTGATGGCCCAAATTGTAGCAACATGTTGTTTGTGACTACACCATTAGTCAGGGTGCATCTCATTAGAGCTAAGAGGATAATTAAGCAATATGGCAAGCCAGAG
>NW_005054298.1:9354887-9368757 GCF_000277835.1 Geospiza fortis | reverse complement strand
GCTAGATTGAGGGCTGAGTAACCCCAATGACCTCTGGTGACTGAAAGTAAGTATTCATGACCCTGCAAAGCAGAACATCTTGAAAATAATAAAAGTATAATTGCAAAGCCAAGCAGCTAAAGTGCACTTAAATATTTGTACTGCAAGGTCCACTGACCTACAGACTAGACCAGGCCTTGTGCTGGACTCCCAGGAGCCCACACACGTCTGTGGCCATGGCCTGTGCCTTGGACCTGGCTAGGCTCAGACCTCTGAGTCTGGGGCTTTCACATGAGCTCTTCAGCGTTGTTCAGTTTCTTTACTTGACTGATCAGCTGTCTTTTCAGGTCAAAATGTCCCACCCCTGTCACCTCTGTTGCGTTGGGCTACTCTCTGCAAACTCCCTGTGGGATACTGGTGTTCTGTCCTCTCACTGGTGTATCCAACCCAAGCCCCTCCTCCACAGATGAACATATGTTCTTCTTCTGCCTTAGATCCATTTTGCCCCAGGATCAAACTACTGGACATTTGACAGAAGAACTTGCAGAAAGATCTCTCTCTCCAGGGTGCATCTGTGTGTACCCATATATTTATCAATGAGGCACAGACCTACTCAACACTTGCATAACACCACAGCACTCTAAGAGATGCTTTGTACTTTGGCTTCCTTACCTGATCATAATGCTTCTCAAAAGCCAGGTTCTTGAACAATGGCTTAGGTGCCTCCTCTCCCTTTCCTCATATCCCTCAATAAACCAATTTTTTTTTCTTTTTTTTTTTACTGCTTTAACTGCCTCTGCACACTTGGATGAGGTACAAACTGTATCCACCAGATGTTTTCGGTCACTCTGTTGGGATATCATCCTGAATTTATGATTAATTTTCTCAGTTGTCTGAGACATTTCAGTTTCCCAGCCCCAGAAAACACATCTGGGATTATTTTTATACCTCCTTCTACATGTGTCAGTCAAAAGCAGTACACATCTCTGGACCCATATGCAATAAAACAATTTCCATGACATGGGTTGTGGAAGACAGTCTGGATGAAGACATGACAAACCTGGGAGCAGGGCTATATGCAAATACAGGACAGTATGTCCTAGCCATGTGCTTAAGCAACCAAGCAAACAGCTTTTTAGGCTGTCAGGGTGTCAGCAATTCCTCCCATGACATCCTTATAGAGAGCACTCCAGCTTCTCATGCTACCTCCTTACCAACTCTCAAGTATTTCTTCCCTCATGCATTTCCAGAAGAAATGCAGTTTCTCACAGCGTTTCCAGCCACTCTGAGGACCTCCTCTATAATCACATGGCCCATTTGCAGGATGGGGGTACCCAGATCCATGTGCCATGTGAAGGGAACAGCTCAGGGCTGCAGCTGCTCTGCAAGATGAGCCATGCAAACCACAGGCAGGACTGCCCAGCCACCTGTGCAGACAGACACCAGAGGACAAGCAACTTTGTCCCTGAACTGAAAATGCAAATAAACGTGCCCTCCTTCAGCCTATTTGCAAGGACAGCCGATCCTTCACATCTCTGTTTCTTGAGTTCTATGCAGACAGATTTTCTCAAGTATTTTTTTTAAAAATTGCATGTTTGTGTATTATTTCTGCATTTTTAGAAGTCCCATGAAGGAGACAATCACAGAGAAGCATTTGTGTGTACAATCACATGCACCTGCTGTGGCATTGCCCAACTAGAAATTAACAGAAGGGGCCACAATAGCTAACCCTATTCAGTGCGTATCTGAATATTCAGAGGTCACATCCGGACACAGACAGAAAGAGTTAATGTCTCTCCCAATAAATTATAAGCATCACAGTTTGCTACCAGCTCTTACTGCAGATCAGCAGTGCTCTAGAATTCTAGCTCATCATGTGCTGTCACATCAGTTATTCAGCACGCACTGCTGAGAGAAGCTTTCTAGATACATTTATTTAATTACCTGCACATCCCGGTGTTGGCTTCCAAAGTACCTGCCTGTCACTAGCAAGTCCTGTTATCAATAGTTATGTGCATCCTCAACTGTTAATGTGAAAGTTTCTTAGACTTCTATGGACCAGCTTTTACACTCAGGTAAGCAATTTATACTTCAACACCACAATATGAATTTATAGATTAAGTATACACTAACCCCCGCACTGTACTTGCACAATAAGAAGTTACAGATTTTCATGCAAAACCAAAACACTGCTTTAGAACTGGAAAGTTAAGATTGGAGGAGAATATATTACATGCATATTTATCAATAAAACACATTGTTAAACACATCTAAGGTGTTTTATTAGAAACCTATCCATCTGTTACCAACCTCACTTCCATGAAACAACTACGGCATGCAAACCACTTGCATGCCTGAAGAGAGACCCACAACCATGTTATTCTGTCCTATTAGGGGAAAAATGTGTAATACCAGAATGCACATTGTATATTTCTGAAAGGAAACAAAAATCCCTCAAGTACAAGCTTACTAGAAAAAAAATAACAAACTCAACAAACAAAACCACCACAAAACAAACAAACAAACACCCCTCAAATCAGGTACTGATTCTGTGAGACGCCAGCTTTTTCTAGAAGGTACTGTGCTCCTCAGGTTTCTGTTCCTGTCAGCAGATGCAGAAGCAAAAGCAGCACCTTGTGTCCCAGGTTTGGGTGTGCAGAGATTGCTGACGCAGGAGTTTCCATTTCCATCAACCCTCTGCAGTGCCCACAGGAGATTTCTCAACCTGCCCACGGAATGTGAGGTGATTTTGGTTCTCTGCTTGTGCTGCAGGGGCACCCTGAGCAGAGCCTGCCAGTCACATCAGCCTTTGCTGAGTTATGCATGAGGAAGGAGGGCAGGAGGTGCTGTGCTGTGACAGCTATTGTGCGCCAGAGACCTGAGCTGGCAGACTTATTCCTTTCCCAGCGTATTTATTTACATCTTCCTTTCCAGTAACTGTACAAGGCACTAGTATGTTCAGAAAAATGTACCTCTGGAAAAAATACCCAAAAACTTGTTTCCTAGATTCCATATACAGGCCAAAAATCTCTTAATCTCTTATTTACATCCATAATTTTTTTATCTGCTTATTTTACAGTAAGGTATGGAAGATTTTCTTCCAGTCTACAGAGATAATAACATGGAGGGACTATGTTTTTGCCCTGCATTTAGAATCTGCCAACTTCAATGTAAATAAAGCACATATTTACATACCCTACCAGACCAGTTTAGCTCAATCACATTCTTAGGGACTTTGCTAAATTAGAGTGCAGAGTCATTCCCTCAGTGGCTGCTCAGAGGCTGGTTCATTCTCTTACAAGATGCCAGCCTCAATATTCCCATCCATACTGATGAACAGATTTCAGACCTCTAAAATATCACTCATAGATTCTTGCTGATAATGAAAAATCCATTTTACAAGTGTTTCCCTATGTTTCTCTATACTTTGTAGTGTCTAACATAACATAGCAGCATACATAGCAGCAGTGTGGATCTACCCTTCTCTGGGCAAATGCTGCAGCATTTAAAAGAAATTGATAAATGCTGGGTCTTACAACACTTAGAAGAAAAAATCTTTCGAAGAAGTTCTACAGGCTGGATGCAGAAAATCATGTAGAGGTTCTTCCATTTCTATGATGTTTACAGTGAAAACATCCCTACAACACTTCAGCTATTTCTTCCCTATTTAATCCTCCAGAACTTCTTCATAAATACGTGCTGTTTTAGTCTAAAAGTGGAAAGTTAAATTCCTTTTTTGAAGGATTGGGTTTTGTCTCTTGAGGACAAGGAACATTTACAGTGCTCCATAAATAATAACTTTTTGAAATCTAATAAAGCACAGTAGCTTAATGCCCTAGAGGCCATTTTTGAAGTTTCAACACTGGTAATTTATTAAAACTGTGATAAGCATGTCTGATAAAAAGATAACTAATACCAAAAGAACAGAATGCCAAACTTCAGTAATTAGTTCTGCTTCACACTGCAGTATTCGAATTGCAGATCACTGCTGCGTGCAGTGACAGGTATGAGGAATGATCATGGAATTCAGTCAATTCCTTGCAGGGAGAGGAGGTGGTCTGGATGAAGGGAATTGCATTGTGTGTTATCAAATTATTAATTGATTTCCCTTAAGTGATCTCAGATCCTTCAAGATGTAGTAAATTCAAGCTGTTTGCTCCATTTAAACCCATAGTGTGTAACAACAGACTGGCCCAGACATGGCTCTCCTGGAGTGGCTGGAAGTAACTCGGCTGGGGAAGACCTCAAATATAACACTTGGAAGACGGAGGTTCACAAACAAACAAACAAACAAACAAACAAGTGAAAAAAAAATCTATCAATGGGTTTCAGTTCCTGTAACCTTAATCTCTGAATCAGACCCTTTCTCTACAAACAAATGTCAGCATCTCACTCTACAGGGATGGCTCTTGGCCTGGCATTTATTTGCTGCTGAACACAATTGCCCACTCTGTTCATGCCAGAGAAGTGGATGCTTCATACTGGCATAGTAAAGATGGAATAATCTATCAAAAGAAGGACATTTAAGAATGGATAATTACTCAATTCCAAGTAATACCATCTTTGGATATTCATGATTCTCTGTCTCATGGACTGTTATCACATCTGTGCAAAGGGAAATGCAATAGTCTGAGGTACATTCCTCTGCCCTGGTTCACCTGTTGCACAAATCAGCATTTGACCATTGAACAGGGAGGAGCATTTTCAGAAGACTGACTTTGTTTTCTTTGGTTTCATTCTTAAGTCTTGTTGATTTAGAGCAGTCTGGCCCCTCACTTTATGTTTCCAGGCACAACTGGACACACTCTAACACCTGGCAGAACAGGGCCCCAGACTCCAGATAAGGGAGCTCTTGCTCTTTGGATCAAGTTATCTCAGCCCAAATGAGGTCCTGTACCTCAGCTGAGCCATGCTCACTCACTCTGTTCATGGTCCTCTTGTCTCTCAGATGCAAGGTAAAATGCTTCACAGTTTTCCTCCTGTGCACAGCTCTGCAGCAAGCAGGTAAGCTCCTGTACCACAGTTGGGTATCTGTGCCTAGAACCACAATCTGCTCTCAACTGCAAATGTTATTCTTTCAGAGAAAGTTCTTAGCTGCTGTGAATTCTTCTTTGGTGGTCAACGCTACTGATTTTCTCTCTTTCACAGCTTCAAAATCCCTTGCTATTTAGTTGTATTATAGAAGCACGTAGTGAACTGAGATTGTGACCCCATATTTCTAGGCAATATACAAACATGCTGTGGGAGAGAATTTCTGCCTGAGAGCACTTACAAGCTAAACAGAAAACACAGACACATGGGAGGAAGAGAAAACCAGATGCACAAAGAGGTCAACTGACTAGGAAAAGCCACTGAGCACGTCAGAGGCAGAGATGAGCACTGACCCTTGCTCTCTTGCGGACTAAAAACTTTCCTGTCTAGCACAAATGAGTTCTTAGACAGCCTTTTTTTTTGCTAGTGTGACAAAATACATCCACTGAATCAGTGGTGTGTGAGGGAGTGGGGTTAGAGATTAGAACAATGGGCAAGACTCCATGTCCTGTCCTCTTCTTTCTGACATCTTGGGGCATGGCTACAGTCTCATCTACAAAAAGAAATTTGAGTTTTTGTGCCTTCAACTTCAATTTGTCCTGCAGGAGATTCCATTAAACAACATAAGGTCTGTAAATCTGACACACCCCCCTCTCTGCAATGTCAGGTAGGAATTTACAACTCCAGACTCTGCATTCCCTTATCTGAAAGGAGCATTGTGTGAGGCTTAACAGATCATAGTTTCTACAGTGTACCCAAATGGAAGTACTGTACAAGTCCAAGGCCTTATTATTAAAAACGATTGTCTAAAGATTTAGTAAAGAGCATTTGACACCAAATACTAAAACTAAAATGGTGTTTTCTAAGATAAACAACAGTCATGTACAGGTTACAGCTTTTTTCAGCTCTTCAGGAATTTTAGTGTACAAAGAACATGTTACAATGAAGCAGCCGGCTCAGTCTTAGGTGCTGTCAAATTAAAATTCATATCCGAAGCAAGCAGATTGTCTTGCCACTGCTTTAAGTGTATTTTCAGTAACTCTTCTGTAAAGCATTTGTAACTTGATGCTGAATCCCATACAGAGAAGAATTTGAGCTTTTTAACATAATGGAACTTTGTCATCCCAGTTTGCACTTTTCAAAGGATCTGTGAGCCTCCACTGCAACTCAGGACTCCTTGTGCAAGCCTGTGTAGGTACGGCCTTGTCAAAATGCATTATGAGTAAAGTGCAATAATAAATGGGGCATCAGGTAGCAGAGGACAGCAGAGCACTGAGAGACAACAGAGCACAACCACACAAAAGGGAAAGGTCACAGCTCACCAGCCAGATAACTCATTGTGAGGTTTTCGTAACCAGAAGTGTTTTATTATATCAGGGATGGAATTCCTCTGAGACTCAAAGGGGACACATGGGAAAAAGCAAGAGCAAAATGCACATTAATGAAAGGCACAAGAGGTACTGGCTTAATGGACTGATTCAGAGTGGGTAAATCTCTCACTGAGAGTGATAAGAAGGTTTGTGGAAGACCCTTACAGTTAACACAAGCACTAAGGCAATGCCACAAGGACAGGCCCAAAGAGAGGGGAATCAGTGTAGGGGTACAAAGATGCTGGGATGCAGAGCTATCCATAATGATAAAGAAAGGAGGGCACACTCTGCTCTGCCTGTGTGCTGAGCTTTGACAGTTGCATATTTACACAGCAATGTTAGATGAACACACCAACACGAAGCTTTGCAAGGAAGATACAGTTCTGAAGAAGAGAGATAAAGATGGCACTGCATTTCTGTTCCCACTATCTAGTGTTTGTATTTTTATCATTCTATGTAAAGAAAAATGTCAGTCTGTGCCAATGATTTCATTTAGCTGGTGATCTACTTCCTTTTGCTTGAAAGTGCTTAACAGTGCAATGATTTAGTTGCAAGTTCTATATGGGAATGCTTATCTTTTTCTTAAAGCTATTGCTTTTAAGCATGAAAAACCATGGGTGGGGCCAAATATAAATAGACAGTCTCAGTAAACTGGGAAGATAGTGAAAAAAGACCTTGAAGCTCTCACCTATAGCCAGTTTAGAGTGAATGACAATATCTAGAACTGGAGAACAGCAGAGGGGATGTAGGGGAAATATGACAATGTTTTTCCTATTAGTGAAGATTGAAAGCGTACAGAAACTGAGATGAGACTTTCAGCACACTGGGTAATTAACTGCCACAGTAGAATTTGGTTTCTTGCCATGTCACATTCAGTTTACAGCTTAGGATAACAAACATTTACAAAATGTACTGGAGATTACAGAGACATAAGATTATATGTTAAATCAATAAAATAACTAAATAAAGAGGTTAAAATATACTGAGGGGAAAATAATTAAAGAAAAAATTCACTGCAGTCAAGCACAGATCAAAAATATAAGTACAGCTGATGCAGAGGCAGGTGCAGTTGTCACTGGCCAGGTGGGTATCACATAGAACTATTTCTCATAGCACCAGCACTGTTTATTCTGTAAAGAGCAGGCTTTGTTCTGGGGCTTCTTTTCTTCAGTTGATACAAACAAGGTACAACAAGCTATTTCTAAGAAGTGAGCCAACGAATGTAGTCACAGCAATGGTTTCCCTTGATAGAGTGGAGGCAATTCTTCTTTCAAGACTCCTCTACCGCCAAAAGATGTCCATCTCCACCCCTTTATGTTCTTTGGCAGAGTCGCCATTCAGAACCAAATCCCTCCTTCTTCTTTGTGGCCTCTGCTGATAGATGTGACAAGACTTCTAAGCAGCCTCCTCTTACTGTTCTGCACAATGATTTCTGGAGTAGGAGGTTCAAAACCCCCTCCAATGGACCAGCCCATATTCACTACAAAATCAATTTACCATGGCTATAGTCTCCTTTGTATTTCTGCATCAAGCAAAGCGATTTTGTTCTCCTTCACTTTTCTGCTCTGGGTTTCCTTGCCATTGTAACTCTTTGAAGCTCACTGCTTATGGAAAGATGTTAAGGGTTCTCCACTATGTATTTCTTGCATTCCCTCCCCCTCTGCTTATGGACAAATCCTACACAGTCAACTGAGTGCAATTTTGTGCACCTGCATTAAGGGTTCAGCTATGAAACGCAATCTTTCCATATAAACTTGAAACCAAAAATGCAATCACTGAAGCACTTGTGAAATGCCTGTGTATTACCAGCTTTCTAAAGTGGGGAAGTCTTGCATTCTTTATTCCTCTCCAGGTTGCATCACTGAATATACTTGTTCAGCATTTATTTGTTTGTTTTGAGAAGAAGCTAAAATAAGTTTGAGGAACTGTCCAATTTGGATTTGATTCTTACAACAATTAGGCTAAGATTCAGGAATCAAAATCAGCACTTCCTGCAGTATTAAAGAGACTAATGTAGAACTACTATGACATTTTCACTGTTCTGTGCCTCCTGTTTTTCTTTAGGGAAATCACATCTACTGCATTGGGGTGTGCTAATACTCTTTCAGATGACAAACACTGCAATATATTCTCATTAAAATTGTGTAAGAGGTTGAACATGGTTTGAGTCTTGCCTTGGCATGGAAAAAAAAAGAGGGCAGTGCACAATTAAACAAATAAATGTGCATGTGATTTATTTTATCCTATCAAAATGCTTTCCTGGTTGTGCACTTATACTTGGTGTAGTACAATCAAAAGGGGGAAAAAAAGGCACTGGAAGTCTTTAGGTGAAAGCTGCATTATTGAGACCAAACGAAATCTCTGAGGCTCCTTTAATGAGCCAAGGCCAGTCTTGTGCAAGCCAAAGAGATTGGGAAAGTTTTGCAAGGCAGGCTGAAAAGAGAGATCCTTCCTGAACCACAGGAACTTAAGTGAAACCAGACTCTCCCACTTGCTCTTCCCCAATTTAAAGTCATCATTTTTGAGCTTCAACAATATGGGTAAAAAAATTCTAAACCCTAAACTAAAAAGGTACTTTCCCTGTTCAGTTCAGCAGATGTATGTGAGAATTTCCATTTGTTTGCTAGCACACCTAGAAAAAAGATCCAGACCCTGTTCCTAGTATGATTTTTGTCATGAACTGCAGAGGCACAAGGACAGCTGCATAGTGCTACGCATTTCTGTTGGAAATTAAAAGGCAATTCTGCCCCACTGGGCCTAAATCCTAGCGTAGAGGTGAAACCCACCACGTGGCTGGAAAAAATCAGGCAGAAAGAGGAGATGGACCAGTGAGACAATGGACATCTGCAATCAGGGAGTTCACATGGTACAGAGGCAAGTATGGTATAAGCTTCCCAGGATGGTTTGTTGACAACACACTTAGATTTCGACCTTTAGACTCTCTGGCTTCTATGGGGTTTGGTGCTCAGCATCATAAACTATCAAGAAAAGGGCCATTTTTGATAAATCAGTAATAACCAAGAATAAGTAGGACCTTCCAGAAATTACCAGGCAGAGCCGGAAGAGAAAGTCAGCAATGAAAAGTCCTCAATGTTTCATAAAAGAGATTTCAGTATTTTTTATTGTTCTATAGCTACATTGTGAATTTCATCTCTGCTTTCCTCCACCCGGTGCCCAACGCTCTTGATCAGCTAATTACAGCCTTCTGCTTATTTCATGTCAAACTTAACTCCCAGTCTGAGCCTAGCCTGCAGTTCTGGCATGTATTTTCCTTAATCTAAGACCATCTGTGCTCCAACAGAAAGGAACACTTAAATATAGGGAAAGTGAAGAACCAAAAGTGCAGAATTCCCTGTATCCTGCCTCCACCTCCTCTCCCCAGCATTTCCAATGAAGTGTGAAGCCAACATCCATCCAGTCCTAAATACTCTGGAAGGCTCTGATGCAGCAATACTTTTCAATGGTCAGTGGGGAAATGACAGGCCAAAAAGGACCTGAATCTCTCAATTTCTTCATATCAAGAGCTTCATAATTCAAAAACCACCACATCCCCAGCAACATATGCAGTGGTTGAGTCCAGCACTTGATCATTGTAAATCAGATACTTGTCTCAAGAAGAACAAGGAGTCAGTTTGGGGGGACAAAAGCAATGGGGTTGATTTATCAAGAATCCAAATGATATTTCTCAAGTCAATTTTTTACTGGGAGTGCACTTCCATTTAAATCAAAACTGAACTGCAGTGTTAGGGACAATGGCTCTCTGCCACTCCTGTCCCACCACCAAAATTTCAAGTGTTTCTCAGCCCTACTGTCCCCTCACTGCCCAGTCCAGCTGGACTCAGCCCCTGCCTGCTGCCACTGCCAGAACCTGACCACCGTGCACAGCATCAATCCACCCCTCTTCCTCCCAGGGCTGGGAAACAGATGCCTTCAGACTCCCTGCTTGGTCTGTCACAGTTTGCCTTGCTTCTGCCTCCTCTTTTCCAACGCCAGACGTCAGCACCTGATGCTGTAGTAAGCTCTGCCAAGCTTCATCTCAACAAGGAATGTATTTGCTCCTTCTCCTGCAAAGATGGCTCTGGTGCAGTGTCTTTTATTCCTTCCTCCCAGATCCTCTGTTCTGTTCTCCAGTCTGCACTCTCCTGCTAACCCAGGATTTATTTTTCAATTTCCTTCAGTTTGAGTCCTGCCCTTACATTCTCACTTCCACTTGGGTCTTCCCTCACCTCCCCTCCAGCCCATTTGCATTTGACCTCTATGAAGGTCAAAGATTCCATAAATGAGTTTGGAGAATATGTTTTATAATTAAGATGAGGGAATACAAAATGATTCTACAACAGGATTAATGCAGCATATTTCTTTGTGTTTCTTCTTAACTCCTTTCTGGTGGTTTTCAAAGCTTTCACATTTATCTTCTATTGAAAAAAAATATTTTTCTTTTTTTGCCTTGTTATTAAATCCTCAATAACTGATCTCACAGCAAAAGCTACTAAATTTGTAACAATTATATTAGCCACATACATTTTTTTCTCCTGTCACTGTGTTTACCACTATTATATTTATGAACCATTGATCATTCCTTTCTGCCCCATGCATCAAAATTCTCTCCTCTTAGGCAATTGCAGTTTGTCTCTTAATATTCCCAGGCTAAGTTAGGATTTTTTTTTCACATTCTTAATAAAGCTTAAATCACTTCTCTCTGGACGACCTTGCAGCCTATTCGAATGGCTGCAGCCCTGTTAGCTCCTTTTCCTTACTCATAAGGAAGTAAAATACTTTTTTTCTAAAACCTCAAAACCTTGCTTTGTCTCCTGTCTGAAGTGAATAATCAATAATTAGTGCATAGAATTCTTGACAGAAAAGTGTTTCTGATGAAAACATATTTTTATTAACCCTCCCCCACATTCCTTCCAAGCTGTTCTCTTTTTCACAGAAATTTACAGGTTTATTCATATTCTAAGTATTTTTATCTGAAGGGATACATTTGTATAGCATTCTTCCCCTAGTAGACCCCAACTATTCTATTTTTACATTCAAAGGTTTTCATTCAAAATGTTTAGAAAACAAGTAGTGAAAAAGGGGTCCATTTTAAACACATGGATATGCTGGAATTGCCTAATTGCTTACCTAAAGAGAAGAGATGAAGATAACAACTGCTTAATACTACATCTACTATGAATCAGAACATGACAGTTTTGTAGGCTCACAGTTATGGCAAATTTCCTGTATTTACAAGTGCATGTAATCACATATAACATTTAGATCTTTAAAGAAATGTCACATATTTCAGAGCACTCAAAAGCACAAAGTGTCATTATCTCAGCTTCATATCTAGAGAAAGGAAAGCTCAGACTGGGGGTAGCTGGAAACCACCTTACCTGTTCACAGCTGTCTGCAAGTGAAGCAGCCAGCCCATGCCACCCAAACTCTCCTTACAGAGAATGCAGAAGGAGATGTTATTTTTCTATATGTTCTCTTCCCCCTGCTCACCACTCTTGGTCTCTGCAGTCTCAGAATAGTCTCTTACTTGGTCATGTTACTGATAAAAACGTAATAGGTACCTATAACCATGGTGTGGTATCTTCTAGATGAAAGAAGCATTTCAGTGACAGTAGAATAACTTAAGATTAATTGTTCCTATTAACTGCTCAAGCTGCAGTGGCACCCAGCAACTCATTTATGCCCCACAGCCACATTCCCTCACCCTTCTCCAGGGGTGTAACCCACCTTTCCTTTCCCATTGCCCACCCAGGAGCAGGCAACCCACAGCAGCTATTGCCTGATCTCCTTCAGCTGAAGGTTTGCTGCTGATCCTCCTCCAGCTCTGAAGAAAGGTTTCTGAGGATGCAAACTTCCCATCCTTCTACAGTCAGGGTGGCTGGAGATGCCACAGGCATAGTCAAGGTTGTGTCCATTTACTCATCTTTCCTCTCAGGGTGTGGGTTGGGCTCTCCTTGAGCTCAGCCTGGGGAAGGCAGGTAAAACCTTGGAGGCCAAAGCTCTTTGAAGTTTTCAAAGGATTCAGGGATTCAGCTGCACCTGCCACGCTGAGGCAGGATCAATATCCTGTGGGAGTGATGAGCAAACTGTTCCCATCCCAGCTCCCCAGCTCTGGGTGTCTGGTAACAGCTGTGCAGGCCACGTCTGTGACTGCTCCATAGCTCCAATAATCCTCTCCTATTAGTCAGTCAGAACTGCTGCGCTTAAAAGAAGCTGTAAAACATATCAGCTAAACTGTTACTAACAGACAAAAGCAGAATTATTTACCTAGGGAAAAAATACACACAGAAATATAAAATGTGTTTACTATAAATTTTTTTTTCTTTTTTGCAAAGAGCTCAATAGTTGGTTTTAGAGGAAACGTGAGGTCATTTGTGGGCCCTTGAGAGATGCAAATCAATAAATGGTGATTTTTTTAATGCTCTCATTATAAATGACTGGATGCTAACAGGGTCAAACTTAATCCTGTGCACAGAGCCAGTGCAAGGGACATGAATCATTTAGATCTCACTTAATCAATGTAGATATTCCTCTGTATTCTCAGTCCTTAAAAAGTGCCAACCTGCTTTTTTTTTTTTTTTTTTTTTTTAGTAATTTTCCCGCGTACTCCATTGTTCATCTTGTAAGATGCCCAGTGTGCTCCTTTGTTTTTTCAAGGACGCCTCTTACTCCTGGCTCGCAGCATGTGCGGCTCAGCTCCCGGGCAGGGATGGATGGGTCGGGACGCCGCGTCCCAGGCAGGAGGAGCCCTCGGCCGAGCAGGGATCCTCCATGGGCTCGCTCCCCCGCCACAATCCCGGGCTTGCTGAGCGGGGACACCGCGGGAGGCATGCCCTCGTCCCCAGGACAGGGTGCAGCAGGAGCTGGCTGTGCTCGCCTGTGGAACTCAATAGGTCACTGCTCCCGCATCGAGCGCTCCCGGCCGAGGTGGCATTAAAGCCATCCTGCGCTGGAGCCCCGCTAGCGATCGTGTCATGGAGCCTTAACCGGGCTAGGAGCGGCTCGGAAACGCGCTCTGTGCCTTGCAGCTAGCGAATAAACCACTCCCGTGCCTAAAAAATATCCCACATACCTGAAGTAATAAGAATTTTAAAAGCACATTTTTGTATAAATCTCATTTTGTTGGCTTAGGTAAGGTGCTGCCTACAACAAGAGGCTGATTTGCCTCTCAGAACATGTGCAGGGCTGGGGTTGCTGACAGCAGCCACAGATGAGTGAGTTTGTCAGAGCAGGGGACAGCCATAAGCACACTGAGATCCCCCAAAGCCTCCTGGAGCTGCTGGAGTGGGAAGCAGCCCACAGAGAAAAAGGGCTAAACATGCAAACCAAAATATATTTTGCAATGATAAAGAAGCAACAGTAGTGTCAGGAAATGAGAAGTCCAAGGAATTTATTTTTCTTTTGATTTTCATTTTTTTCTCTTCCCTTTTGAAAGTATGTCTAATGGTCCTGACTGTAAGTTGCAAGAAATAAGAGCATTAGTCTTCATT
>NW_005054298.1:9327193-9354877 GCF_000277835.1 Geospiza fortis | reverse complement strand
GTTTTATCAAATAAAGAGTCCAATATGCTACAGTTATCAGTAAGTGACTTCAGCAGCTAATTAAATTCTCAGTTTCTAAATCCTGCTCATAATGTCTGCTGACAAAGACCAAAACCCCTGTAGTAATTTTGGCTTCTAGGTGAGGTGAGGCTGGGAAGGAGAGAATGCCAACTAACAAATTACCCAGGGAAGCAGGCTGGCAATCCACAGCTGACATCCATCATGTAAACCTCGCTTTACTGTGCGAGCAGAACAGGGTAGCTCCCCTCTGGATGCAAATCAGCTCCATGGCCTTCACTGACTCCAGGAGGGCTGCCCTGCTTAAAGTACAAACCCAAACAGGTAGAGCTCCTGGACCTCCTTTACAGGGGTGCTATACCCTATGTATATGATCCTCCTATGTATGAGTACGTATATAAAATAGATATGTAAATATATATATATATAAGAACTTCCTATACTATGCCTAAATACTCACTTTAGAGAGCAATTAAATTGATCATGACTAGACAGTAGACTCTAAGCCAGTTTAACAAACCTATGAATGTGCATATTGAAATATTTTTACTCACTAGAGCATGCAGTATGTTCTTAACTCAGAGAATTCTCAAAAGAAAACTGGTATTTATTTAAAGCTAAACCTAGGCTTAAAAGCTTTGCTGGTTATAAATGGACTCGTGAGCTGGGTTCTCTAAGACAGAGGGGATATTGTGTTCGGAAATCACTCAACACTATGGACTGTGAGAAGAGATTTGCTTTCTCTGCTCTCTGAATTTCAGCTGATGAGTAACATCAGCAGAACTTTGGTTCCCAAGAGCAGATGCTGCAGCCCATCACAGAGTAGAGTTCCCTGCAGTGAGGAGCTGGAGAAGTGTGTCCTTGAAGGATGACGTGTGGCCTTCAGACACTGTCACCTTCAGTCTGACATGCATTATTTTTGTCCCTCATCTCTCACTCCACATAGAAATTTCTCTCTTACATAAATCTTGGGAAGGATGACTTGCACCTGAAAGCTGCAATCTACCTCCTGACCAGTCATTTTAAGGAAGGGAATATTCAGGGAGTAGATTTTATTTGGGGACCCTAAACCATAAGAATAAATAGCTGAATTTACCAGAAAGTTTTTCCAGGTAATATAAGCTTTATTATGGAATAGCTTTAAACCTCTAGGCTGAGAGTGAGAGGTTTTAGGTGCAGCTTTGGAAGGTGATTTATGAATAGATTTATATGTTAATCTGTTAATAAAAAATGTTTCATACTGATAAAATATGTGGCAACCAGGACTCAGCTATGAGCCACATATTAAAGACTGCATCTGCTCTAGTAGAGGTCTTTTGATTATGTTTTTAAATGAGGGAACTGCACTGGCCTGAAAATAAAGAAATAAATGTTGTATCTAGAAATATGTGCCGCATAATTCCATCACAGATCTGGGAATCTGCAAGAAACAAACAATAAACTGCTTCTGAAAAGTGAAGCTTATTCCTGAACATTTCAAAATAGAGCTCCTGTCAGGCAACTCAATGGTACATAAAGATAGGCAAAGTATTCTTACTCTTTCCCAAAATTACTTCTCAAACCGGATTTTAAATTGGACGATAATCTCACATTCCAACTAGATTGGAGAAATAAATACCTTCAGCAAAGCTGGGCCAGCCCAGCCCTGGGCTTGTGCTGCAATATCAGTGCCTAATTTTCTCATGATCTTTGAAAGGATATTTTGAAAAATAGGAACAGCTCTGGCTCAAAGATGTTTCTGCAAGGAAATCTTGTCTTCTGCAAGGAAATACAGTACTTTTACCTCTCTTCTACTGGCAACCCCCACAGCAAATTATAGAGGAGTACTGCAGCCCTATTGCACATGTTAAACACCAGGCAGATAACCTGGGCAGGTTAACATTACCTCAAGCATCCATGGGCAGAGCCAGCAGCATGATTTTGGCCCTCCACGCCCGATCTGGTGCCTATCCAGCAACTCGGGGATGGAAGATTTTTCTAACATTTGCAAGTTTTCTGATAAGTGCCAGGGCTTTACGAACATATTGTGAATCCTTAATATTTCTCAGTGAAGTATTTTCACTAGGAAAGATTACTTGAGTGACAACTTGTGCTGTAAACTATATTACTCACTGTTCCCTGTTGATTTTGTTTATCATATTTTATTCAACTATACAGAAAAAAACCAAGTTAAACTCTGCCACCTCTCCTCACACTTCTGTACACTTACAGAGCATGTTTCTCATCAGCAGACATAAGTGTGGCACTACTGAGCCCTAAATAAGTAGAAAATAATGCATTTAATGCTTGGTTTGATTCAAAGTGCAAAAGACAAAACCTGTTCCATTTGTTGCCATGTGACATATTGAGGACTGATAGGCAAGTTTTATTAACTACAGTTTGTTGATACATGCTGTTGATTTACCAGTGATTATGCCACAGAGCTGAAAATCCCTTCAGGGAGTAGCAGGGAGGGAAGTGTGTCTTCAGGAGCAGCTGTGCAGTTTAAGAGCTTCATCTCTGTAGCAGGGATGTTGCTGCTTTTTAGAATGAGGGAAGAAAAACTGGAGTAAAACCATCCTTATCAGAAATGCACTGGGTAGGTGGCTCCAGTTTATTTGTCACAGGACACCATGGCAATGTTTTGTCTCTATTTCAGGTTTGAAAAATGCTTATTCCAAAACCCCAACAATATCAGCAGAAAGAAATTTATTTCAGTAAGGTTCAGATCATGATTAAAGAGCTGATACTACAGTATATTGATGAATTACTTTTAGCTTGGTTTTAAGTCTTATGCCTCAGTGGGACTGAGGAAGTACATCAGGTTTTGCCCTAGTGACTGAGTAGCACTATCCAAAGTGCCCCTGTGAATATAGGCGATCTTATTTAGAAATGTGAAGCCAAATTTCAGAAGCAAATGAAGTTGTGTGTTCTGTAGCATTTTTGTGTTTTGCAGTGGGGTACCAGTAGATCTGTAATTGTAGACCTAGGTGGTACTGGAAAGTGTGGAACTCCACAGGCAATCCTTCCTAATTCAGGTTTATGACTACTGGGGAACTCACACATTTTTTTTGTCTTTCTTAGGTGAAATAACTTATGTCTTCCAAATAGTTTTGCAATAGGTGCACTTATTTATTCTTTCACAGTCTGTTAAAATACAGTACAAACTCTTGAAGTATTTTAAATACTTGAAACACTACTAGCCTGACATACCAGCACACAGACTTCACAGGACTGCTTAAAAACTTTTTTATAAGAGATCTTCCATTAAAAGAAACAATTGAAACCAAAATATTTTATGAAATTCCAACATTTTCTCTTACATTTACCAGATGAGAGTCCAGAAGGACACCTTAGATCCACAGAGAAGGGAAAAGGAAAGGAAAAGAAGAGGAAAGGAAAATGAAAATGAAAAGGAAAGGGAAAGAGGAAGGGAAAGGGGAAGGGGCAAAAGGATGCCCCAAACAAACAAGAACAATTGTTTGAGATGAGAGAAATGCACATGTAAATGTTCTCTTTTGATGCTTCAGAAAATAACTTGACCCAGAGTATCTGCATGCCAATTAACCACATGTCTATCTCATTCTCCTTCAGATTTTAGAAAAATGTCAGAGGCCTGTTTTCATCTAAGTGCAAAAAGATTGGAAGTCTTTGTATCTCAAAAAGGTTGCAAAAACAATTTCCTACTCAGTTTAATTGAGAACTAAGAATCCAGGTAAAATCACAGTGAGCAGGGGGTAGGCACTGTACTGTGATTTATGAAATGCCAGCCAAATAGCCTGCTTTTAACACACACCCCAGAATAGCATTCCTTGCTAAGAAATCCCAATCAGTACTATGAATTTTAAAAATTTTGCTTAAAGGCTTATGTTTTTAAATGATCCTTCCACCTACTCTATTAATTACCAACTCCAGTATAAAACTGACTTTTCTATGGCCTCGCCATGAAAGCTGTAGATTAGGAGCTAGCCTTGTTTCAGATCCATCCATAAATTAACCAGCATGCTCTCCAAGTGCACATCATTTAAAAGAAGTGTTCCATTAAATGTCTAGTAACAAGAGTTTACAATACATATAAGACAATCATTTAAAGACAGACATGAAACAGATTTTGTTTAAAAGAGATGCTAAAAATTATAGGAAGACTATCCATTTTAAAACGGTGCTTTTTGACTGCTGCAAGAATTTGAATGCTACATGCCAAAGCTTCCAATATTAACAGGTGCTTTTGGATACCCCACCTCAAGATGCTGATTTTCAGTAATCCTTTAACAAGGTGTTCCAATTTTGGCAAGTAAAAGAGGTAGACAAAGTCACAAATTATCCCCAAAATATCTGGGCCATAACTTCCTTATGGATATTGAAGATCAGCCAGAAATGTTTTTCACAAAATTATTAACCACCACAGAAGTTCTCACACAACTAAAACTCATTTGGTGAAAAGCTTCACGGGTTCCAAATGAAATTTCTGGAACACATGTCAGAAACAAAGAGAGGAGGAGGAAAAATCTCTGAAAAGTTGGGACATTTGGCACTGTGGAGCAGGAAATGAGCTTGTTCCGGTTTAGTTTTTTCCTCCAGTCCACCTACTAGTTCTCATGTAAAAGATTAGTGCCTTGGAGAAACAATCTCAGCAGAACCAAATGAAAATTCTAAGTGAGGAGGAAACATCAACACATGGTAGAGGAGATGAGAGACAAGAAAGAGAAAGAATTGACCCCTTATTATAAAGGGGCCCAAGAGTTGACACATCCCAAAATCGACCTCTCTTCCTTCACTTCCCTGAAATCAAAATCCTTCTATAGGATAATGCTGTCTTTTTTACACAATTGTTAATCAACAACTTCCTAGTTAATACTAAATTTTGTCTTTTAATTTACTGCAATTCTAAGACAGTAACTTCCTATCTAAACCACGTGGCATGCCTCTTTCCCACAGGAACTGTGGGGCCTCAGGATACAGCACAAGAACATTTAGGAAAAAAAAGCTTTATACTTCATCGAACCATGCTTAGAGGGGTACATTTCTCTCACTGCCAGGCTTTGTGCCACAGCCAGCATATCCTGATGTCTCTCTCCATAGACCCTGCTCCTCATGTTTCTGCCCTCACTTTGTGGAAGTACAAATGCAAGAGAGCAGATACCTGTCAGCACAAACCTGCACCGTGAAGCAGATTTAGCACCACTGGCAGGATGACAATGAAGTTTCATGAGCAGAAATAAATCAGAATACAATCTCGAGATGAAAAACTATCCCAATTCAGGCCTCGAAAGATCCACACTGTATTTTATTTATAAGCAAAGAGGAGATACAAAATGCAAATTGACATTGTCATTATTTCTTGAAGTGCACTCTCACCCCTATAGAACTAAATGCAAGTTCCTTGCATTTCTTGCCTCACTTTCAGATCTGACCTTTAAAATGATGCACGGTGAAGGGAAGGTGGTGCCTTTAAAAAGCATCATGAGCTTTATGGAGTCAAGCCAAGCAGCTACTTAGGCAACCATTAGGTTGGGAAACAATCACTTCCATCATTCCCAACACGTGTGTCAACATAATTCCATGCTCTCTTTGTCATGCAAAAAGTCTTGGCAAAGTAACCGGATACACCCAGAAAGCAGGAGCGGACTAAGCTCATTATGTTAACCGGAGATCCCACAGCAGCCTCCAGTGCCATAGAAGGAGACTTCCCATGTTTTGCAGCGTAGAAAAGGAAACTCACTGCACTGAAGAGGGCCAAGCCTGGCTTCAGAAGTGTGTGAGGGAGATTCACAATTGGGTTTTATGGAAGGGGATCCCTGACAAGCCGCAGAGGCTGTGTCAGGCAGCGTGATAACAGGCGTTGCAGAAGGTATGACACCTCTCATGACTACGAACTTCCCTCTCCTGTGTGCCCACTGGAAACCTTCCAGCCATGCTAATACAGCTCTGCAAAAGGGAAGGCACTGCCAAATGGGAGTAGCAGCTTCTCTAACTCTTTATTGTTGTCATTGGTAACTCTGCACTTTGTTTTCCTTTTAAAGAAAGATTCAATGCATTTTACAACCATTAAACATCTTTTCTTCTCTCCAGCTATACTTGTAACTCTTACTAACAGCAAAAGGCTTGTGCACATCAGAATGGCTGGCAATACTACTCTAATGGCTTCTTTGTGTGGTCAGGTACAGGAGCAAGGCCTCTCAGCCTGTCTGAAAAATGCTGAATGCTTCTTTGGTGATCCAGCAACTATAGAAGATGGTAAGTATCCCAGAGCATAAGTGTTAATTTATTTAAAGATAAGCAGCTGGTGTTTTCATTAACAATTTTTGCTGCATCCTTCAATTCCAGATTCAGTGCAGTGAGAGTAAAGTCCTAATAATGCTGGATATTTTCAAGTGCTTTCAAACTTCAGCTGCTTTTCCTTGGTAAAGGCAATGGTAACACACATTTTTCAACCCCTTTTGCCTCTTGAATGTTTGCAAGTCCAATCATGGTTTTAGTAATGCATTTAGCAACACACAGCTCCTCAACAATCCATGTTCACAAAGGCCTGCAAGGGCTAAAATGAAGATGGATGAGAATAGTAAAACCTTCTCCAGCATGTTACTGACATCTCTAAAGAAAGCCAAGGATTTCTACTGATTGTTTTGTTTAAGCCTGTATCAGTCACACTACATGCTTTCTTCCTTAAGATGCCAAATTTTTGGCAGACGCCATTACCACCCAAATACTTGAGAATCAAAACCAGACAGCGCCATCCAAGTGGGCGAGTGTAGCAGAACCCTTCCCCCAGCATTATCACTGGAGTGGGAATAAGCATTTGGTTCTGACTCTGTCTTCTCCCTGGTGCACCAGTTTGGGCAAATTTACACTATATAGGCTTCTGAAAATGTACATCAAATATTACAGAACTTTCATTAAAAAGTCAAATAAAATAAGAGAGTAAAAAATGAACATACCTGAATAAGAGAAACGTTGTGTAGACTAAGTCTGAAGAGGTAGTTCCTGCATGAACAAGCAGAAAAATTACAAACTATTAGGCTACCAAGGAAGGAAGGAAGGAAGGGAAAAATTATTAAAGCAAGTAAGAGTTTTTGATCATTCATGTCTATAAACAAAAGGTTTTCCTGGCCTCCTCTCTGCAGAATACAAAAGCAGTTATATGCCTGTTCACTGACTTGTTCATCAGTATCTTAGTGAACCTGGTAACAAAGTTCTGAGCATGTCCTAGCATTAAATATTCCAGAATCCATACTGAAGAACCACAATGAAATCCCAGCCACAAAGGGCCATTTGCAAACTCTCAGCAGGCTTCAGTTGAGGTCCGTATGGGCTGCAGTCATGTTTTTCACTGAATTCTGAGAAAACTGGGATTGGACAGAAGCCAGCTGGAGCAGAGCTGACTTCCTACTATGCTCCCCCAAGCCTGTTCTTGTGGGAATTCCCATTCAGGACTTCGTGGAACAGAAGAGAGCAGATACTTCTCAGTGGAATCTCTCTGCACAGAAAATCAGTGGGGAAATCAAGGCAGTGACTGCAGATATTCCCAATCCTCCTGTCATTGTCTCTTCACAGGCAAAGCAAGGGAATTCCTGACAGAAGTCACTGTAGCATGAGATACCACGTATCAGCTGAGCTCCTGTCACCCTTCTGAATGTTCATATTCCATCACAAATAGGAGGCAACACATATTTGCATAAACATCTATAGATAAGGCTTAGTTAACATGACTTATCTCACATTTTTGCTTGCTAAGACAATGCAGTTACCAGGAATCAGCTGATATATTGAGCCATATGGACTGGATTGTGTGCTTGAGGTTTCTGGCCACATCTAACTTAATATTTTTGCATACCATCTGTCGCAAGGTCTAAAGAGCTGTACTCATTTTCCAACATCACTGACACCACAATCTTCCAGAGAACACACTTTTATGTCATACAAGGTAAATTGAACCATACTTCTGGAAGTGGCTCTGTTTAAGTGGTAGAAAGTGCAGCTTTGATGATATAGGTTCATCTCCTCTAGAAATGCCAGTATACAGACATTCCCCCACCTAGTGAAAAATGCAAGTTCCAGTCCTAGGTCAGTTACCCCAGAGGAAAGATCCTATAGTGATGGAAAGGTCCTAAGGACTCTTCTGAAGAGCCTTCTGTAGGATCAGTACAGCAGCACACCCTGACCAGGCAAAAAAAGTAATTCAAACTTCTCTAGTGAGAGATTCATATTGGGTCACAATGACTGCAACAAGGCTTGAGCAATTTTTCCTTCTCCTGTTATGTATCACTTGTGTACCATCTAAGCCATAAGCATGGAGTTGTACTTGTCTCAGTTCTATAAATAAATCAAAAGCTCTCAAACACTGCTGACTGTTAATAAAGGAGGATGAGGACAAGGATGATGGGGAACTTGGGATGTTGAACTCCTGATACCAAATCTTCAGCTAATATAAATCTGACTTGCTCTTGACTTGCACCATTGTATTCTGTACTGGGACTGGTTACCCAGAGAAGAATGAGACCCAATAGCAGTGTCTGAAGAAAATGTATAAGTGATTATTATACCTCCTGTAAGTACACAGAGAAGTATACAGACACACACACAGAGGAAATCTCCATCCTTTCTCCTAGTTCTGTCACTGAAGATCTAGCAGTTCTTTTGTACAGTCTGAAGCCCTATTCTGTCTCAAAGGGCTGCATCCTTTCCCACAAAAAAATTTTTAACTCTTTAGCACCAGACTTAAATAAAGGTGCAGGCAGCAGACCAGAAGCACTAAGCTACACACAGCTAAAATTTCAAAATGAAGCTAAATTCTCATCCAGTGACAGATGTGGCCACTCCCTTGGAACGCCACATACCTACTCACATCAAAATATTAATGCAACTCCAGGACATGAGATATCATGGAATAAGCCTTCTGCTGGGAAAGGCCTCCAATCTTACAATACCCTCAGAAAAAAAGTTTTCATAACTAGGGACTTGAAGTTTCTCTCCTGTTGTTAAGCATGCTATTTAAATGCATTGATTTTGGAAGTCTTATAATGCAGATTTCAGCTCCTTGTTCTAGGCTTGCAAAAAGCTGGACAGTTTGACTAGGTAATAAGTTTTAATATTAGGGTTTTTTTTTTCTTCCCTGAAAGCACTGCAGAGCAAATTCAACCAAAATGTCTTTAATGAAAGAGACATATCCAAAGGACACAATTTTCATTCCACTCAGCCAAAACAGATGCAGACAGGGATAGTGTCCATTTCAATAAAGCCAGTCTGTTCTCTCAGTGACTGCTGTGTAGCACCTGGACAAAGCCACTTAGGTGGCTGAGACCTGAACCCGGCAGGAACATAATGCTAATGTGAATAGCACAATGCTCTTCCAAAAGCTTTATACTAACCTTAGCTCTCTAAGTCTGACCTTGGGGCTTTCTTACAGAAAGGAGGGCTTCCCCATGTTTTTTATCAGCTTGCCTCACCTGGTGTCTGTACAGGCACTGGCAGTTTCTTTTTGTTTATTTGATCCTTCTCACATCTTACAGCAGTAATACAAACACAACACCTGTAGGCAAACCAGGCTATCAGACACCTCCTGACTCCAGCTGACCTGCCCAGCTAGAACTGACTAATCCTTAATTAATAACATGCTCTTTTAACCATACTTGTTCTGTAAAGCTGTACCGGGAGTAAAATGCCAAAGGAAAACATCTGCTGAATCAGAGAGTGTCATTTTTATGAATTGTATTTTAACTGCAATTTCAGTCCAAGAATGAGCAAGACCTCTGAATGACAGGCATGGTTTAGTGTAGCTAGAATTGCCCCATTTGTGTCCTTTTTTTCTGCTTGTGTTTGAAGTTATGTCTGTTTAATACCTTGCTGAACTATAATTTAGAGCAGCTGAAGGAGTATGATTAAGAAGTATATAAGAACCCTGAGATGTCCACATGAATGCATGAGGTACCTTCTTGGTCGTTTTTTTTCTGTCTTTTTCTTTCCCCTCCCATCTTCTCTTGTAAGTGAATGCTGGTTAATTCCTTTCTCTCCTAAATTGAACCTACTGGACTCAGTCAGAAGAGCAATGGCCTGGTGCAGCCAGGATATTCCAATATCCTCCTGCTTCTGGTGCACAAATTTGGAGGGATAGGACAACCTTCTTCATTGCTGTCCTAAAAGGTCACACAACTTCACAGTATTAAACCCAGATTTTGTTTTACCCCAGATTTGGCTGAATTTCAGCCATCTCCAGAGCAAGTAACTACACTCCTCTGAGTACTCTGGGACAAATGACATTATGCCTCAAACTACTAATTATTATTACAACTAAACTTATTTTTTATAAACATCAGTATCTTTCTGAAAATGCCCATGTTAAACAATAATGCCCTGAAGTCTCAGGCAAGGCTGTGGTTTTGTTACACTAAGACACGGAGTGGGTTGATGATGGATCCTCTGGAGACTGATTCCCAGCCAATGCCTGTTCAAACAACCTGAGGGCAGATCCTCTCTGTCACCTCTGATTGCAGTGGGTTACTATTCCCCAGCTCAGATATACAAAGTTTGCTTCTGTGAAGTCTGTCCTGCTCTATTAACCTAGGCTTAAAGAATTTGCCATCTGGATATACAGAGAAGAGAGAAAAAGATACATCATTGTCATTTAAATTAAAAGCACAGATTGAGCAATTTAGCCAACATCACAGAACATATCTGCAGTACAACCAGGAGAAGATCTCCTGGACCATTAGTTTATGCCCTAGTTAGGAGAATAACTCACACCCGAAGTTGGGACACAGCATGTAAACCTGTGCTGAAGTGTCATTTACACCCATGAGTAGAGGCTGAATTACTTTCTTAACTGGGAGCTCTATCCTGTGTGCATATGAACAGAGTCAAGCTGCAGCAGAAATCCTTTAAATGAAAGTATTTGTTAATTGGCTTAGTAATTTGTATTTGGCTGCTTGTAAAATGATTAAGTGCTCACTGTGCCTGGTACCACAAAACACACATACCAGAACAGCAAGAGAGCAGCTGAGATGTGATTCAGGAAAGGGTGTGGAAGAATATACCCACGTAAATCTGTTTGCCATGACAGTTCCAAGTCAAATCTGCTTCTTAAGTATTTATTTCATGTAGCCAATAGCACCTTGGGTGAACTTTGTAACATGGTACCCATGTGCTTGTTCACACACTGCCAGGCCTTGAAACAACTTTGAAGGCAGAGCACTTTGGCTATGATGCCATTGAACAACAGAGATACAAAACAAATTTAAGCCTTGCTATTGGGAAGCCACATAATAAGAGTGCCTGAACAACAACAGAGACCCTTCCTCTTAGGAGCTCTGAAATCATAAGCACTGCAGCATGCTTCAGTCATTCATTCAGGCCTCCTCCTCAGTGCCTCTTTTCAGGCACCACATCTGTCAGCACTGTACTGGCTGATTAAAAGGTGCTTCTCCTAATTAAGAGAGAGCAGCTTTTCAATTCTGCTGTGGTAGATCAGGAGGAGCATTCCTGCAGTTGATGGACTGATCATTCATAAATAAAAGGCTATCCTAGCTTCAGATGTTTTTTGCTATTTAAATGAGTGAGGCTTGTTCACATTTCCTAACTCCTCACACACCAAGTAGGTAAGAAAACCTCTCTATATTTCAGAATAACCCCTGCTATCAAATTTGGAGCCATGCCAGCCCACATGCTGACCACCACCAGAACCTTTCAGGACTTGGACATGCACACAGAAACCAACAATATGCTGCCTTAACTCAGCTGGTCTCTATCACTAGATGTTACATCTGCTCATTTGTTGCTACTTCCCTCCACCTTATAGTAGGTGTGCAAAGATCCTCCCTTCTTCCTTACAGGGTAGGCTGTCTTAAGCTCCCTCTCTTTCTAGGCAATTACTCTGCAAGTAGAAACAAAGCCAACAGAAGCTGATAATAATGTTTGATCATGCATAAAAAATACACATTGAGAGAATGTTGTGGTTTAACCCCAGCCATGCAACCACTCACTCACTCCCACCCTCCTCAGTGGGACTGGGAGGAGAATTGGGAAAAGGTAAAACCCACAGGCTGAGTTAAGAACTATTTAATAATTGAAACAAAGTCAATTGTTGTTGTTGTTGTTACAATAATAATGAGAAAAAGGAATAAAGCCCAAGAAACACAGGTGCTGCACAGTAAAATTGTTCACTCCATCCTGCCCAATGCCCAGCCCACCCCCCAGCAGCAACTGGCCCCTCCTGGCCAACTGCCCCCAGGTAATGTACTCAAGCATGATGTTCCAGGGTATGGGATATCCTTCTGGCTAGTTCTGGCCAGCTATCCTGGCCACCCTCCTGGCTTCTTGTGCATCCGCTCCCTGGCAGAGCATGGGAAACTGGAAAGTCCTTGACTTAGCATAAGCACTGCTTAGCAAAAACTAAAACATCAGTGTCTTACCCACATTATTCTTATACTGAATCCAAACCACAGACCTGTACCGGCTATGAAGAAGAAAATTAACTCTATTCCAACGATAACCAGGACAGGGAAAGTTGAAGAGAATTGAGTGAAGAGTTACTGTCCCTCACTGTCCCCTTACTGTCCCTATTAGTCCCTGAGACTAATATTGCACTGCTCCTGTCATGCAACACAGCCTGGGTGAGAAACTGGAGCCTCAGATAGGCTCATGGTGCTCTGGGAAGAGGTTCCTTGTGAAAATAAAATAAAATAAAATAAAATAGACTATTTCAGTAGAGAAATGCTTCCTAATTTTCAGTCAGAACCTTCTCTATCACACTTTCGAACCATCCCAGTGCATCCTATCACTGGATGCCAGGAAGAAGAGATCTGCATTTCCCGCTCACTTCCCCTCCTCAGGGTGGGATTGTGCTGCAGTCAGGGTCCAGGTCTGCAAGAGGGTCTCACAACTGTCACAGAGTAGATAATAAGAAAAACAATTAACAGAATTTTGGTCCTTTGGGTGACATGAAACAAGACACAGAATTATGCATATGACAACTAATGCTCCCTTCTGGCACTCCTGGAAGCCACGTGCTGGGGCTAAGCCTCGGGCTAGGAGCCAGCAACTCCTGTCAGCTCTTCCTATCTTTGCTCCTGGAGGCCTTAGATATACTTTGTACTTCCCCACTACATGGCAAACACAGCTTAGTCATGCTTCATGACTCCCAAGGAGCTGGTTAGTCTCATTGCCCCCCTTACACTAATGGAGAAAATGAGCCAGAGAAAGGTTAAATGACCTTCTCCAAAGCACACAGCAAGGCAGTGATGGAATTGAGATCAGACCCCAGGGCTCCTGGCTACCAAATCTCATGCTAGATTAACGCACAGTGCCTGCACGTAGGTCCAGCTGTGGCTGAGCTTTTCAGATGGTTATCCACATTTCGGAACTAGCCAACCACACCAAGAAATCCAGCTCCTGAAGGATGATTCTGGCCTTTGCTTTCAGAAGGAGTTAATTACATGCCTGGTCCAGAGCGTGATGTGACAATCTGTTTGCAAATGTTACCCCAGTGGTTCATTTGAAGCTCCTGGCAAACACTTGCCGGAGAAAAGTGGAGGACCAGCAGCTACCCTACAAGCTGGATCCTTATTCACCAGTAATTTTGTTTCTATTGAAGAAAAACTTGTCCAATACATCATTCTTCCTCAAAGATCAATAGATGTACAAGAGAGAACCATACTAAATGGCAGACAGTAATATGATGCAGTTGCTGTATGAAGCATTGCTTTTCCCAATGCAACTTTTCTCGGTTATAAATTCAGCTGGAGCTAGAGAAACAGCCTCTTAGAAGAGGATCCTTATGCAGGCAGCATATCATTTGTATTAAACAGCTTCCAAATCAAGCCAGGGGCTCAGCTACTGTTTCTGTGTTGCACTGAAGCCCAGTTAGTACTTCTCTGTGGAAACAAGGATGAAATTCCTCTAGATTGCATTCAGTGGAGAACTACCATCAGCTTTAATGGCACAGGGCACATGGCACAGCTATGCTCCTCTAGATGCTGTATATTCAGGGCCAACTCTAGGAAGAGTCAAAAGAGGCAGACACAGCTGCAGAGCAGGCAGGACAACAGCAAAGCTGAGGCACACTTGGGCTATGCCAATATGCAGAAATCTAGATAGATGGATGCTGCTGGGAAAGGGAGAAGCAGAAAGGGGATTGGATTTTGGATTTACAGCCTTGCCCCCTCTTCCATCAGCTTGCAAAGGGAACAGCAAGCTGGCTCTGATGTCTCTGGCCCTTCTCTTTCCCCAGGGCAGGAGAAGCAAAGCCTCACTGCAAAATGATTCCACATCTTTGGGGGTTATAGTATTTGCTGTGCTCTTGAGACACTTCAAAGAATGGGGATTGGGATTTTTTTTGTAATATTTTTTGAATATAGTTATCAAATGAGGGTCAATTTCCTTTTTTTTTTTTGTTTTGTTTTGCTATATTTTCTTCCCTCTTTTTCACTAGATGAGTTTCATTAAAACCTCAGAGAACTGAGACAAATTTTCAAAGTGCATGTGTGGGTTTGTTCTTATTTTTCTGGAAGAGTGACTCCATCTCTCAGACCATCACATATCCCACATGCCACCTCAAGTCTTTTTTGACATGTGGCTGACAGCTCCTCTCTTCCTCTCTCATCCAAGTGCAGTCAGAGAGCACTTACAGCACCTTGATATGGCCCCAAGACACACAGAGACTTTTGCTCTCCCATTTGCCCATCATTTCAGTAAGTCACAACATAAAATTGCTCTTATTCTGATGCACTGATTATTGTTCAAATCTCCCCTGGCAGCCTCCCCACCTGGCTACTTAGGGCTGATAAACATCCTCAGTTCTCTGGATGTATTCAACATGACTTGTATGTAAATACTGATGGACCTGGCAGGTGAGATTAAGTTATTGCCCAACAATCCCTTCTCTTTGCTGGGTTTTTATACCTTTGCAGTGGCACAGAACAGTAGGCTTAGCACCTAAACATCTGGATGTAAAGTGATATGCAAACCACTGTGGTGAGCTGTGCCATAGAAAACTGATATATCCCTACCTTAACCAGAGCAAGAGAAAGTATTCTCAGCAATGCAGAGGAAAATTTTTCTGCAGCCCCATTCTGTGATGCTGTAGAACACATTATGTCCAAGTCTCCAAGGCTTTTGCCAAAGTATCCTGACCTTGTGTTTGCACCCATCCCACTCTCAGAAATGCAATCTTCAAACTTAATTATTCTCAGTGCATTACTAAAGCAAGTGAGCCTCTCATGGGTGGCTGCTTTCGTGATAGGGTATCACCAATTTTCATTTTATCTGGAATATGAGATATTTTCCTAGTGAGGCCTGCAATTTGCTGTGTAAAGATGCTTCCTATCAGTCTGTGCTGCACGAAGATTGCCTTTCACACAGCACTGGCTGTGCAGGCACTGGCTGTGAAATATGCTCAGCCCCACAGCAATGCTGAGGTCACTTGCAGAGAGGTGGGTGGTGCTGCCTTGCAGGCAATTTGAAGGAGCAGCTGTTTTCCCTGCTGACAAAGATGACAGACCAGAGACCGCCACTGCCTCACCCTCTTCTCCATGTGCAATATTAACGTGCAAAACTGCCCCTTTGCCCTCCTACAGCTGCAGCTTCTTCTGCACATTGATCCCTTCCAAGAACCTGACAGTGTTGCATTATAGCATTTTATTTGATTTATTTACTATGAGTTAACTAAAATTTATGTTCTTTGCTTGAAAAATTGCACGAATTTTAACTAAGGGAAAAACCAAAAAACACTTTGAACAAAATTTGGGCCAGGCTTTAAACCTCCCAGAATCCCATAATTACAAAAACTGTCCCTCATCCTTTCCACACCTTTTCCCCTCCTCCCCAAGGGATAAAAGTCAGGAACAGCATAGATTTAGGGTATGCCAAATTTACACTGGTTGCAGAATAGCAGAGGAAAGCAAACCCTATAGGTAAAAAAAAGACACCCCAGTGAGGCTTCACCCTCCACAATTTATACAAGGGCTGAGCTGACCTCACCTGGCAGAGTATCAGAGAGGAAAATCTCCCTTTGAACTATCCCAGGCTCAACCAAGGAGGTTAAAACCTGCACTTTAAATCACACTTTTGTTCCCTTTGTAAAGAAACTGTGCACCCCAATTATGGATTTAACTAGCTGCAGTGTCTAATGACAGCTTTCTCACCTTCACCACATTCTTTACGTCACAGGTCAAGCAATGTCTTTAAAAAAACAACACGGTCCTTTGAAAGTTTCTGTTAATTTCAGAGACTGATTTGGGGATTTTTTTCCCCTTACATCACCATGTTATCTGCCCCTCTCGAGTCTATGATACAAGGATGCAACTTTAATTAGAGCATTCTTTTGTCTGATAGGAAAAATCACAGTGAGAAGGAAGGCATTTGCTTCTCTCCATTTCTATGCACTAGCACTTTCAGCTGCCCACCTATGATCAGGATATAATCAAAAAAATTATCAGGCTCTTTGCTTGCTCATGTCTTCATTAATACCTCTACTGGCAAGGTAATTTCTCAGCCCAATGTGACTTAGCAGGGGGTAAAGCTAGCGTAAGACTGTGCAAAAATAGCCCAAAGCCACCAGAAATGGTTCAGTCCATTTGTTTCAGAAAAGTACTGAGAAAAATCCTGTATTTAGATGCTAACAGGGACCAACGGCACACCACTCCTGGCTGTTTTAGGGCAGGCCTGTGGACTACATAGCTGTTGGCTGTGCCCATGTGGATGTGCCCAATGCTGACTTGTGTGTATGTGAGTCTCTCTGTGCTATAAGAGACTTGACTTTTCTGGCCATGCTGAAGCCACACTTTCCCAGTGTTAGTGCATGGGACGCACAGGCTTTCATGAACATTTTGCATCTTTGGAGAAGCAAGGCTAAGAGCAAGTGATTAAAATACCAATAAGGGGTAAGGGGTCCAAATTACACCTCTGCCATGGATTTTCTGAGCCCAGAGAAGAACTTTGGCTCTGTCCACATTAGTAAAGTGCAGACTGAGGTTGTGCAGACCTTGACTGGTATCTTCAGAAAGTGCAGTCTCACTGCAGGAGTAGCTGTGTTAGGTGCAGTACTGCACTGCTTTTCAGATATGCTACGTATTCATGTGCCACAATATCACAGCCTTTTCACAGGGCAAGGTGGCTCTTAATCCCTCTTGGCCTTGGATTCCCATCTATAGTGTGAAACTATTAGTGCTTTCTTGCCTCACTGAAGCCCTGTGAGAACAAATGTTGGTGAGGGGCCCTGATCATTTAGCAATAGAAAGTATTGCTGACAGATTTTATACTCTGTGGATCTGTGGAACTACTCTGACCCAACTGCTGCCACTGAATTTCCTGGTTTGCAAAATATTTTTTGCCTAGACATTATCTATGGAGACTTAAGGGTTTAGTGGCAGCCCAGATGTGGACAGGATTGAATGTGCCCAAGGGTAAGAGTGATATTTTCTGACAAGCACAGGTTTTGAGCATTTTACTGCAGTGCTGTGGAGCATTCTGCCAAACAGGCAGGAAAGAGCCTGTGTTCGGCCACAAATCTGCGTGTAACCTGGTTCCTGACAGACTAATCAATCATATACCAGAGACTTTCAATAAACTTAGGGTGCCAAACCTTCTGGCTGAGGGTCCTAGAATATATTTACAATTTGCCATATTTCTGCAAGCTGCAACTTGAAGGAACTCTTTTGGGACATCAGTCATTCTACACAGCCTTCAGCTCCTAAGCCTGCACGATCCAGACCTTTTTTAATGCTTTTATACAGCCAGAAGCATAATAGTCAGAAAAGGGTGTGCCTAGGCTGCTTCCCCTAAAACAACACTTGAAATTTCACACAGCACCTTCCCTGCTCCCCAAACCAACCATATCAATGCTCCATCCCTGGAAGTGTTCAAGGCCAGCTTTAGTGGGGCCCTGAGAAACCTGACCTAGTGGGTGCCATATTTGTCCATGGTGGGAAGGCTGGAACTAGATGATCTTTAAGGTCCCTACTAACCCAATCCTTTCTATGACTCTGTGATATCTCCTCCCTTGCAGCTATCTACTTGGCAGTAACAGGCACATTCACATCAGCTCTAAATCAAGTATGAAAATCACCTCTGTCCAGCATCAAGACTTGCATCACCTGCAGCTAAGTAATTTTACATTTATTGCTGAGAAGTCTGGCAGTCCATAATGATGTGCACTTTACTTGCCAGTTCTGAGTCCCTGATGCATCTTTTGCTCCCTACTCTCTACCTCTGGGCTCTTGTTGGTAACAGCCAGTTGTGACAAGGGCTCCTGAGCTGCACTTCCTTGTGTGACAGCCACGGGGGATGATCCTTTCCCATCTCCTGATGGAGCTGACAGCCCTCTCGGCAGGCAGAACAGTGAGGGCTTCTGGCCATGATGCTTTCTGGCTGGTTTCCCTCAGTAATACCTCCACTCACTGTGAATGGCTGACCCTTGTAGCCCTGCCTCTCCCATCAGCTGCCCCGTCAGGCTATGGCCCTGAGCTCACACCCCTGTAGTTTCCTTCTGGGAAAAGTCAAATGTTTCCCTTAGGACTTCCCAGCCACCCTCTGTACAGTCATTTGTTTGGGTGCCATCCTCCTGTTGTCCAAGCTGTTTCCCTTCAGCTTGCTGTTGTGCCAGATTGTCACATGGTGTCTCAACCACCCTCCTTCACACCTTTTATGTTGTCCTCACCAGGGAACTCTTGTGAAGTATGATTTTTGGCCTGCTTCCAAGCAGGGCCTTTCACTTTACTGGCTTCTGTCTGTGCCCAGCCAGCAATGAGACAGTCTTGAGGAGTAAGGCTCCTTGAGGAGGTGGAATGTCTCAGCTATACCATGTCCCTCCTCCACAAAACTCACACTCCTGGGGGCCTAGGCACCCTGCCTACAGCACAGGTGACACAGCAGAGCAGGGCTTCTCCAACAGACAGGTGAAATCACTGTGACCATATTTTCAATTTTTTTCTCACTAATAATGAGGTCTAGATTATAGTTTTCCCTCCCATTAAAGTAAGCTCAAATGGCGATCACTTGTGCTCAAGAGCTGAATAAAGCAGCAAGTATTTCAAAACAATCACTCATTCACAGAAGAAAAACAGTACATTAAAACACTAATGCTATACCCAAAACAAAAACAAAACATGTGAACTGTGAGTCAAAATGAAGGTTATGAATTTTTGAAATGTGTGTTTTTATACTTAATGAAATGTGACTCATAATATGGGGAGTGTAGATTTACAATGTTCTAAACTATTCATATCCTTTCTCTCAAGCGTTTGGATTTTACAAATGATGTGACAAGTAAATACGTTGCTTAGAAACCATGGTGGGCTTTTGAAACTAATTCTTTTGTTTCTGGATTTTTAACTTGGCAGGTGTTTGGTGCAGTGGAGTTATCAAACTCCTCTGGTTTACTCTCAGACAGCACCAGTCATTTAAGGAGGGCTCTTAGATAAGGATAAAGCTTAAAAATCCAAGTCTCATGTTATTCTAGCTCCCTGTCTGCATGGCATGCCCTGAATACCTCTTACAGCTTCAGTCACGCTGTGTCCAATTCCTGAAACCAAAAACTCTTGTGAACCCCTGGGTTTTCTAGGAAGTATTTTCTATGAAGCTTTGAAACACAGGACAAACTAAGCCAAAGAGATGCTGTGGTGAGGTCATACTGCTTTTAAATAGAGACAGACAGAAGCAGTCTGAAATAATTTATAACTCTATCATCTAAGAGAATGATGTTAACCAGGAAATTGAGAAGTGGGAGTACTTATAAACGCCACCCTGATCCCAAACTCCTTCCACAACCCCAGAATAGCTGGCATTACTACTAATATGATCTACAGCAGCACATTTAAACATGGTTAACATTTAAATTTAGGTTTCATAAATTACACCCTGCAAAGATGGATAGAGACAGCTCCTATCTCTTTGAGGTATTGTTTCATTTGCAAATTCAAGCAGATGGTGCACGAGCAACTAATGACTCAAAAAATCACCCCTAAAAATAGTCCAGAACAAGGTGTGGATTTATCAGGGAAGGAGGGAACAGAAAAGGCTTTACTTCCCCTTCCCATTTCTCAGGCACAGCTCCAGTAGGAGCTCAGCGCACCCAGAGCCGTGCAGCAGTAAGGACCCCATCCACACCCCATTTTCAAGAATCTCTCCCCATCACCTTCTACAGAGTGGAGCTGAGATGAGGAAATGGGTTCAGCTCTCCCCACTTTCTCCACATCAAGCATGTGTATCCAACCAAAAAAAAACCCAGCCTGGGAAATGACATCTTCATTAAATGTACCCTGCCCCGCTCAGCGCAGCCGTGCAGCACCACTGAAACTTTCAGTCTCCTAGTCAGGTGGGTAGTGCTTCATGAAAACTGACTTTTGCAAGCAAATTCTATAAATACTTGTCACTGCTTCCTCATGAGGCCATACCCTGCAATACAGTATACCTCCAGCGGGAAGCCAGCTTTGCTGTCACTCCCCTGTTTGTGATGATGTTGTACCCCTGTCTAACCAGGCTCATACAGACTCTCAGGGAGGCAGAGAGTCCCTTCAGGATGTGCTGTGGGGTTTGGGGAGGGGCGAGGGACTGTGTGGGGGAAACCTGCCATGCAGCTCAATTATGAAAACCACAAATTCCTCAGAGCACCGTGCCTGAGCAATGCCTGGCAGAAGGCACTGTTCACAGCCATCCCCAAAGCAATGCTGTTCTGAAGTAATAAATATTAATAATTTCTGGGTTAAAGATCCCAGCACAAGTAAAGCCTCAGCTTGAAAAGTAAAATGTTTCTGTATGAAAAGCAGGAGGGCCTCTGGCAATTTGAACAGCTACAGGAAGGTAAGTGCTATTATTTACTGCACATATACAGGCAGAAAATGTATATTAAATCACACTTCACTTGTTTCTGTGAAGCATAAAACTCTCCTTCTGCTACATATCTTGCTGTTTTCTCTTGCTTGTACCAAGAGTTCTTCCACCTCTGTTCCTCATGTCCCTGTCCTCTACTGCTGAATACACTGGGAAGAAAGCACTCTCCCCCCATTTTTGTTAAGAGCAGAGACTGATACCACAATGTTCTAAGTGTTATATTTTAACTGATCTGTTAGCCCATGCTTAGTATCTTTTTGTTTTTTGGCTTGTCTTATCTGTTTATTATGCAATAAAAAATAGTTGCTGTTGGGACTCATGACTGAACCACTTCTGACACATATTATTTCACTGAAGCATAGCTCTTTTCTCCATTACAAATGCAGCTCTAAATTTGTAAGACCTTGACTGTGCTTAGGTGTTTCCCCCCCCTCCTCTTGTGACATCCTAAATAAAAATAATGTTTAAAAATAAAGGAAAATATATGATAATTATATACAACGGGCCAGAAGAAAGAGTTGCACCAGAACACACTGGGTGAGGATCAGACTACATCAGCCACATGAAGCTAACAGATTCTGAAGTGGATTCTAAGAGAGAAGAAAGCAACCTTGGCTCTATCTCTCACTCAAAGGTGTGTAGATGAACCTGGTTCTGAGTGGAAGTCTTGCCATGGCAAATAAACCATAAAGTCAAATTCTGTGCTGGCAGGGGGATGATGCAGAATGATTTACTGTAGCTCTTCTAACATTCACAATACTGAGTGAGATGCCAGCATTCTGCTTCATTAACCAGTCATTTTGATAGCATCTTTTTTTTTCTTTTTAATTGTAGTAATTTTCTCTTTGCAATTATACTGGATGTCTAAATCCCTCTACATAAATTATAGCTTTCTTTTCAAGGGGGAAACTGGCCACATAAGCTGGATACACACTCTCCTCTGAAGCCAGAACCTGAAGGGAAGGAGCTTGAGCAGCAGCCCTAGACTCATCAAAATATTATCTTTACCTTGCTCCCACAATGAGCTGGTTCCTGTTGGCATCCAGTGCAAGCTGAGAAAAGTCATGCACACCTGGATAGGTGAAATTCGACACCCAGGGCTTCAGATCTGCAATGGAAACAAGAAAGCAGAAAACAGTAAAGCTGCTCCATAAGCAGTGAGTTCACCCAGACATGCACTAATGGATTTCCTACTGAGTTATCTGTCAGGGGAAGGCTAATTAATAACCTCTTTAAAGGGCTTCTATTTATTCTGATTCTTGGTAGAATGTGCAAAAAACCCACACATAAACACAAGGCCATCTCAGCAGTTATTTTCACATCCACAATGGAGTGTCAGTATTGGTTTCAGAGACAGCAGCAGCTCAATTTTACGAAGTTAAAACTGAGGAAACATCTTCAGTGTCAGGATTAAGTGGTGTAAAGGGATGAGGCTGCCTGCCATAACACTTCCCCAGCCTTGCCTTCTGTGCTAATCAAAGGGAAACTGCTGCCTGCCAGAAAGAGAAGGTTGTGCCAACTGATGAAGAACCAAGTTAGAGAATAGTAGTGATCTGCACTCAAGACCTGGCTGCTTCAATGACAGACTTTGCTTTCTCTTTCAGGTCTTAGGTTCTCGTCTGTGTTTCACTTTACCTAGCATTTCACAGCCTATCAGCTAAATCCTTCTTTCATTTTTACATGGTGGGATGTTGAGTGTCATCATAGCATCTTTGTGGCTGAGCAATTGCAAAGGCTTGAGGCTTACTTTATCAACTGCCTTGGATTTGCCCATCTAGGCAACTGTCCAAAATGCAATCACACAGGTTGAATGCAAAGCAATAGATCTGGCTATGCTTTGCTTGGAGATACAAAGCTCTTTCAGAACTTACATCTGTTAACATCAACTGAGCAATCTAGGGCAGGAAGTCCTGTTGTAAAAAAAAATAATAATAATACACATGTTTTAAAAAGGTGAATTACTACTTTTAGGGTACCCTCAGGCATGATGCTAGCGCGTTCACAGCATCCTATCTTTCAATACCACCACCAACTTTGACCTTGTGTACATTACAGATCACAGAATTTCAATCTCCCACCTTATACCTTTATTGCACAAAATAACTGGGAATAGATTTAAATATGTCTTTCAGAAAGTCATCCAGCTTTACTGTGAGGACTTCTCTTGAGAATTTATTTTGTTAACTACTCTCGCTGTAAAATATATGGAGAATACAAAATACCTCAGGGGTCAAGGCACAGATGAGACCAAATCAGTATGACTCTAATCCTGTGTGACCTGTTGACAAGTAGCCCTGCCTCATTCAAGGACTGGTTGTTGAAGATCCAGGAGGCTCAGCATGGAAGGTAATATCTTCTGGTCTCATGCCAACAGGATACCACTACACAGGCCAATGACCTGATGACTCATAACAATAATGATGCAGTTCAGACCAGTTCAAGACAGCTCTGAAAAGATATGTTCCACTGTCATTTTATAACCCCAAAGATAGATGGAGAAGTCTCACTGAAGGCAGCCAGGTTCAAACACTTTGTTGCAGGCATTAGTTTCCCTTTCCACAGAGGCGAGAGGACAATGCTGATGAGGAATCTCACTAAGGCCTGTGGTGTCTTGGCATGCTTTACAGGATTACAGATGTGCAATGGTTTGAAACCTTTGAGGTAGGAATTTTTGTGGTGCAATTTCAACTCCTTTCTCCCTCCAGGGATGGATGAACATTAATCAAGCCCTTAAGTTATTGAAACCTCAAGAAAACACATATAAGAAGTCCCTGAAGTCTACATGGCCTGCCTCTCTTTCCAAAGCAGGACCTTGACATGGAGCTTCCGCCTCTGCCCTGAACACCTATGTTTCAAAACAGCTCCTACAGTCCCTCACCACAGAGCTGGACACTCTCTGGCCTGGCCCCATGCCCTGCCTAACTGGATGCTACCAGGGCCCCTCCAACAGTGATACCTCCATCCTCACAATAATAAAAGCTCTGCTGCTGGGGCTGGAGAGTTTCAGCCCTTCTCAGCATTCCTGTCACACTGTGTAACCACACACAACACGTGTACCTCCTCTGCTCTTCAATGAAAAGGCATGAGTTAAGGAATAACTCCTCTAACCTTCAAGCGTCCTCCTACACTCCTCTGGGACCCTTAATGATGTACTAGCAGCAGGGAGGCACTGCAGTTTCACCTCTGGCATTCTCCTAATGGGACTCTGACTTCTTTTTCTGTAGCTCTTTAGCTGCAGAGACATTTCTGAGCCAAGTAGCAGAACCAGCAACAATAACACCTTTCAGGCAGGTTAGCTGGCTGACGTGCTGCAGATCTTCTGGCATTTCTCTTGGTGATGGGGGTAGGATTAGAGAATTGCTATATAATGATGATACCGTTTAAGGATCCTGCTTTTAGGCCATAATTTCTCTTGTCATTTTACCTCCTCTTTTACTGACTCTTTCCTACTAACTAACCCACTATTAGAGTGCAGTAGCAGGAAGAATATTTCTTCATCTGCTGCTCTAAGCGAAAGCTCATCACTTCAGAGAGGTACACTCATCAGTGCTTCCTTTTAATGGCAAGCTCTGACAAAATACAGGTAAAAATAATTTTATAAAAATTAAAGGCAGTAGTGTGCTTGAATCTTTCCAAGTTGGCTCAAATGTCAATCAAGCCCAAGAAATAACAGGCACTGTCTTGATTTCTATTAGTACTGCAGGTGGTACAACTTATAAAGAAACCCTTCCCAGTTATTAAATTAAAGGCTGAAAGGCATGCATCCTCATAGCAAAATTAAGCTTTTATAGGCATGTAGTTGGAGATTATTAAACCCAGCATGGTCCCACATAACAATGTATAAATGCAAGTCGTCAGAATTAATGCCAAATGGCACATTTTCCTTCCCAAACTTTTTTCTTCTTGTTAAGAGGGAATGCAACTACAACCAAGAATCAGGACATAGGTCTTTTTTCATTCAACACATTCAAATCTACTGCTCAAACCACAGGCATCCCTAAAACATTTTCAACTTCACTCTGAAACTAACTCAGTACTTCAAGGTAAATGCTGCCCTAGGTCCACCCCATATTAGCTGAAGTTTACACATATGGACCCAATGAACTCCAGAGATTGCTTGTATTTGACCTTCTTCTGAAGGTTGATTTTTCCAGTGCTGACTCTTTAATTTGGCTGGAAACCTTCAGTGCTGGGCTATGTTTACATTTGCAAAAGTATCTGTTTAAAAACAGTATGAAAAATTAAAAACCAAGGCTCCGGCTTTGCATGTCAGCAGCAGGAGATGGAAAACTTGGAACCACATGGCTTGGGGCAAAATGTTCATCAAGGCCTCCTTTGTGCTTCTCGTCTCTAATCATTTCCAGGGGGTTAAAGATCCGTGCTCCCACTTCCTCCACATGAAAACTAATGAACAGAAGTTTAATAGTTTCCACCAGCATCCATCTCCAGATATCTGATTCAGAACCTCTAAAGCTCTGCGAGTCCCTCTACAGCTCAAGAGGGCCCAGGTATCCAGCTGCAAAGAAGACAAAGTTTTGAAGGAAATGTAAGTCTGCAGGCACAGTGGTGCTCAGCTTTATGCAAGCCTAAGGCAGGGTGAAAAGAGGCCCTCTGCCATTTCAGAGGGTGGTCCCTGCAGCCTCCAGCACATTGCTCTGCTCTGACTTCCTGAGAACACAGGGCTGGGACCAGGATTACTCAGCTGCACAAAGCACAGCAAGCCAATTTGGAGGAGCTGGGTTTAAGGGCCTGATCCAGAAGCTTTCCAAATCATTGGCAGTTTTCTGCTGAGTTTGATGGTTTTTGGATCACCTTCTAAAGATATGGTAATCCTGGTAATACTTGAGTCTTCATGTCAAAAGCAACTGCTCCCCACCTCACCCTCACTCTGTGTTTTGGAGGAAGGAAATATGTAAAGACTGAGCTGAGGCTTCCCTCTCTGAAGGACAGCATTCACTGCTTCATCTCACTTAAACCCCGTGTCGCTCCCATCCCCAGCAGGCTGTAACAGCTTTGAGTGTCCAGCACACATCACACAAGAGCAGAGATGTTAAATGCCCATGCCTTGAAATTGCAAAGCCATTGTAGGTGCATGGAGTGTGGCTACCCACAGTGCTATTCAACAACAGCTCTTGCAAAATAATTCTCAGCAAGAATTTCCTATTTGAAGCAAAAGAAACTAAACTGAACAGGACCAAGGATTCTTTGTGTAAAATGAGGGTATACCCACGAGTGCAGACTAGCCATGCTCCTGTCCTAGGACTGCACAGAAAAGCTTCAAAGAGATCATCAAAAGACCTTATGAGAGATAAATTCAGAGGGTCCCCATTCCAGAAAAGATAACCTGAATCCCACACCTTATGTAAGGCTCTGTAAAACAGGCTGATTCAATAGTAAAAGTTTGTGCAATGAAGTAGAGCATACACAGCACTTTGGACCTGTCAGACTCAATGGCAGTAAAGAAGTACCTGTTCTGAAGATACTCAGACCTACTTTTGTGCAGTGCTAACTTGATCACACATTGAATGCTTCCCTTACTGCCTCAGCACGGTTTCTTCTAAGTTCTCTTAACTCAGCTTACTAGTTCAGGACATGCTTAATTACTGTGTGTGAGTATTGGAGCACTCCTGGCAAGGCTCAGATGACAGCCATGACTCCTGTAACTTGTACAATATCTCCTTTTGGTTTGCTTCAGCCTTGGCACAGGGCAGATGATATATAGTGATTAAACCACTCAGTTTTATTTCAGGCCACCCACTTGGCTGGAGGACTCTCAGTATTGCATTAGAACCATGACCAAGAGATGCAAATCATATTGTAAAACAAGAAAAGGCCTCAGGCCCTCTTCTTGGTACAGACTGATGAAATGTCCCCTTTTCAGAATCAGACCTACCATCTCAGACCATCCTCTGCTTCAATTATCCTCAGTATTCAGAGCTTCTCCATGAAGTAGACAGTTGCCTGCTAAGACTGAGGCCACAGTTTCCATTGTGTGTGGGCCCCTGACCAGACCCATCAGAGACAAGGCAAACAAGGCTATAACCAAAGCTGAGAAAGCTAATGATTACCCAGCCATGCTATCACCTGTCTTCTCAAATGCTGCAAGTGTGGACATTTCCAAGAATGCACAGACGTTCCAATGAAATTACAGCATTATCTTTATTGGACTGACAACGAATCATACGTTAATATCAGCTTCATTTTAAATTTTAGCTCTCAGTTGTAGGTCACACCACAGGTTAGTGCAATAGACTTTGGACATTAACTTTTACTCTCACTCCATGCTGAGTTTTAAGAGTAGCCTCCACAATGCAAAACCACTCCACAATTTAGCAAATTTATCAGGGGAGGGAGAAATCTTTTGCTGCACGGGCAGAGCTGAGCAAACAAATGTGTCAGCACTCAGAGCTCAACTTTACTTATGAGGCCAAAAACTCAATCTGGCTTTACCCCAGAAGTCCTCCTACACATACATATCACCCTGCTGCCTTGTCTTCCCATCACCACCTCCACCTCATTGCTGGTATTCTTTCTTTCTTTCTTTAAACCTGATCCATTGAAATCTTTAATTGTACATTAAATATGTCCTCATCACAACTGCTACAATTTCCAGTGTCATTGTCTTCTCAAATCTCTGATCTCCACTCACAGCTCTGAGGACTTAGAAGGCGGTTGACATGCCCTCCTACAAAACTCACAGCTCTGAGGACTTAGAAGGCGGCTGACAGAATACATGCCCTCCTACAAAGTGGGCCAAACCAGCAGTTTCCTTCTCTCTCCCCTCAATACCTAAACCCAACTCAGAAGTTCTTCCAGCTGTCTCAGTTTCATGGTTTCATTCAGTTTACCCTTCTGACCCCATATTCACCT
>NW_005054298.1:9311772-9327183 GCF_000277835.1 Geospiza fortis | reverse complement strand
TCCTGCTTTCTTTCCTAGCAGTCTTCACCTTCTAGACATGTTTCTACTTCATTTCCTGCCCACTCAAACAATTTTTCCTGTCTTGACCAACTACAAAGCCCCTTCTCAAATGAAAGAGCAATGAACTAACCCATGAGTGGCTTGTGAGTCACTGTGATAGCAGCTTGCAGTGAGCCATTCCTTTTCCATGAGATCCAAGAAGCAAGAGTTGCTAATGTCCCTCTCCAAGCTGTCCTAGAATATGTGGATAGGAGATGATGGGAAAATAAAGAATAAGACTTTTTTCTCTTGGTCTTGTAAAAGAGGGAATAGTCCTATCCCTCAGCTACCAAGGAATAGAACACCACAGAAGAAAAGGCTCTGTTTTTTATCATCCTGAAGGAAAAAAATCCCCAAACCAAAGACTCAGGTCTTGCCTCCACAGAGCCATAGGAATCACAATAAACATAGTAAAATTTAAAGATCTGGATGATTTTATGCCTCTTCCCTTAATGTCTCCAGCTTCTCTCTGAACAGATCTTGCTGAGCTTCTTCCACCCCAAGAGAGAGATGACAGCTGGAGATGTAGGCATGGTCCCAAGAGTCCAAAAGCACTGACACAGGAGTTCTCTGTCTTGAGCAAATCATGAAACTAATAAATATCTCAGTGGTTCCAATTGTTAAATGGGTTTAGGGATACTGGCTGGTGCATCAAGGTGTAATTATCTGTAATGCATGGGATGTACAGGAGGCACTAAGCATTGCATATTACATACCAAGCATTTTGACTCTTTATTTCCTAAATTTTAATTGTTTCTTCAAAACAAATGTTGCTAAATTGTTTCAATATGAAGAATACATAATTTAGTCCAAACCAAATTTTTGCAAAAGTACAATTATAACTGCTTGTTTATTTACTTTTTATTATTAATATGGAACAGATGGTAAAACACACCAATATATGAGGAAGAACTCAGGGATTCAATCCCAGATAAGGAAAACACTAAATAGTAAACATGAACTAGTGCTCACTTTCAGTATGGGACAGTATGCTGGTAAATTGTCCTGGGGCCACCTCAAGGAAGGATATTGAAGGACTGCAATTCACATTCCCAATTTGGCACATTTCTACATTATGCAGCAGTTCTGTTCCATCAGAGAGGTCGGTCTCATCCCTCTCTGTTTCACTTGTGTTCCTTGTGGCCAATAAAGAGCAAGAGGGGATGCCACAGTGCTGCAAGAGTGGTGGATCTGAATGTGTGTCCATGAGACACAAGGATGTCCACTCGCCCTTCCTGAGTTTTACAGGACCAAAGGCGTGTGTCCACATAGCACAGGACTTTATGGTAAGAATAGATTTGGCTTTCCTGGCTGCCAGCTGGGACAAACACCATCCTGACACTTCCTCCTCTCCTCAAGAGCCTTGCCTGCAGCCCCACAGAGCATTGCACAGTGTCATAGCGCCCTGCACCCCACCACCAGCTGCTGAAACTCGGCTGAGGAGTGCCACACACAGCCCCACTGTGAGCAAACCCAAAGACTTCTTGTTCTCCTGAGCATGTTGCAGAGTGTTTAAGTATTGTGATCTGTTGTTTACTAAGACAAGTCCTGCAGCTGTCACGCAATCTCCCTCACTGAGAAAGATAAAGTGAGTGCTCATGCATCACTTGCAGCTTCCTATGACATTCTGATCAGTATAATCCCTCTCTTCAGACAAGAAAGCAACCTGCATCCTGGCCTCTACAACCACTGCAGTCTGATAGGGAAAAAAAATCAACACCTCTTTGTCATTATTCAAGGATCCTTCAGTCTGTCTCCTCCACACTTGAAGGCAAATTTTTTTCACTATCCTTACAGCTACATGTCTAAATCAGCCACTGTGCCAGCAGAGGTGGTGCTCAGGACAACCATTTTCACTAGCGAGAAGGTGGGAGAAGGCAGAGAAAGCAAGGCTAAACTCTCCCTGAATTTTTCCTGCAGGTAACCAGATCTGCCACAGAAGCAGAAGTGTCTGATTGTGGTGAACACCTGAAGCAGAAGGTGATCCTCTTTGCTGGCTAACCAAAGACTGAACTGGAGATGCCCAGTTTAATGCACAGTTTGTGCTGTGTAGCTGCCAGGCCTACAAGGACTCTGGTCTTCTGCGGACAAAACTCCCACCATGAGGCAGTTAGAGCAAAGAAGGAGAGCACAGGCTGTAAATTCCTGAGAGAATTTTGAAATTAGGCTGTTCTCATAAGAATCAGTGTTTTAAATTGGAAACTGGCTAATAATAAACAACCCCACTGACTTCCAGAAAAGTACATATTCAGAACCTGACTGAGATGACACTATCTGTTGGCTTTCCAGGGTAAACCCTGTATGATAAAACAAGAATATTTCTTATGTGATTGCTAGTACTAAAGTGAACTTTATCAAAGCATAATGCCATCCTTGAATGGAATGTTTTAGGGGAATGTGCTACGTTAACATTCACCAGAAGCAGATGTGCCAAATAAATGAGGTCTGCTGTACCACTGCTGTATCACAAATTTGTTCAGTTAGGAAACTATATTAAGCAAGATTTGAAATTGAAAATGAGGTCTCTCCAAGGGATGTCTTTGTTTGCACTGAACCACAGAAAAAGAAGATAAGCACTTCACTTTAGATTTCCACCCTGTTCTTTTTCTCTGACATGTGCCCAAAACCCAAAAAAAAGGCTGCCCATGTCTATGTCCTGGATCCAGTCCCTGTGCCAAAAACAGGACCAGGCACATGCTGCTGTTAGCCTCAGTTACACCAGCGGTACCTCTGGAAAATATCAATCAGCAACTCTGTGGCTCACATGAGTTTTTCATGGCCTTGGTCCATGCAGAATGGTGACCTGAGCGCCTGTTCCTCCACACTGTGAGTCTACTCAGTCCTGCTGCTGAGGAAGCCTCCCTCTCATCAACACCACCACTCATGATCACAGGCTGCTCCTTCCCTTGAGCTGTTCTACCTCTTTAAAGTTTTACTTTCCCTCACTCCCATATGTTAAGTTACTTGATCACTTCACTTCCTGAATATTCACTGCAAAGTCTTTCTTTTCTCTCCTGCTTCTCATGATTCATTCCATCTAAAGCATTTTGTGAATGAATCCAACCCTCCCTTTCTTCCTGAGGTCCCAAGAAACACCACACTGAGTAATTTTTTCAATCAAATCTCATTGCTACTATTTGTGAAGTGCCTTGGACATCATTAATGAGGAAAGTCTTAAAGAACTAGCATAATTACTATTACAATTATTATTTTGGAATAAAAAATATATTGAGAGCTGCTGGGTGTAAATTTCTGAAGTTTTGCCTGAGAGCAATTATTTCCCTAACTACTGTATATTTTGGCTTTATCAGTCATAATTTTCAAACAAATTCTAAATCAAATCTAAAGAAGAAAGTTCTTCTTTAGAAAGAAACACAGTTCTGTTTTTCAAGATTAAAAGGAAAATTGTTACAAGCCTTGCTCAATGGAAACAAAATCCATACTGAAATGCACTGAAGTTCAAATACTCAGAAGCACCCACAGGATGCCACCAGTTTCCAGTTGAAACTCCATCATTAGTTAATGTTTGGACTCTGCATGGAGAGCCAAGAGCAGCAAGGCTATGAGCTGGAAGAGAATTCTCCCATAATGTATTGTGCCTTCCCTTAATGCTTACATACACCTCTAATACTTCACCTCACAATCTTCATCCTTCTTTATCTAAAATCTTGGTTTGGATTTTCAAAATCTCATTTGCTTGAGAAAAGTGTATATCTTGACCAGAATTTCCTATAGGGCTTTCCCAGCTGGCCTTCGGAGTTGATGAATGCTAATGTGCTTTTTTCCCATCTGTATACAGTAAAGGGAATAATGTATTAGTGACCAATTCAACAACAGTGGGAGTGTTTGGTGAAATGTCAAGAACTTTCTATACAAATAAATCATACCTTATTATCCTTCAGCCCACAAAGTTAAAATAGCTTTAGCTTTCAATACAAGAAAACATTTAGCTGCTCCCCACAGGTTTCAGTGTTTGAAGCTGGACCCATTCCAATAAAATGTTGTTTAAAGAAATAAAATATTGAGAAAATGCATAGCAAGCTACATTCAAGTCACCTGAATCACATTTATCTGGTAGGAGGTAATAATTACAGATAGTCTGAAGTAAACTCCCAGATTTAAACACTCTCAAACTAAATCACTTTGAAAACCTGAGGCAACAGACAGAGCAACTTGTCTGCATCTAGGAGAGACTGAGAATTAGACAATGGATCACATGCCACGCATTGAGAACTCACACCGGCCATGATGATACAGTCTGTCAAGCTGAGATTTGCAGTCCTGAGGAGACTTAAGCTATTTAACCAAGTCCACCTCTGTCCTGTGCCTCAATATGGGATCAGCTGAAGTGTTTTTATGGATGAAGACAGGCTGCAATTATTAAAGCAGAACAGAGAAAAACCTGTGAAGTTATCATACTTTTTCCTGAGCATACCGATTTAATGGATGAAATTAATGAGAAATAAATAATGGAAAGAACTGCAAGTGGAAACCTGTCTACAACTCATTTCCAGTGAAGTTGTGAACATCCAAACGATCCACATAACACCGATGAGTTTGCAAAGTTTTAAGCAATTGGTAAACAAGATGAAGCCAAACACTCTGCTGCCTTTACAAACATGAGTTCACATCCCTCATGGCTCTGGCTTTTGAAATAACAAACCTTGTATAGTATTGACATGGAAGATGTTTCTGGTTTTCCCAAAAGGCACATTACAAAGGAGCTCCAAATGTCTTAAGGAATAGCAAGGTTGTTTTATATCCAAGGAAGGGTTGTACTACAATGAAGTATACTGCTGGCAACCAGGACAGTAGGACACAGGCACAGCCCAATTGCAAATGCAGGCACTGATCTATTGGCAGTAAAACCCATACAGAAAAAATGAGAAATATGAACATGATTGACAAGAAGTAAAAACCAATTCTCTGGTGTTTGGCTTACGAGAGTGGACCACAGGGGAGCTGTGCTGGAATGACAAACTGTTTTGTGAAATGGGACTTGGAAGCATGTGTACACGTATGTATAAATAAAAAGGGATGCACTAAGAATACACTTGACTTGTTTCACTAAATTCTCAAATCACTGAAAAACAAACAAGCATGCAACATCCCTAATGTAGCTACCCACTAACAGTCAAATAGGTAGTAAGACCCAGAAACAGCCTCCTGGGAAGTAGAAGATCATTTTCTTATTGATCTAACAAGAGAAATCAAACTTTAACTGGATTTCCTATAAGCACAGAGTAGAACAATCCAATTATGAAAAGCCCAAACTGGGTATGTTATTATTGCTGGAACTGTACAATGAGCACCATTTATAAGCCCCAGGGAAACTGGGGCACCGTTGTGATAGTTTGGTACTGTGCAAACACGCAGGACAGTGCTTGCAGCACAAAATTCCTGTTGTGTCCCTCAGGATCTCCATGCAGGCTGTGAGGATAAACCATTCAGCTCATGCTCCCTCCCCAGCCCACATCTGTCCTGGCAGAGCAATGTTACCTTTAGCAGTTAAAGTATGTACATCTAGAACCAGAATGTACGCCCCTCGACTTGTCTAGGCCATCTTCTCTATGTCACATGTAAAGGCACAAATCATTTCAGGAATGGAGTTTGTAAAGAAACATTTCTTCAGATCTGAACACAGCTAAAGTAAAAGCTTTTTACATACATAGTATACTTTCTGCTTAAATGGGTAGGACATGTACTGGATTCTATCTTTTTTACCCACCCTCATAGCAAGACAAAGAGATAGAAAGCCAATCAAGCAGATGATTGCCTAGTGTGGATGAGATACAATAAGAACATAAAAATACAGAATTTCTCAGGAAATAAGGGGAAAATACACAGAAAGAAGTTTTACTTGGATTCTTCTACAACAAGGATATTATCCAACTAGATGTTAAGAATATAATCTAGAGATAAAGTATAATAAAAAGAGACTGAGCACAAGCAAAGTGGGAACTGAAGACTAGAGAACACAAAACATGGTATGGCATCCCATTTGTCTGGTGATGGGAAGCCTGGTTAGCAAGGTTGTGAAAAAGAAGTTATTCAACCCCTTTGTAACATAAACTGTTTTGTTAGCCTATTCATTCTGGCAGTAAATTAATGTACCCTGTATGACTGAATGGTCAGAGGCCTTATTATTATTGTGGCCCATCCACAGAAAATTGCTGGTGTAACATAATCTCTTCCCCTGGCAGCAGGAGCATCAGAAGGGCTCTGCTGGGGTCACTCTTTCAGTCATTACATACTCCCATTGTGTACCAGGTTGTGATTCATGAGTCCATGCATCTGGAGAGCCACAGAAAGCCCCTGAGGCACATTGTTAAGAAGAGACATCCTCAGAGCAATCTGGGAACACCACATAAAATTTAGATTCCCCTACTTGTCTACCATTGTAGCCCAAACCTGCGTGTGCTGGCACCAGAACAGGGTAGAGCTTTAAGAGAAATCAGATTATGAACTGAGATGTGGTTTTGGACATGTGAGCCCTCTTCACCAGGCCTTATGTGCAGCGGACAAAAGGGGCCTTTAATTTAATTCCTACAGTGCATGTTCCAGCTGCGCTTTGCAGCAGACAATACAAGATGAAACTGTATCATGAACAATCACAAGGAAACAGGTGCTGTGAAAAAACCGTAACTCTGAATCTAATTTGGGTTTAAGAATCTCAAATGATAATCTGGGTAATTTTCTTGATGCATCTGCAATTTAAATCTTTCTTTCTTTTGCACAATTGTCAGGTTCTAATTAACTCACCAGTTTTTGCCCTCTATCATTGAAAAAAGGAAGGGAACAAGAACAGTGAAAGAAGACGACAGGTTTTTTTTTCCTGTGAAATATTCATGCCTTACTAAAACAAAGCAAACTGGCAGATTATGAGTGTGTTTACACAGCCATCAATTCTGCAGAGTAGCACTCATATTGAGTGCCAAGAAATGCCCACCAATTCCTCAACTTCAGGAATTGGGGCTTTTAATATTCCCTGCAGAATGATTTACCTCAGTGCAGGATTGCAGAGACACATCCTCTAAACTCAAAGTTTGGTGCTCCTGGTTAATAGAGAGAGCAACACTTTTTCTCTTTTCCATACCTATAATATTCTCATAACTTTTTTATTTACTGAATTGAATTTCACTGTTTTTTAACAGCAAGGGCTTCTCCTTTTTTGCCCTCCCCACTTAAAACAGATGGTTAGATTTATTTAGCAACTATAATCAAGATTTATTTACCAGACCAAGGTTAGAGCCAGTGCTGTATCATGTAGGCTCAAGGATTCTGCTAATTTATTTTAATCTACTGAAACCTTTAAGGCATGGATAATGGAAAACAGACAAGAAATCTCTTAAACTTTCCAAATTAAGAGACAAGAGTTTCCTCCTCTGTGAAGAATAGTAAAGCTCTCTAGAAGAACCCTGAAAGGTCAGCAAGGAAGCCTTTGACTACTTTCTTCCTGGAAACCCTATCTCAAAGGTCACAAAACCACAACTGAATTGCCTTTAGCAAAGAACCTAACTAGAGACACATTGCAAGGTACTCAATTGCCTTTAGCAAAGAATGTAACTGGAGATGCATTGCAAAGTCTTAAATGGGAACCAAAATCGATATTCCAACATTTCGGAGGAAACAATTTTTAGCAAGGAGACTCAGCAGCTGCTGATGCTGGCACACTGAGTTGAACACACTAGTCTGGAGTGAATTTTCAAATAATAGTGGTACCAATATAAAGATCTAGCTGCTGTGTGGATAAGTGGACAGATTATCTAGACAACAATTGAGGAGTACATGACATGTACATTCATGGAAAACCTGAGTGGATAAGGACAAGAGAAATCCCACGCTTCAAAAGAACAGGAAAAGAACTGGCCATTGCAACACAAAGGCCCCTCCTCACATTCAAGTTACAGGCCCAGATGAAGGACAGAAAAACTACTAGCCCAGGTGACAAATACATAACAAAACCAAACCAAACCAGGAATGCTACAAACAAAAGCACAGCCACTCCCTACAATTTTACATCATCTAATTTCTCTCGTATTCAAGCAGGTCCAAATTCTCTCTCACATTTCACTTAATAAGTGCCTGGCTCCAGCAAGCCAGGTGAGGCATTATTGAAACCAGTTATAGAAAAGGAAACTGAAACACAGTTTCAGCATGGCACAAGATTACAGGGAGCCTGTTACAGAGTAGAAAATTGAGATTCTTAGACCAGTAGTCCCAAAACGGCCTGGATTAAGTAACTGCTGTGAAACCTCAGAATTAAAACACTGTAAAGCATCAAAGGGAAAATGATTTGTCAGGCCACTTCCCCTGGCCTGTGGATCAGAGTTGTAAGGAAAAACAGCACAGACTAAACCTAAATGGATCATCCAATTGGAATCTGGAACAGGAATAGAAGCTCTTACCTTCAAAAGCAATTGTGGGGTGTTCTTTCCTAACACATTGCTGATGTTCAGCTTCAGTGTATTCAGGTACATTCTGTGATGCTGAGAGATGAAAAGCAAGAAGAAAAAGGCTTGGCAATGACAGGGAAATGGCCTTTAATCTTGAAACAATCATGACTGAAGGGCGGCTGCAGATCTAGCTTCCAAGATAGGCCCACAGAGGATACCTGAAATACAAATAATTCCTCTTTCAGAAAGGTTCCACTTTCAGAAAGGCAAATGCTTGTCCAGAGCGTGTAACATGGGGAAGGGTGGAGTTCCCCTTTCCTACCAACCCCACTTGTGCTTAAGTACATACTGTAATATTCCACAGACAGCACAAAAAAACCAAACCAAACCAAACCAACAACAAAAAACAAAAATCAAAAAACCCACCCCAATTTACAACCATAAAGAAGGGAAGTGCACAGCTCCCTAAACACCTATCTCTGTGTACCCTTGGGGTCTGTGTCTTATAAAGCACCTAGTGCACAATGGCTGGCAAGGACAACAGGAAATTTCAAATATCCCAGGTGTAAATGTTTCCCCCAGTGTGGACATCTCCCTCCTCAATTTCAAAATGTGTCCATAGTAAATGCCATGCTAAATTCAAGAGATTAGTAAGGAAGACCAACATCAGTCACCATGAAAACTCTGTTCTCACATGTGATTCATACATCTGACCACTGCTGCTTTAAATGTCTTGAAATAAAACAAGCCAGTATAAAGGTCTTGTCAGGAAAGTGCTAATTGAGGTAACATAAAAGTTAGAATAATCTGAAGGGGAAAATGGTGAGAAGTGAGTCGATTGCCTTCATTATTATGGGACGCTACAGCTCCCAGTCACAAGACCTGAGGCACAGCTCAAGAGGAGGAGCATTCACTCTCAGGCGAGGAGAAAGTCATGCCTTTTCTACGTGAGCATTTTTAACAACAGTAGCAGTAAAGGCACAACTCTAAAAATTCTCCCAGGCCTACCAGGCCTGAGGCAGAGGATGGAGGATTAATTAGCCCATGCCACAAGCTCTCCAAGATGATGCTGCAGCTTAAGAAAATCTGCATTGCTAAATTTAATCTTATTGATGTGCATAGTATATTTTCCTATGTGACTTTGTTCAATTATTGCAAGCACGTGTTTTCAAACAAATAGAGCCTCCTACCTTTAAATTTTATCTAGTGATAAAGCTAATTCTGATCAAATTCACACATAATGAGATTTTCAATTCCTGCAGATGCCATTCATAAAGTTAGTGTAATAGTCAACACTTGCAGTATCTGATACCTCTAGATTTTTGTTTGGAGTCTCTAAAACACTTTCAGTGACCTGAAATGGGCAGGCTGATGGCAGGTAACATGAGGCACTGATGCACAATGACAGGATTGTGGCTTGGAGCAAACTCCAATATAGAGGACAATATTGTGACATCAAGGAGTTGGAAGAAACTTTTAAAGGTCTTCAGGCATCACAAGATCCCAATAAGGGACTGCTTACACCAGAAATGGGAGACAGTTGGTTTGAAAAATGGATCCTGTGTTTTATTCTTAACTGTATTTCTCTGTGATTTTAAACATGCATAAAGATGAGTTGCAATGCATCCATTCTGCACGTCTTCAGCAGCAGCTCCATACCTCTGACTGAAAATAGCATTGGCATTCAGGGCTCGGGGGTAGTTCTAGGGACTTGGTTTCCCAACCAGTGTGAGTGAGACATTACAACATTTCACATTTTTTCCATCCCCATATACATGCAGATTTTATGCAGTGATATATAAAATCCCTTTCCAGCTCTCCAAAAGAGGTTCTACAGTACACACTACAGAGGGTGACTGTTTTGAAAAACACAGCAAATATAATGTTAAATTAAGAAATGGGATTGGCAGAAGGAAGAGATGTGAAATCATTTAAAGCTAAGGCCAGCACAGCATTAAGCACAAGCATACTGCAGGGTGTACACCACTGAGTACTGTGGCACCTCACATGATGGACATGTTGTATGAGCCACACTGTAATAAAAATTATTGATTATGAATCTTCACATTATATTTTCAACCACTGGATTAAACGATCCTTTTTTCCAGTAAAAATCCAGAAATGAAGCACAGCACAGAGATGTGAAGGCCAGTGAGATGCATTTTGTATAGCTTTCAGATACACTTAAAGTCAAAGCCAAACTTTCCTGAGATAGGTGATGGTTGTTGTGGGAAATGCACAAAAGGCAAAAAGAACTTTTTCACTGTCAGATATCCTTGCTGGAAACTGGAAAAGACAGTCATAGAAATCTCACTTTATGCATGCTCTACTACTCCCAGTGCAGCCATTACTGGCTAATCCTAGAAAGAAGGTACTAAACTAGACAGACTTCTAGTCTGAGCCAATATGGCCATTTTCATGTACTAATCGTCCAAACAATGATCTCAAACTAGGTGGAAAAAAATCTTAAAACAAAGACACATGATAGGGTCCTATGCTCATGTGCAATCAGCAGATGAGTAAATTCAAGTTTCACACTCATTATGGTCATGAAATTATAAAAAGTTGCATACAGAGAAGCTTCATAGCATCCCACAGCCTATTCTGTGCCAAAGCAGAGTACATTTACTAGTGTTTTGTCTGGACTAGTTGTAAAATGTGCCAAGTGTCTGGATTTCTGCCACTTTCCCTGGGAGATTTTACCACAGTCCAAGAGACTTCAGTGTTCCTTAGAAAGCTGTAACCAGTATTTGGGGTAAAGTTCCATCTTCTTTTCCTTATTTTCATAGGGAAATCCAAAGTGTGCATGAAAATAATGGTTTCGAACTTGAACTGGAAAGTAATAAATGACCAAACCAAGGTGAAAAAGGAACATTATAAAAAACTCATATCCTTCACTGTGTTCTCTACCTCCTACATCCAATTGCATTCATCAAATATGTGGAGCATTTGTGTGCTGGAAGTTGAGGAAAATCAGTGTCATGTGCAGCCCTGAGCTGGTGTGTAACTGGAGTCAGAGTCAGTGGGAAATGCCAATGCCAAGGGCAACAGAAGTCAGAGCCCTAGAGCTGAACAATATTGAGACAGTGGATAACAATGAAAAATCTTAGTCCTTCAACCTGTCCTTTCCCAGGCTTCCTTGTTCACTTTTTCTCAGTATTTTAAGACTCTAACTTGGTAATTGCTAGCTGCTGCAAATTCATTTCCAAAGAGAACCCCACACTCCTATGAAGCAATGCCATGTGCAAGCACAGGTCAGCTGTATGCCAAAAGCAAGCTCGTAACTGCCTGGGAGAGTCCAGCAGTTATGAAGTGTTTTAATGAAATGAAATGTTTTAATTTTACTGGAGGTGGCCAAATCCAAGCCTCCCATTTTGCCCAGGCTGCAGATTTTCACTGTGAAGCCTGGAGTATGATCAGTGCTTAGGGCCAGTCCCCATCCAGACTGCTAAAACGCTGCACATCCCAAGCACAGCCCAGAGTAGTGGTGCTTTGCAGTGCTGGAACTTGCCCTGGCCTTAAGCCATTTAGATACAGTTAAATGCTATAAAAAAGAGCTGTTCTTATTAGACTGCTCAGAATGGCTTAGGGCTCAAGAAACCAGTTGTCAAGGTTTCAGTACAGATGAGAGGCAAGAGCTCAAATCCCTGGTTAAACTGAAATCTCAGACAGGACACATCATTTCAATTCTTTATTTGCTCATCTTGATGCAAGTTACCACCTTAGCTATTCTTCTCCCTGGCCCAATGCAGACACATTAAAAAGAGACAAAAATGTCCAGAAATATTATCTGTCCAAGGTTATCTGCCTTGTCCCTCATGAAAGCTGTCCTCTGAGCCTCTGCAAAGCCCCAAGGGCCAGTGATGGGGCAACTTTCTCCCCTTTTCTACTCCACCCAGTGAATCCCTACAGCCCTCTGACAGAAGAAGGTCGATAAATTCAGGCCTACACTGGATTTGGTGACATTTGCTCCACAGTCAGGTATTTTATAGAGCACCACTTCTGCCACCATCCTCTTGTCTCTTAAATCAGGCTTTCTCAGCTCATGGGCCTCCCTGCCTGTACTGGCAGTGGCAGGGATGTGCAAAGAGCTGCTCCATCTGGGAAAGGCAGGAGGTCTGCACACTCAGAGCATCTCCAAAGCTGAGATTTGCAACCTCAGTGCCTGTGTCAGCACAAACCCACTCTGCCTGCCCATCTCCCAGCCAGGACATTCCATGGCAGCCCAAGAGGGCCAGGGTATAATTCTGCTTTGCCTCGTGGCTTCACCCCGGCACAAGGGCAGCATTCAGGGGATTGCCCACAGTCCCTCCCTTATTTACTGCCAGGGCATGAGTCTTTTCCAACTCACCCCGTATTGTATCATTGCAACTCCATTGATTTCACAGGAACTAATCCTGATTTACAGAGGGTAACTCAGATCAGGCCCCTTTTGACTAAAGCTTTGTGTCTAAAAGAAAAATACCTTCAATCAATCTTCAGGGCTTTAAAACAAAGCACACTTTAAAAATGGCTGTACCAGGAATTCATATCCTGCTTTCCTCTGACTGTAACTATCATTTTGACTTAATAAAATGTGACAGTAAAGTTAAAGGATAAAAGAAAATGCTTCATCTTTCATTTTAAAGGAAAGACATGCCTTTAAAAAAGACTAAAAAAGGAACCTCCTGCAAAAGCTTTAATTCTTCTGTTCAGGATCTTTTGTGATTGTCACAGTTATGGTTTTATTAGACTGGGATAGCAGAGGGAAGAGGTGCAATGGAAAGATGTGGACATTAAAGTATTCAAAAAAGTACTGGAAGAATAAGGGAAAAATATAAACATTGTAAAGAAAGACAGCTCAGAAATGTGGCTATGACAGGCTGGCACAGGCAGCTCTGCCCTAGAAAACAGCTCCAAGACCAACAAAACTATGGTCCTTTATTCATCTGATGCTCCTCACGCTTCCCTCCCTCTCCAGCTGGAATCCATCCCACCCAACTGGCTCCAAGGGCCATTCTACACTATCGAAGAAAAAGCACAGCTTTTCCCTTTGCCCCTGGCCACATGCACACACTCAGCCCTCAGCTGTGCCCATGGATCTGTCTTACAGCCAAAACATGCCATGCTGCACTTCATGTCCAGAGGTCAAATCTCATATGCACTGTTAGGCTGGACTTGCGGATACTGAGCTTCTCTCACTTACATGGTGAGGCAAATCTGTGGAAATGGTCAGACTCTGGCTGAGATGAGAATCTGTGAAGAGATCTTGTTTTGCTTTAATTAAATCACCCTACAGTCTTCAGAAGAATCGGCGAGCTCACTTTGGCTTTCATGGCAGTTTATATGCCAAAGGTCTTGCTCTGGCTGTCACCAGGCTTGTGTGTACCCACCTTGTTCAGGGCTTCCCATGGCCTCAACTGCAACATCTTCTATGAGTCTCACACTGATCTTGCTCTCATAACATGCCAGGAAGACAAACCCACATTTTCATACATATAATCCAAGGGTTATCTTCAACCCCCCTGCAACTCAGCAGCAGGGTGCACCACAAGTGTGTGCAGGCAATTTGCTGTCTTATGGCAAAGCAGAAGCTTGAGCTCCATGCTGACCCCTCTCACTCACAGCTCCTGCCTCACAGAGTCTGCAGGACACCACTGGCAGTATCACAGTGGGTTTTGTATCAGGAATAAAACAATCAAGATATTGCAAGACAGGTCAATTAATTGAAACTCTTCTATTATCTAGATCTGTATACATAATTCAGGTAACTCTTTGCAAGGGAGAAATCAGTTTTTCCTAATATACTCTTTGGTTCATGGCTCATGAATCCTGTAGTGGAGCTGAAATGTAACAGTCTATACTTTGATGTTCTTAAGACTACATTCCACAAAAAATTGACAGTGCACTTGGAGGCACTTTATTTCTAGGGCTCTTTCTGATTGCTGATCAAAGCCACCCAGGACTGGTCACGGTCTGAAACCAAGGCCACAAAATGCAATGGGATATTTTCATTCAGAACAGGCAACAGAGACAAAACTCTTAATAATGGTTTAGCACAAAATGAATTGGTTGTTGTCAGGCCACTTCTCTGTGGACTGGTGTGGGCCCTCAGTAAACCATCAGCCACCACTTGGTTGCTGGGCCTTAGTAGTGCAGTCCACTGCCACAAGGTCTGGAAACAGAGCTGTTTCCTCACCTGTAGAGGAAGCCCTCCAAAACAAGACCCTATTATAGAGAGCTTCCATTAAATAAAGCTGATTCAACGATAAAAGTCTGTGTAACAGCACAAAATATACTGTACCTCTGGGCTCCTGCCAAATCCAGTGGGCATAAATAAATACCTGCTCTGCTGACACTCAGACTTGCTTCTGAGCAGTGCTAACCTGACCACACATTGAGTGTGTCCCCAGGTGCTTCAAGAGGCTCCCCAGAGAGCTCTAGATCTTTTTTTTACAGGCTACACTTAATATAAAGACATGAGAGGCTTTGTTAGCATTTGTTTGGGGTATGAATTTAGCACTTGAGAAAAGGTGCCTTGGAGTCTGAAGTCTTCTGTTTATTCAAAGATTGTATTTGGCAATGAAGGCTCACACTCATTTATCTCCCTGGTGGTGTGCTGCCACTGTTTTCTAAAAAAGTGCCTCTACAGGGGGGATGGAAATATCAGCTATTTACTGTTCACAGAATGGCCTCTCTGAGAGATGTCAAAGTTTTGTCAAAGCATTACCAAATTTTTGGTAATTCCCGGACCTGGACTGGCTATGGAATTATTTTTATGTGTTCCATCTGTGAAACACGGAGATGAAGGCACAGCTTAACACAACAGCAGATGCTATGGTACTTAGCACAACTGCACCTCAGACTCGACATTTACTGGAGCCTAGCTCTAGAATCAGGAGATCCTGACTCCCAGTCAAAGTCTCCAGATCCTCAGCCAAAAAGAGGAAGAGTGTACACAGCCCAAGAGAGGAGCCACCCCAGGGCTCATGGGACA
>NW_005054298.1:9302812-9311556 GCF_000277835.1 Geospiza fortis | reverse complement strand
CAGGAATAACTATTTCAGAGGCCCTGCCTACAGCAGGGGAGCATGCACAGGGCTTAGCACCCCTTGCAGTGCAGTCACCTTTCTCACTGAACATGTGATTTGGAATCCCCTGCATGGGGGCTGTAAATCCAAGGTACCAGACATGCTACTTACATACTACAAGTATCACACTTCCTGCAAATCATCACCTGGCTGCAAGAGCTCTTTCTGGCTTGAGGTTTGGTACTCAACCCATAGCCTGATGCCTTAAGCCTGTAGCTGTTACAGAAACACCAACACAGCAGCTTTTTTCATTACTCCCCTACACAATGTAGTTGGTTTGTAAATGTGCAAATTAGCAGAGCCATAGTATCCAGACCACACTGCACAGCCACTGTCATTCCAACACACTCTTGTACTTGACAGTCTGGAGACAATCTTCTATTTGCAGTGATTTCCAGACATGTGGTGCTCCTGCTCACAGGCTTCCCCACTGCAGCTGTGAGGCTATAAAGCTGGAAACTGAGGCAGGACACAGATTTGTCACTCAGTCACTAGTATCTGCAGACAGTTTTAGACAGAGACAGAAAGAGGAATTAATCCCTCCTGACTTTTCAAAACGCTTTTGGTATGGGCTTATCTTTTGTCTCACAGTTTAATATGAAAACCATAAATGCTATTGAATTTTTTGACTTACTGAAGTATTAACTAATGTTTTACTGACACTATTTTTTTATTCAGCTCTAATTATAGGGTCTATTGCAGACATCCCTTGGGATGCTTAGTAAGGAAGTTGGTGACAATAGTTCCAAATTATATTAGACCTAATACAGGTTGGTAACTCACAGAGTTTCTCTCTTCAACACTGTGACAGCAATCTGGGAACAAGGACAGTCCCCAGATTGTGCCCTGCAGATAAGCAATCCTGATAAACTATGTAGCAGTCACTGTGGTGCCCCCGTGTCCACAGAGCTGGGAAAACAACAGAAAGCAGAAATTAAAAAAAAACCAAAAAAGAAGGCACAGCTTAACACAACAGCAACCCCACAAAAAACAAACAAACAAAAAAACCCCCAAAAAACCAACAAACCACTTAATTTTCCTCTGACCTAAAGTAATCCCACAATTCAAGTGTCCAGAAGACAAACACCAAGCCATGAAATCATCAGACCAATGAACCTCCTGCCTGAGAGTCAGCCATAATATATGGGCTGGCCTTTTCCAGAGGCTTGTTTTTCCTATTAAAACCTCTGAAACTACCTCCAGCTTCTGCTACCCACTTCCTTCTACTCCATCCAACAAATCCTCTTGCATCACTGACACAGCCCCACATGCCAGAGTCAAAGGCAGGTGTTGAACATTGCAAACCCAACTCATCCCTCCCTGCAGCTCCGTCCTCAACCGCTCTGTTGGAAAAACAGGATGAGAAGAACTTTTTCTTTTAATGCTTGCCCATGCAGGAGAGAGAAACCAGAGCTTGTTTGTTTTGTCAGAGATTTGTGATTACCCAAGGCCACATAACACATACTCATGGTTTAATTTTAACTCTAGGAGAAGAAGCATAAAGCATCCCTGTAGCACAACTCCAAGTTTTAGCCTGTTTGGAAACAAGAATATATTTTGCTGCATTGTCTTCTTGGCACAGCACAGCATCATTTATCATACAGAAACCTTTGGCTAGAAAGCATTCAGCCAGCCTCTATATGCCCCAAATGTGAACAGACAAAACAATAATTGTCAGCCAGAGTCTTTTTTTCTCCTGCTGTGCTCAGCTTTTCTCATACCTCTTGCAACAGCAGGTACCAGCTGAGCTCTGTTGACTGTTCCCCTCACTGGAGCAGCAGGGCTGCTTTGGTCTGTCCCAACTCTTGCACTGTATTTGGGACTCTGAAAAGCAGGGCTGCTCTTCCCAGATCCTCTTGGCTGCAGCACTGAAGAACATACACAGTTCACAAATGACAGGGTATTACCAACTGCTGTGTATAAACAAAATGGGACTGATTCCTTATCTGCTGAAAACAACAGTGACATCAATTTTCCCACAAAAAATAAATGGTGATCAACAGTTTCCAAAAAGACAGAGCTGAATTTCCCCCTCCTTCCACACATGCTATGCAACTTCTCTGATACCAGGAGCATGGTACTGTGTTACCTGCTAACTGAAGCTCACCAGCCTCAGAACACAGGCATTACTATGCTGGGTCACGGAGACATCCTTTTAGAGCTTTTCTCAGAAAGAGTATTTAGGTAAAGGCAAAGTCAAGCAGGACAGCTGACCTTCAAAAAGGCCTTGGCTGCTTTCTTTTAATGGACTGAACAGTTGTAATTTTCTCTGTCTGCAGATTTACTTTAACTAAACAGTAGAGAGTCCCCATCCTGCAGCGGGACTCCCTAAATTCCCAAAGACATCACAGTGATCCAGGATTTAATGCAAATCCAATGATCTACAACTTAGCTAAGAAATTCCATTCTGGAACTGAAGGGAAGAATATCTGAGACTGAAAGCTGGGATCCTCCTCTGCACTTATGTTTTTGACCATCAGATGTCCAGCCAAGATTGAGTATCTGAATATTTTCCCACCAGGCAGGAGAAGTAGCCTGCCAGAGCATACCCCAGCCCTGGGGTATCAGCTCTTTGCCTCAGAAATGCTTTAAAATACCCAAACAATCCCTCAGACAGGAACTTCGTCATCATCTTCCAGAGGCAGGGTCTGAACAAGCATTTGGGAGCTGATATAATTTTAATACACTCTGAGGCCAGCCTTCCTAGAGAAGATGAATTATTTGTAATGAATTCCAATCACATGGTGCTCCAGCCCCCACACCTTTACTGCATATATAACCAAATTAGTTTAGGAGATGTAAGTTATTCAGGGACTTAGCTGTTCAGTCTGGCCTTGGAGGAGTTGCTCTCATTATGGCTTTTATGCAAATTCTGTCCTCCAAATCTCTTCTGAATCAATTATTACTAGATTAATTTAAACATGTCCACCTGGGGTGCCTGTATATCATGTGCCTCATGCTAAAAAGTAAAAAGGATGATAATGAATTCAGGAGGTGACTGAAACAGATTCCTGCTTTGTGGAAATGTGACCTTTTTGCATAAAGTCATAAAAGAAAGAAGTTCCTTCAAGAAACATGGCAGATAGGGTCGTTCGTTGGATCAGCTGGGCTTTCAATCACTCTTTGGAAATTAGCATGATACAATAAAAAATTAATAAGAAATTTAAAAAAATATCACTTTAATGCTCCACACTATTAAAGTCTTTGATGGACTACTAATTGAAATGTAATGCTTAATTTTAAGCAATGCCATTTTATTAATGGTAAAAACTTGAATTAATGTCATTAACCAATGTTAATATTACAAATCCCCTGAGGGATAACAAAGCAATTATGTTATTCACAGAACCGAAAGGGGGGAAAAGATGTAATCTGGACATGACTGCACTAAGGCAGAAGAGACTGCCTCCATCTGCATTTCCTCTGCTGAGAAAGGGGGTTTGTTTGTTTTTTTGAGCGAAGAGGAGGGAGAGGAAGAGAAGAACTTGTGCTAAGTTAATTACTGCTGATTTTCAGGCACTTAATAGCTAGGAAATTATTCTGTTACTCAAACACCATACTGTGGGGACCCTGGAAAAATAATTTGGGAATGAGAAATTGATTACAAACCCTCCTTCTTGGAGGTCTCCCCTGTGTGTGCTTGGCTCCTAACACATGAACTAACAGCGTTCACCTGATGGAAAAGCTTGATGCAAATATGCAGCCCCACACCTGGCAGCAAATGGCTTTATGAAGCTGCGCTGGATTGTATCTGCCAGGGATCACCAAGGAGAACACCTTCTGCACTACTGAGTGCCCTCAATTTCATGTGAGGGCAGGTGCTTTTATTTTATATAGTTTAGCAAGTTCAGCATCTTGTCAGATCCACTGCTCATACAACAGGGGAGATGGGGTTAGACTTAATTAAAGAACCAAAACCAATGCTCTTGCTAACCGGCAGAAGTCACATTGCCCAGAGGGAGTAAGAACTTTGTATGGTGCTGTTATAATACTGCATTTACTCCAGAATAACCACGTTTGACATAAACCCTGGATTAACTATTTTTTATTGTCTGGTTGATAATTCAGAGACAATGGGGAGATTCAGCACTTCAGACCATGAAGAATTCCCCAAGGAGCTACGAACCTTTTTATTGCTAAGAATCCCAAAGGCTTTTGTTTTTTATTTACAAAAAGTGAAAGTACTGCAATGCACCCGACACACCATTGTCAAAATCCAAATGCCTCTTTCAGTGTGCACTTTTCAATGCTACCAGTCAAATGTGTCACAAATTCACAAACAGTATTAACCCATGGGAAGAGATACAATAATTAATTTCCTCTGTTGCATGTAACATGACCATATTTTGGTGTAAACCAGACTAAGGATGCTCAGGAGATTTTTCTGAGACTGTCCTGCCAAGCACTTTTTAAAAATTAGTTTTCTTTGCAAAAAAACCAAAATCATTGACACTAATTACTACCAGACTTCCTATTTACGCTGCACAGGATGTAAAACCTCAATGCCAACTCAAAATAAATCAACTGAAAAAAACCAAACTAAGGCTATCAAGGGAGTGAGAATCTATGCCTAAACCTGGCTGGATGTAGTAACAGGGATTCACACTTGGTGGCTGGGACCAGGGTGTCTTTCTTCGTAGAGAAGAACAGAAGCACAGAACACCCAGGTGCCTCTTTATGTTTCTGTTCAGGATATAAATACAGCTGTAAAACACAACGAGATTTGGGGATTTTACTTAAATTGATATATTACTTAGCAATCGTATTATAAATGGCAGAACAAACAAGGGGAAGAATTACTGCAAGGTTTCCACTCTGCTTACCAATGAGGTTCTGCATGTGGCTGGCTTCAGTCTGTGGAACAGGTTATGCTCAAAAGCATGATAGCTTTTCTCCTGCAAATTTGCAAATCATTGCATTTTCATCTCCCAGCAATGGTTCCTCTTACCTCTTGTCTCCCCCATCTCCTCAAAGAACAACATCAAACCTCCTTTGCAGTATCTCCATTCTGTCATTCTTCCATTTCTCTTCCAACTCCCCACTCCTGATTTGAAAGCGAGAGAGGGGAAGCCACTGAAGATACCAAGGTCAAGGCGGAGCAAGACAAAGTCAAATTCATGCAATCATTTAACACCACACGCCATCAGGCCATTACAGAGACATGAGACGTTATGGATTGCAGCTTAATAGATCGCAATAGAGGATGATGGGGGAGAGGAGAAGAGAAAAATGTTCCTTCTGGGCTGAGACTTGCTGATTAAAGTGCACGAGTGGGCAGGGGACGGCATTTGTGTTCATAAAGCTGAGTCTTACCTCTCGATATTAATGGACACACCATTGTCGCCAGACACAATGTTTTGTTATTGCGTGATTAATTGAGAGTCACACGCAATGACATATTACAGGCAGGATAAAGCTGTCACTGCAAAGCAATCCTTCACAGTATTTCCTGCCAGTCTCTACAGTCTGAAATTGCATACCTCGTTACAGACGACCCCTCAAGCACAAATGCATTACATATCTTTATATAAATAACAGTGACTAACAACGGCGGTCTGAGGTAATCTCTGTGGGATATGAAATAGGGAAAAAGGTAAGGCAGAGAAATTGCCTTCAAATATTAGTAAGCTTGTCTGTGCTAATCCCCATCAAATGAACCATTTTTCTTTTCCTTTAAAATAAAAACTGTTCCTGCTGGAGACACAGAAAGTATGATAAAAGGACATGTTGTGACACAAATGACAACTAGAAGCCTTACTTCTTCAAAAGGCCACTAGTTCTAAACATTAAAAACGTATCTTGATCAAGACTAATTAAACCTCGACACAGTCGCTTTATCACTTACTTAGGTCAGTAAATGTCAGTAACTGGTCCAGCTCACTTTTTTAAAGCCACCAGATCAAAGACTCTTTTACATTTCTTTTGGCAGCAGCAAGAAGATATCAAATCATTAATTTTCTCCATGCATTTTATTTCAGTCAGAATCACTGCATTCAAAATACAATGCAGGAAAAAAAATCTACATTGCTCAAGGGAAAGGACATAGCCCAGGGGAATACAAGTGCCCAGGAAAACCAGTTTGCATCACTTATGCTCAATTATGACAAATTCCTGGCTGTATTGGCAGGAGTGGCACACAGTTGCCTAATCTCCAGTTGGCATTCAGCAATTCCCATACCATTGGCTAATGGTCAGATCTGTTGCAGTGCTCTTTTCTTCCTGTCTGATTGGAGCTAATACCCCACAACTCGAGTGAGCAACATTTTAAAGACTCACCCTCAGATAGAATGGCATCAATCAAAACCAACAGAACCTTCTCTTCGGCAAGCTCTCCGTTTCACACCACGACTGAGACTGTTTTAAGCCATTTCAAGCTCAACCACTTGGACTTTCTGTTACCAACCACTTGTAAACTAAGGAAAAGTCAGGCAAAGGTCTTTACCTGCTGAGAAGATGTTCTCTACCTCCTCAGAAGACAGGCTCTTGCAGTCTCTCTTAAATCTGCCCCTGACAGGAGCCAAGAGAAATGGGACAGGAAAGCACAAAGCCCGGGCTGTCCTGTGGCCTGGAGGCAAATAGCAATCTCTGTCTTCACCTAACCCAACCAGAGCCCTGCAAGAGAGTAAATCTGTGTCCACTGGCCTTTTTAACAGCCCCTTAATGACCGTTAACTTTTTTCAGCCAGCCATTGATTCTAATGGCATGTGCATTCACACACAATAATACCTCAGACGGCCTTCATTAATTTACCATGCATAATTTCTCTGAAAGCTTTTGCCAATAGAATACCCCTAAACTGACTCACTAACTCATGAAGATAAAGCACTTTCTGTGTGAAACCATTATGCAGATGCACAGCATTCTACTCAAATAAGTTAAAAAGTAGGTATTGTTCAGTGTCTACCCATTTTTTGGACACAGCAAAGTACCAGGGCTTGAAAATGTAAAGCTGCTGCTGGAGTATCCGGTGTGACAATGAATATGTAAGATACTCCAGGCTGAAGAAAGAACAACAAGAAAAAAGGCAAATTATATGAAAAAGCCTTTCTGCTGAGAAGTTCCTGAAATCTTTTACAAATTTCAACAATGGGAAATCCTAAAAGTGAAAGGCTGTTAAAATACCAAAGGAAAATGCCGCAATATAGATATTCACAGGCCTAGGCCCATTCATCCAGAGAGAGGGTGGGGGAAGATCCAGCAAAGGGAGTGTATTAGAAACAAACCATCCCACAGAACAAGGGTTTAGAGCTGTCAGGAGCTACAGTGCTGCCATTAGCCCTGCAGTAAATTATGGAGCTGTCAGCATTTTCCCATTATAAATCTCTCAAGCCTCCTCTTATGTACACTGATGTAAGATTCAGACTTCAGTCCCATGGTGGCAATGATATTGCAGACAAAAGCATCACAGACCCCCTTTGGAAATATAAGACCCATAAATATAACCTGTGGTCTTATAAAATCTAGATGTTGGTTGTAGGGAATAAAAAAAGGCCATTGTTTCTTTTCTTTTTTTAATTACAAATAGTTTGTCTTTAAACAAAGTCAGAGGATGAGAAGTCAAGAGCTGATTCAAAAGGTGATCAGGAATAGGCTCCTCTTTTGCACTACACATAAGTCTTTTATCAACTTGCAAATTTCTCATCCCTTTCTGGAGGATTGATCACAGAGCCCATGAACACTGAGACTCCACTTCCAAGGTTATAGGTGCTGTCCTGACTCCTGTAAAAAAAACGCCTTCCGTAGACAGTCACTTGTGAAGCCCTGTAATATTAAATTTGGAGGTAAAATAAAGATTAAAATAAAATTAGATCTGAAAAATTAATCTGTCTCAAATTCATGAGTTGTGGGACTCAGGGTTTTGGTTTCTCATCAATGAGCAGTGAACCACTTGCAGGGAATTCAGAAGCCACAGAGCAGGTGGATTAGGAACAGAGCTCTTCAAAAATTCTCCATTAACAGCAAACCTCATTTTTAAGAAATTGGATTTTTTGTTGTTATTTCAGGATATAGACTGCAAAAGAGGCTCCATGGACTTCCATAAAAAAATATATATAATGAAGACTGACAGTGTATGTGGGGGGAATATGCTCACATAGAGATACTTTTTTAAGTGAAAACCACCAGGAGAATTTTGGCAACATTGATTTAGTACAAAGGATATAAGCCATTATCAGTGTAAAGGTAATGAAACCAAGAGAAAACACCTCTGCCTAGAGTGAATATCATTAAAGACCATTAATATTGCCACTAATTATACACACTTAGCTACAGCTCTGCCTGGCATCACAACATGCCAATAAACTGTTGGGGGAGTAACAGACTGCTTCAAAAGTCCCTAAATATATGCTTACAGTGATAAGGAGAAAAGTGATTTATCACACTTGAAGAGGAGCTTCTTCCCTCTCCCCTCCTTATTTTTTCTATATTTACCTTGCTGCAAACACCAAGTTCTTCCTCCATGGTCTTGAGGCCAGCCTGGGATGCTGAGCCTGGCCTGTCAAACCAGGCAGACTTGGGCAGGGGCTGCAGCTCTCCACTCACTCAGGGGCCAGTAGTAAATCTCAGCAGCACATACATGCCTGTGCTAGGCATCAAGTAGTGCATATGCTGGAGGATTTGGGAGTGCAAGCAGTCTGTCTGCTCCAGATAATGACTCAAACACAAGGCAGGAGACACTCGAGGCTCCCAGTGCGTGCGACAGC
>NW_005054298.1:9266851-9302795 GCF_000277835.1 Geospiza fortis | reverse complement strand
AATCACTCCTCACGTTTTGCTAACCCTTTAGCAGTGTTTCCATCTTGTACCATCCTTTGCTCCTGGCTTGTGTATTACAGGAAAAAAATAGAACAATGATTACCTTCTTAATTCCTGATTTTTACTTTTTTTAATTGTATAGGGTTTTTTACTGAAATCTTGCAGTGTATCTGCTTATAAAGTAACCAGCATAGCACTCTGCTTCAGAGAGAATATATAACAGCAGAATAAAATTCTATCCATATGTCCGAAATATAAGGGGCTCACAGTAGAGCTGGCAAATGGTGTAATTAATCCTGACTGCATTTCAGCAAAGACAAATCTAGAAATAATGTACATTTTCTCTCTTTGTGAATTACCACTTGAGAAAACTCCCTGCCTGTATCATATATACCCAAACCAATTTTTGCAGATTGTTTACAATAAATCAAATTTGGGACAGTGTTTGACTGATGAAATTTCAAATACCATCTCTTTATTCTTTGGGTGCTCCTTTTATAATGTCAAGTTAACAGAAAAAACACAGCGGATACACAGACGCCAGACACATTCAAAGGTTTCCATCTGGGCTTTAATTACTATCACAGTTGCCTCACTAAATTGAATACGTTCCTCCTCCTCCTAAGGGCTTTGCCTTGTATCTGATTTAGCTTACTTTGCCTTGATGAACAAAATCTGGTATAATCATTTTCTATGATGCCCCAGAGGAGCATCATCCCATGTATAAACTTGTTGCCCTGTAAGTCAGTTTTTTACATTTCTCTCTTCAGACATTATCCTGAACTGTACTGATATTTTTTTTTTCCTTCAGGAAATTATTTTGGATAAGTTCTAAAGCAGATTTTCTCCAAAAGCCACATTTAGATTACATTAAGTCACTGTTGTTATTGTAAAGTTAAAAAAGAGGCAACATGTCCAAGCCACTTCTTCCAAATGCAGAAGACAAACAAACCCCCCCTTTCTCCCTCTCCACACAGCATCACCTGTTCCTGACCCCACTGACCAGTTCATTATTGCTTTCAGATGGTAATTAGTGAGGCCAGACAGCCTGAGCTTTGCCATTTCTCCTGACCTGTTAGGCTTGGCCTCCTCAGTTATTATCAGTGTCTTTCTCTAGGTGTTCTCAGAGAGCAGAAAAGTGTGTGCCATCTGTTTAAGCTCTCCTGATTTGAACAGTTAAATAAAAACACATAACATCATCCACAAAAATGCCATTGTTAGGGCTCTGCAGCAGGCTCTGAACCCTTTATAATTAACTGCAGACCTACTTGTTGGTTTCCAATAAGGTCATTCTTTCAGTAATCAGAGGTGGTCCCAGGAGGTAGTACATAAATAGTCTATATTGAGGCCTAAATTAGGCTAACTCAGAACTTCCTGTACTCTTCACTGCAAATAAAGCAAATATTTATAGACTCTTGCAATCTTTGAAGTTCCTACCTAAGAATTAGCATCAGAGCTGCTCTGCTTGCTCATGGTATATCAGAATCCTACCAAACGTCCCAAAGCTCAGATTCCTCGGTGTATTATTTTTATTTGAAACTCCCCTCACTACCCTTTAGATATAAAATAAAATAAAATAAAATAAAATAAAATAAAATAAAATAAAATAAAATAATTCAAAAGAAAGATGAAAACAGACTTTGAAGGAAAACATCCCTCTGTTAAAATCTGGCTAAGTCATATTGCTACAGACTTGGAACATCTGGCTTCTATTCTGGGTTCTGCCACCGACTCTCTCTGTAGCCTCAGGCAAGTCCTTTCAGCTCGAAGTCTCCATTTTTTCTTTCTTTTAAAGCAAGTAATAGTTTTCCTTAATTCTCCCCTTTACTTTCTGTCTTGACCATCCCGACCCATGCAAAATTTTAAAGAAGGCAAGAATCAACACTTCCCTGGATGCACCAAAAAAGAATCCTTCTCTGAAGGATGGAGGCTCTGGACTGTGAACACCTCGGGGTAAAGACCATCTCCTAACATTTGTGAACTCTTCTGTTTTTTAGAGTATTTAGAGAAGGCTAATGTTATTCTTTAGGAGTTTCTGGAAGCAGCTGGCTGAGTTTCTGCTGGAATCATCACTTTAAACATTGTTGGGATGTCATTGTTTTATTCAGAGGTGTCAGAACGCCTAGAGCTTTGGCCAGCCATCTTCTCTCATTAGTAATTTTCACACAAGTCTAAATAAATGTGTTTGTACTGTGCCCAACGTAATGCAGCTCCTGTGTGCCACATTAACACAGCTAATAAATAAAAAATCCTATTCATGATATTCTTATAGCAAGCCAGCAGTAGAAAATGGCCACTCATCAGGGAAGTGGGAAGCATTAGTGGCTGGGGTGGATGGTGTCAGCAAACAGGCTCCAGCTGGAACAGCAAGCAACTTTATCAATTATTTTCAATAGCAAACTGCATTTCCTTGCCCCTCTACCCCCTCATAGAGAAGATCTGGTGAAAAGCATTGTACCCATTTATCCTTAGCGAGCTCTTGAGCCAGCAAGGCCCCTTTGTTGCATTCTGGCCTGGAAACTGAGACCTGAATGATCAATGCTGTTCGGCTGCTGCCTCTGCACAGTGCAGGAAGAATGATACCAATGGGCAGTGAAGAATACTCCTTCCTCAATAGCTGCCACCAACATGCTAGATGCTTTTCACAATACACAACATCCAGCCTAAAAGTGCTGTCAAAGAGCTCCCAGGCACCACTGGAACACAAAATTAACACACAGGAGAACGTCTCTGTGAATCAATGGAACTCCACGCCTCATGTCTGGACTGCACCCAGCTGTGGTGCAGCTTCCTTACATCTCCTTATCACTATCAATCCATCTTACCTGGAATGACAAAATTATCTCATTTCACAAGAAAGTGTTTTAAGAACAGAGACTTGGCTTTAGAGACAAACATAGTTAATTATCATAGCATGTATACACATTTTCCCCCAGAAAAATAGAATTTCAGACTAATCAGATTATTTATTTCTTCCAGATAGCATGATTAATGGTTTTCCCATTTCACAGAGTAAACATATTTGAACAAGCATTCCAAAACCACAGTATCCTATTGAACTCCCCCCAGCCTGTGGGTTTACAGAGCAAAGGCTCCCATCTCTTTCAGCCAGGAAATGAGCTCCTGTCCTTTTAGGACTGGGTCCTACCAATACAAATAATCCCATATCATCTTACTGAGATGCACTGAGTCTTTGATAGAAGCAATTTCACAAACACTCTGAAGAAACTCTCCCTCTCTGCAGTCCCTGTTCAGAGCTCTTTATTTCCCTGCCTTTTTCTTCACCTCTCTTTTTCCTCAGATGAGCCCAGCTCCCAGGCTCAGACAATTACATTTTTTCCAGAGCAATGGAGCTAATGTTACTCCCAACAAAGTTCAAGAGAGTTACAACAATATTCATGGCCAAAACCTCTTGCCTATGAAGACACTTGACAGAGGAGAAAGATGGTGCCTTCCTAACCACCATGCTTGCAAAAATCCAAAACAAGAAATCATTCGCCTGTGCTCGTAGAAAATAATAGTTTACTGTGATTTTAAAAAGAGAGCTACTGAATTCTAGGAGTGCTAAAGGAAAAGCAGCCTTCTATGAATCCTGGGTGGTTCAATATGAAGATGACAGTTGCCCTAGAAACCTCATAAACTGGAGTGGCAGATAACTGAAGTAGATGAGATCTGTCAGAAAAAGTTTGGCACCATCAAACCAATGCTTTGAAAGCATAAAAATGACTAATTGTCTGTGTTTTCTTTGCCACATCAGACAAAAGGCTTTCCTGGCAGTGAGGGACAGATTTCTAAGCTGTGTTTTGCTATTCACTCATCTGCTTCAATTTTCAGTGTAGGATTTAAAGCTTGTTTTAAAAAAATTAAAAGCTTCTTTTATTCAAATGAAAGCTAAGTAAGTAATGGGTTTGTGTTCTTTCCCCTTCTCTTCCAAAGGCCTGAGTTCAGATAACCTTCTGAAAAAGACTGGTGTCCTGTTGGTCCTATGAGAAATCAGGATTAGTGGGCTTGGCAAAGGTCACTACCTTGAGTAGTTAATTTAGAGAACAAGTCTCCACCAGGAGTGGTTGAGCAAATTCAGGTTCTTTAGGCCGGATAAAAGGGGGCTTTGGGGAGACCTTGTTGCTGTCTATATACAACCTGAAAGGAAGCTGTGGTAAAGTGAGGGTGGGTCTCTTCTCCCAAGCTGCAAGTGATAGGACAAGAGGCAAGAGCCTGACTTTGTGCCAGGGGAGGTTTAGATTGGATATTGGGAAAAATTTCTTCTCTGGAAGGGCTGTCAAGCACTGGAACAGGCTGCCCAGGAAAGTGGTTGGGTTATCATCTCTAGAGGTGTTTTAAAGACCTGTAGATGTGGCACTTGGGGGCATGGTTTAGTGGTGGCCTTGACAGTGCTGGGTTAATGGTTGCACTTGCTGATTTTGGAGGTCTTTTCCAACCCAGATGATTCTGTGATTCTGTAAATTTGATATGACAACTCAGAATCTGTTCAAAGTAAGTTTGGTGCATCAATGCATCACAGGTCAGACCTCAATTTTTTTTTTCTTGATTGTCTCCTGTTCATAAAATAATACCGGAACTGAGTTAGGTGGTGTCTTTATAGCATCTACAGCAAATACACAACAAAACTGAAAAAGAGAAGGTTGAGTTCAAAAAGAAAAAACCCTAAAGTGTTTAGACTTGTGTTTCATTATTTGGCCTCTTTGTTTCTCATTCCTTTTCCCTCCCTTTAACTGGCCAGTTGCCAATAGAGAAGAAGAGATAAGCAACAAAAATTGATTATAAGCAATAAAAGGAATTTTAAACTTTTTTAAGGACTGAGCCACAGCAGGAGGGAAAACTGAGGAACTCTGGACTTGCTACACTTTTCTTCATGGGTCCTGAGTGATGCCAGTGTATCTGTGCAAGCAGCACACAAGCAAAGAGCACAGCTGTTGGCATTCTCTCTATGCGCAGGGAAGCAATTTTCCCCTTTCATTTATTATTCAAAACTTGCTGCAGCCATTCTGCAAATTCAGTGTATCTCCTTTAATGCAACAATGAGATTGAGATGCAGATTCTTTCCCTTGTGTTGTTTGTGGTTTTGGGTTTTTTCCTTGAATACTGAGAGTGCTGGATATGGGTTTTCTTTCTACTTAAATTTCTTAGCAATTTGGAGATGATTTAAACTATGCAGAATGCAGACAGGCAACAAGTAAGAATTTCTTGTTCTGATCCATGCCTTCTCCTCCAGTCAAGCCTGCAAAAATAACCCTTGAATCCTCAACATGAACACATCACTTCAAATTTAGAGAAGAGATAGTCCCAACTCTCCCAAAAATGGTTTGGGAATTGAATGGCTTCAGAGAAAATGCTGTCTCCTTTTCCTCTTTACACTAATTAGTACAAACCATAGTCAACTCCTTTGCAAAAAAGCAAACATTTAACACTAATAGCCATTATCATTAGTAACGCCCTATTTTTGAAAAAAGCCCTTGACTGCAACCTGCAATATTTATTCTCACTTGATGTTAAGATGACAGATTTGCCAACCAGCCCAGGAGGTGAAATAGCATCCGTGGGCCACCTGCTCACTTGAAGTTTAGCTTTAATAATGCAATGCAATATCATAAGATGAAGTCATTTGATGCAATTGATGCAGGAGGAAAATGTAGATTTTCTCATCCTCTGAAAGTTTTGATTTAGGCACCAAAATAATCTGTATTGTTGTGCTCCTACACATTCAAACTAAACAGAGCAAAGTTAGAGCCATCCCTGGTGTGAGCCTTGGCTTGGCATGGGGCCAAAAAAAAAGAGCATACATTTCTTCCCACAGTGAAGGGTTGGCAGCCACCCTGCATTTCTTCTCCAGATAAAGTGGAATACCTTTGTTTTGCTTTGAGAAGTTAATCATTTTATCATTGAAGCTTCATAACACTGCATAGGAGTGTCTCTGGACAACATCCATCCTGTGGCTCAGCATGGTTGGTTACCTGTTCACTCACTACAGCATCACTGCAGTTTCTGCACTGTCAGGGCTGTGTGACACCAATCAGATTTCATTTCAATATTGCACTGATGCCATACCCTGAACACGAAACACCAATTTGCACACAACATGTTAGGACCCAGATTGCACAGCTGTCACTCAGTCCAAGAGCACTGACAAGAGCAGAAATGCATCATCCACATCAGCAGTTCCATCTGGTCCAGGTCAGTTGTTTAGGAGCAGGACTGCCCAGCAAAAACTCTGGATTTGAAACTAATACAGTCTGGGCAGTTCTTCTAACTTCTGTGAACGCCAACTTGCTTTTTGATCATGTGGTGCTTAGATTGCCTGCTCACCTTACCAAAATATCTTAGTTACTTAAATTTGTTAAATGCATTGAGATTTTAGGGCAAAACAGGCTGTGAGGAGTCAGACCATTGCTGCAGATGTGATCAAATGTGCTGTACACTGTGGGGAATGTTACAGTTCTACTAACACAGGAATGCTAACAGACTTCTGCCCTTTGTAACTTGATATGATTGGCATGATATAAAGCACTAAATTTCAGAGGAAAATTCAGTAGTATAAGCCCTATCATCCCAACCTGGCTATCGTATGACTTACATGGGTTATTGCAGTAGCCCACCTCCAACATTCACTCAATCTTCTAGTGAAGATTATCATTCCTGTTTAAAAGATACCAAGTCCCTTGTTCCCACTGGTGGGAAATCCTTTTAGGAAAAATTGTGAAGCTTTAGACTGTCTGCATTCTAACCCTGAAAGCATGGGACCCTGCCAAATAAATGTGTAAGCCTGGGTTCTTCACTTAGGTTGGGATGAAAGCCCTGCTTTTCATACACAGGCTGATATATTAAATTAAAATATATTAACAGTGAAATCAGCTCCAGGTTTAAATCAGAAAGGAGAAAATCCCTGTGTAAATTCAGCAGTGCTACTTCACTGAATAAATGCTTACACCAAATTCAGGTCAACTCAAATGCCACCTGCATTGGCTGGTGTGACATGCAGTGGGTAAGGGTTTCTCTTCCAGGAGCAGGTACATGCAGAGCTTCTTTTATACCTTTGCAGGGTAACAGGAACTGATCATTTAGAGTTGCAAATACACCTGAGTGCCATGTAAGGCAGAGCCTCTATTAGAATGGAGCATTACCACTTACAGGGGCTTGTGTTGTTCTTCCTCCCCAGCTGAATAGGCTGCTAAATGAACAAAATCAATTTGAAATCACACATCTAACTAGCATATTAGAAAAAATTTCAAGAGCAGCTGCTGCCTACCTACAACTCTCTAATTCCAGCCCAAACAATCTGTTTCCCAGTTGTGGGAGAGGAATCCACAAAAGGACCCAACAATCAGAGTCAGTAGAGAGGCAACGTCGTGCCTCCATCTCTGGCATGCAGCTAATTACAAAGGACAATTATTATAATTAATGCCAGTAGATGTGGCCAAGTCTCCCTGCAACTGCTGTGGGGAATTTCTACCCCTACTTCAACCAAAAACCATCTGTCAGACAGGAAAAGAACAAAATAAAACCCCTCCTTTCCAAACATTCTCAGTAAAATGTTTTATTGCTGCTAACCTGGCAGTAACAGGGAGATCACACAAGTTTCAAATAGGAAACACTGAGAAGTGAAAATCCCTGACTTCATATTCTCTGCCCCATCATGTAAACAGTCCATTGATTTATGCAGCAAGAGGCTGTTGCTGGAGAGGTTCAAGGATGGATAAGTTACACACTCCTGTTTGTAAGGAGTGAGCTGGTTTGTTTTGTACAGAAGCAGAGATCAGCCAGAGAAAATGGACTGGAAATGCTGCTGCTGCAGAGCTCTGTCAAGGTAGTGGGTTATGCAAATGCCATTTGATACTGACCATTCACACATTTAATTTTTCTCATCCTTGTACCCCAGTGACCATTTGAAAGGCAATAGGAATAAGGACAAATTATGAAAGTAGATATATCATGTTCCTGACTGATCCATGCATGTACTGTTAAGAGGAAAATTTGGCTATGCAGGAAATTTGTTGACTATGTCAGGCTTCTTTCTGTGCAACACATAAAGTCCACACAACTGTCTGTCATGGTGATCTGATTTCCTCTGAGCAGACCTCCTCTTGCTGCAGTGCTGCCAGTGAGCTCTCATAAAAAAAAAAAAAAACAAAACACCCAGTGATCTCTTTATCACTTGCTTCAGGATAGGTATTGGCTCTCAGGCCACTGTAAGAAATTCAGTGATGGTACTCAGGCATACCTGAACCATCTGAGACTGTCACAGACTCAAGCACTTTTTCTCCACTAGAAAAAAAAGAAAAAGGCCGAGACAAAAGCGTTGCAAAGCAGGAGTGTTTCCAAAAGTGTTACATAGTGAATAATATCGGGGCTTTTTTCTTCCCAAATGGTAATTCTTACTGGCATACAAAACTAATAGCTTATCAAGTTTCAATACTACCTTCTTCTGGACAGTAAAATCATGTTCTGCAGTCTGACCAGCTCAAATGAGAAGCCTCTCACATTTTAGGGCTGAGCGACCCTGGGATCCCTAAGCCAGGTGCAGATGCATTCACACCATCTTCCAAAGGTGTACTACAGGTATCATCAGCAATTTAGGCACGGCAGGATGGAGCACAGCTACACGTCTTGCCTGGGAATATCTGAGCCATAACGCTGCTGGAAAGACTCAAACTCACAGCACATAGCTACACATTAACACTGCTTGGTAGGCAGGCTCCAAGGAGTTGCAAAGGCAGAGCTAGAGTCGGCTGAAGAAAGACATACCTGCAGATGAATCCACAGCCATTCACTTTCACTAAGTTATTACAAGATCAAAAGGATGTGAACTGGGCTACCATGGCTGGAACACCTGGCTCAGCTCCTAGCTCTGCAAGAGGTAACTTACCCAATTTAATGCAGGCAGACAGATATGGGCAACTTACTAGTATGTGCAAAAGCAGCTGAGGATGTATTTCTATTCATCTCTGTTATTGAAATAATTATTGAAATAGACTTCTGCTGTCTGCAGTGCCTCATGGGTCAGAGTTAAGGTGTCTTTGCAGGACATTTCTGTACAAGTCCACTGAATTACATACATGTATTGATCTGAGCTGAATGAAGATTTGTTTTTCTAAGTTCTTGTTGATCTACCGCTATGCAACATTCAACATAAGTTAATTACAAACTGCTTAGTAGTCTTCACACACAGGCTAATGGTGAATACATCTGTAAAACCAAAACCATTACACAGGACAGCTGTTTGGAGCTGGAATGTACACATGTAAATTTGTGACAAACTGAAGAATACACTCATCTATTTAATTTCAACACTTTCATGTGTTGAGTCATGACAATTCTGTATTTTTCAGCCCCTTTAAAATGTTTGCCTTATCAATCAATATTTAATTCTTCTCTTGTTACTGGTTAGCTCTAAAAGAGAAAAAAAGGCTCCAAAGGAATAAGGAAAGCAATTCATAACTTTCAAGAAAAATCATCTATGGCTTCCAGCTAAGTAAACCAAGCTCTTTTATTATATAATGTGGGTAAGACAATGTTTATTCTAAGGATTTAAATGTAAAAGTGTTCCCAAAAATCTAACTTGTCCTTTTACATTTGAAATAACTTGCTCAGACTAGTCAGAGAAAATAATCTTAGCTTTTAAAAGAAAACATCTGAAGCAGTTTTGTCACCATGCTAGGGGTTCAAATGTTGGTATATGCTTTTTTAATATCTAAAATTACTTCTGTTTTCATATTGATTTCAGGAACATCAATGAGGAAAAATCTTGGTATCAGAGGTGGGAATCCCCTGAACTACCTGAGCCTGATGAGAGGAGAAAAATAGAGATGTCCAAGTCAAGGAAAGTAGTTTAATGTAATAACTAAGCACATGGTGCAGCAACTGTTTTTAAACCCACCTTCCTGTCAGACAACCTACTCATAAATCCATCAGCAACAGGTCACTGCTGTGTCCCTCTGGGGTGTAAATGTAATTGAAACCTCACAGTCACTTAAGAGCTGTTGTTTTTCTATGTTTAAGAGGCTAGAGAGGTTAGACTCAACTGCACTAATAGATCAGATCAGGGCTGGCATTTATACCACCACTGTTGTAAGTCTGTGGACAAATGTTTTGCTTTTGATTTGCACCAACTTGCTGTACACACACCCAAACTGCTCAGCTGTGAGAGTCAGGGGAGATGAGCCTTTGGAAGAATATATAAAAATCAGTTAAAGTTGCTTGACATCTGTTACTTAACTATATTATGTCTCATCAGTCAGATTTGATTCCACTTCCCATTGGTGTTTTTCTTTACTCCTCTATCCTCTTTCCATTATTTTTGTCCAAAGGAGTAAAACAGATGAAATGTTAAAATTATTTAGGATTTTTAGCGGTAAGAGGAGTGTATAAGCAACACTTAGAGCCTGATTTCAGTGTAAGATAGGATATTTGGACAAATCAGATATTCCAGAGCAATTCAGCAGCTTGGAATTGCTGATTAAAGAAAGATCTGCTATTCTCTCCCTAGAATGGTGAAACACTGTTCATGCAGCTGACCTAGGTATGTTCTTTTCATATTTTTCTCTGTTCTTTCCTTTTCATATAATTTTTGAAAGTTGCCTTTTAAATTTTTTGGGGCATAATTTTGTACCAGGTGCTGCAGACTCTAATGGAACTGCAAGACTGCAGCACAGTGTAGACAAAAATGGGCCGGGTCTCATTTAGCTACGTCTGGAAGGGAAGGCAGCTGAGCTGAGACACACAGACATCAGCACAGGTGAGCCCCCAAATTCAGGCACTTCAGCACAGGCTGACTTCTGCATTACTGCTGCCTTATTGATGCAGGTTGTCTGAATGGCAAAGTTCTCAGAAGACCAGAATAAAAGAGTTCAATGTTGAGGGCAACAGGCACTGTACTGGCCCTGTGCTGATGGAGTTTTCTACAGGGGACTATTTCGTATTCAGAAACTGAATGAGCTTTAAAACACAAGAAAAACTCAAGCCCACAAAGTCAAGTTGATTTCTACCTGAGAAGACAAGAGCTGGAGGGTGGTGCCTGTGAGCCTGCCTGGGCAGCAAGGTCTGCCTGTCCCTGAGGGCAGAACTGGGAAATTGCTGTTACACCACGGGCCAATGTACTCCACAATTTGTAGTCCTACTCAGTTTCACTCTGCTGATAGAGTTGGATGAAAATGGATTTGCCCACCTAACAATGGCTAAATCTGCTGCAGTTCTGCAGCTTGTGCAGGCATTTCTCCAACAAATGCCTCCTTGAAATTGCAGGAGTTCAGTCTCACCACCACACTGTGTCTGTGCCTCCCGCACCTACAAAATCAGCCAGCAGTGCCTGGCACCCTGACATTGCCCAGCCAGAGAACAAGAAACACACAAACCTTATTTAGATGTTCTTTTAAATAATGTTTTACACAGCTGAGTAGAATTCTTTGGGACATTTAATCTCCCTTTGTTACCAGGAACCACCTGCTAGAATGATACAGCACAGAGTCCCAAGGCAAGTTGATGTCAGGGTTGGCAATACTCGGGTCTGAGTTGCAGGAAGGATATTTCAGGCTAGTATTGACATCCTATACATTGAGATGTTATAGCCAAGTTGTCTGTATCAATTCTGTCTTAATTCTCTCTTCGATAGGTGAGAATTAAGAAATTGCAGGAAGCGCCCCGATCTCCTACATGGTTATTATATCAAAATTGAGTGATTGCTCTGCTGACTCAAATACATGAGGAAAGAGCAAAATCACAGTCACTCAAATATAAAAAAGCAGCTAAAAGTGAAAGCAGACTGTGGTTAATTAAGTAATGAGGAAAAAAGCACACCTATTTTTCATTTGAGTTCTATGTAATTCAGATGCTCACAAGTCTTCACTGCTTCATGACAGACCATAAGAACTCATTAACAAAGCTTATTTTAATTCTGAGAAAAATTATTGTAATATTTGCCTATGGACTTGCATAAGTGGTCTACCTAATTTATCCAGTTGAAAGAAAGGACTAAACTGCATGGACTGTAAGTGATAAATGTAATGAAAATGGAGCATTTCCACTGCACTATTTAAATTTATCCTGATCCTCCCTGGCTGCACACTTGGCCAAGCCATACTGGTCCAGCTACCTTTGCTTTCATCACTGCTTTTCTCTGTAACATCAGCACCTCCCTCCTAACACCCCTGAATGCACAGCATGAACATGCTTCAGGACACCAGACAGCTCTGATGCCTGTGAGGCAGAGGAAACTCCTTTATGGCACCATGTAACTTCTCACATCTTCCCTAAGGCATGTGACATTGGATACTGCCACTGGCAGCACACTGCTGAGAGAAGGACTGCCAGTTTTATCTGCATCTGTCAAAAAGCACTGCTTAAAATATGCACCCTTAATTGTTGTGCCAGTACACTTCTGGAGTCCTGTAGGAAGGTACCACCCACAAGAATGATATGGTGTGTCAAATAACCAACATCTTGCTGAATGAAAGTTATCTTCAGGAAGGTACTAAAAAATAATGCTCAATACCAGACACAGCTACATTCACTTTTTCATCTGCATTTGTGTCATTCACGAGCAAGGGCCTGCTGCTACACAACCAAAAGACACTGGCTGTGTAACACCAGGAGAAAAGACATTGTGGAGCACATCTGGAGAAAAGACATTGTCCTATTCTGCCCTGTGTATAATATACAAAATTACAGCCAGCTTCCTAATCCAGCCTTCTCAGTGCTACTGCATCCCTTTAAAAAAACAGGAGGAAATTTTGTTTTCTTCTCTATATAAAAGGAAGAGTTTGCAGTGGTTATAGACAAAGAAAAAAAATGTTCTAACCTGGAAACTGGCTGGGTTTAGTTGTGAACATTAATCAGAAATAAATAAGAAATATCAAGGTATGTATTGCACTGTTGGCCTGGACTATGCTTCGATGTTCATTACTGCCAAACCTACTCACTGAAGTAGGAAATACCCCAAAGAGGTAGATCTCAGTGCCAGAAGAAGAAATCAAGGCAACAAGGCTAAAAAAGAAGCATAGAGAAAATGCAAGAGTTTGAAAAAACTGGTTATTAACTGCTGGGAATATGGGGAGAATGAAGCAGAGCACGCTCAGGGTATGTGAAGAAAGAGCTTCAGTGACTTCTCCTTCCTTTCCAGTCATTCAGTCCTGACAAGCAGGGACAAATTGAATAAAAATCAAAACCGCCACAGGAAAAGGGGAAACAACACTTTTTATTAGCTTTCATATCTGACATTGTGGAGGGAATCCCTGGAGAAGTGGTGCAGCGTGCGATAGCCTGGACACAAAGCTGCAGTCCGTGCCCACAGGCTGGGGGAAAGTCGTTTAGAGGCGGGACAGAGCAGGTAACCAGTTAAATGCAAAACCCAAAGATCAAACAAAGAGGCAAGTCCTAGAATCTTAAATATCAACCAGCTGCTTTATTGGGAATCAATCTTGCTCCCTTAGGAAGGAAATAAGATAATGGACAGACTTAGATTCAGTATAGAGCCCTTCCTGAATTCCGTACAGAAGGGCAGCAGTGACTCAGAATAAAAATGGCCAAACCTAGGCTGAGACAGAATAAAAGCAGACAGCACATTTCTCTACTACCACTGAAATGAATAGTTTTAATTCATGTGATCAATTTGTCTGCCTCTCAGACACAGAATTTCTCTTTAATATCACCCTCTGTTTCAAATCAGATAATTTTCCTTCTTTCTTTCAAAAAATCCAGGTTCTAGCTTTCTACTGCTTCAATCAAGCCTTGTCCCATCACTTTTCTAGGTCAAATCCTCCATAGCACCACTCATCCTGATTTTCTCATAGCTTTCCACCCAACAGCAATATTGAACCAATGCTCCTTTGGAATTTGCCATAAAACAACACAGCAAGCAAAATAGTGAGTTCCAGGTGTTTCCCTCTTCTTCCCTGCTTCCACACTCTCTCCTATCTGCTGGATCTCTATCACATGTCCACTTGGTCCATCTCTTTTTCAGGTTGGAGAGTCCTGGTCTGTTTTACTCATTTACAGACAGACCTGGTGATAAACTTCATTTGCTTTCTTACAATTGAGGTCAGTAATTTCCCTCCTCAAGATCAAGTCTGAAATGCAACTGAAGGCTGAAACAATACTCCCAAGCCTCCCTGATCAGGGTTTGTCCATGAGTATCCAAGACCTCACTGTACTTGATGCCCTACACACACCCCCAGTCCAGCTCAGCTCCAGGAGCAACAGCATCCACCAGAAATACTACTCAAAAATACTAATCAAAACTACTGGTATGTCCTGAAAGGGTCAAAGCAAAGATGATAAAGGGTTTATATGCTCAAGATTCTCACATATAATTCTGGCTCTCCTCACAGCAGGCACAAGTTAGGAGAGATCTCCTTCCAAGGCCTGATCTCATTAAACTGCAACAGAATTTCACTGAACATTCACTCAGTTTTCTGTGCTTTTTGCCCTTTTTGGCAGGAAAAGGTGCTTTTGATAGCTCGCCTGTTTAACAAGGAAATTCCTCAGAGGGTCTTTGCTGAGAGCATACAAAAATCCACTGACAGCTGCTGTGATGGTTGCTCATTTTTGGGTTAACACACAGTATTTAGACAGGAAGCAGTCGAGGAAAGGTACAATTTATTAAAAATGGGCTTGGTTCCAAAATTCACATTATGGTACAACACATGGCACAGACAACACACTCCCACTGCAGCTACCTGCATGGGCAGGCAACCCCAGATTCCCATGTTTGTGTGAGCCTGGTGCAGGAGCTGTACTTACACCCAGGGAGAAGAGGACCCACAGCACTTGCAGTCCTTCAGAACTAGAACATTGCCATAAATTCCTTTCTTGAAAGACACGTCCTGCTTTTCCACATGGTGCAAAGTGAAGCCAAATTTTTGCATTTCTTTTTACATCTTTAAAGCAGCTGTCAGACAGAAAGCTCTCTCTCTGGAGGACTCACATGGTCCCTCACACCACAGCATCAGTGTAATCCTAATTATCTTTACTGCATCTTTGGGAAAGATCTCCTTCAACTTACAGGAGGGAAAACTGAGTCAGAAAGTCACTCAGTGATTTTGCTTCATGCTCCCCACTGTAGAGCAGGATGATGGTCACTCTGGCTCTTACAGGATCACCCCAGCATTTATCTCTCTGAAGAGGAGTGAGATAAGTGCACATTGTCTTATCCCCTCCAGCACTGAGGTGGAGGTGGGGTTTTGCCCCCTCCATCACCAGCCTCTCCCCTTCTGCTCTTCTTCTATCCCCAGGAGCTGCACGGCTTTGCTGGGATAATTTCTTTATGTTCCAATCCATGAATCCTGTGGGGACTCATGCTGAAAGTGCTGTAAAATGCTCATCTCCCTTCTGGCAGAGGAAAGACCTGGTGTGCCCTGCCAGGCACCAGCTCAGACCAGCACAAGGTTTGTGCTCCAGACACACAGAGTCCCATTCTCCTCAAGTACCCAGCAAAGAAGACCTCTGAAGAGGGTTCACAAAGCACCTGATGTCAGTCCACACGAAACAGCAACATAACGGTCACTTCCAAAAAATGGTTGATATAAAAAAGATGAGATTTTGCCATCCACTTCAGAAATTCCCACTACCAGGTGGTGACTATTTTACTCTCTTTACAAAAGCACAGAAACTCCCACCTCCCCCTCTCCCTGCCCGTGTCAGCAGGCTCGCTGGGATGTTTTCATGTACACCCACATTTGTCTTTCCTCACATGTTATTACAGAAACATTTTGGTTTGCTCTTTTCGTACACTACATTCCAAAGCATTTCTATCAACAGGGAGCTGTATCCCCACCATAAACTCATGTGTGCAGTCAGCTGGTAGGCAGCCATCAAATCCCACATACAGCCAGAGCCTGTTGGTAAAGACAAGGATCAGCACAAAGCAACGACACACTGCAAGGGCACAGACACACACGTGCCTCTCCTGCCCTCACTGCAAAGGCTTTTTGCCCACTTGAAGCCCCACATAAACACCTGATATGTAAAATAAAGTATCAATGAAATTTCATGAAGTTCATGCACAGGTCTCCCCCCCAGCAGCTTGGTGGTGCACATCTTGGAGTAGCTGGCTGCTGTACCAGGAGCACCATGGGCACTGGTAATTAACATTAATGTGTAGATGGAGGATCTGAGCATGGCTGACATGAAAGTCAGAGTTTCTGAGCATTTAGGAACTGAGTCCTGGCTGCTGCACTGAACACAAGAACTTCAGCAGGGGCACTGAACCATGCACAGGGGGAAGAGAAGCGGTGCTTGCCTGGAAGTGGTGGTAATTTGCATTTTTTCACAATTAGAAAATTCAGCAGTGGCTGGATGGATTTATATCTGAAGTATCAAAAAGAATATTTTTTCTGCCTCTAGAGAAAATAGCATCCCAAGCTCTAATTTTTATTAAAGCAACTGTAGAGAGCAGTCTAGAATGAAATTGCCATCTGAATCTTAATTATACCTTCACATTGAAACACTGTAGCGAATTACATGTAAGATTAAAAAAAAGGAGTGATATTAACATATAATGAGCCTCATCAATTACTATGGATCAGGAAAAGTAGCCCTCATATTATTGAAATGGTTTAATTTGCATGACTGGATGATTCAGATTCTTCTTGGCCATTCATTCAAATCTCTCCAGAAGACATAGCCACAGAGAAATGTCCCGTAGCAGTCTTGGCCTCAAATAACTAAATTAAATACACTGTTACCCTCTCATTTTGCAGCAGGGAAATTGAAGAGATCTCCTATGGTAAATCCAGGGAGGAACACACATCTTTAGCCATTACTGTGCTAACTGTATATGTATATAAAATTAGTAGGATTTTTATAGTGGAGCAGTTTGTAAAGTGACTTGCATATTTAAGTTCAGCTTCTCAGGGACAGAGGCTCAGTCCCATGCTGGAAACAGGAAATATATTTTAACAGCAAAGCAAGGAATGGACTTAAAGATCGGTGTTTGCACCATTTGAAGAGGAGCCCAAAGATTAATAAAACACCCAGACAACAAATAAACTATACTCAGAACTAGGGTTCTGTGTGCACTTGGGTTTAGTAACAACTTAGCCACTGGAGACAAGTAGTTGAGAGATCTGGGAATACAATAGCACATACAGGGGAGCCACGTTGAGATGTTTACTTCATTTTTGTCAGTCTTAGATTTTCTTAGCCATCCTTGTGAGTTTTCCACAGTTATAACTGCACTGGTTTATGACAACAAACAGCTGGATGATGGGCACAAAGATACAAGTCAGGAGCTGCTTAGCAATACTTTGGACACCACATTTATCCTCTCTACTTTAATATTCGTGCTCAGCAGTTAACATTATTTCCCTGCTTTGCAAGGACATTGGGGCAATCCATTTAATACTGTTGAGCAGATTAAGATGTTGAATGAATATCGATCACTAAGCTTATTCTGACTTTAGCACCATATACATAGACCAATCTTCAAGACACTTCTGATTATCAGCACTGACCAAATACATTTAATGAAAACTAGTTTAAAAACATATTTGAGTCAGGTATCATTCATTCATTTCCAGATTCAATCAGCAAAGAAGAGGGGGAAAGTCTGTTTCCTTTTCTGCAGATTAAAGGCTGTGTCTGCTTTGAAAATTAATCACTTTCTGCTGTCATATAGTCCTCCAAGAAGCAAACTGATGGACTGGCATCAGGTTACTCACAATAAACAGATATCCACATGCCTCCAAGCTTGTAAAGATTAAGGATGGAAAAGGATTTTTTGAGGTACACAGAGATACCATCGTGAGTAATGACTTGAGGAAAACAAAGGCAAAATCTTAATTTGAAAATGCACTGTGGAACATTTATTAGAGAATGGAGCAGAGATAAACTTCCAAAGGAAGTTCTGAAAATTTCATCACTTGCAACTGGATAGAAATAAACCAGAAGTACCAGAAACATACTATCAGGTGCACTCATGTTTTGGCAGGCAGATCATTTAGGTAACTTAAAAAGCTCCTTTTCTAGCTGATATTCCAAGAAGGCCCATAGATTTTATTACAAACCCTTGGTCCACCGACGCTCTCAGTGAGCTTGGGCTGTTAGCAGGGAAGAGAAGAGAGGAAGGACCAACACGTCCTTGGGACACCAACAATTTTCAGGAGCACAACCCAGCCATGCACCATGCCCCCCCCTTCTTCTCCCAACCCCCCACCTCAGTCACTATGCACAGAAAAGAGCCTGCAGGCACTTATTGCCTTTAAAAACTACTTATCTGACTGCCTGGCCGTGTCCTGACTTTAAATCAGAGAGATGGCAGGACATTCAAAACATCCCTTGTGGTCCACAGGCATCCTTGTGTCCCCACCAAGCCGCTGGTGTCCCAGCCATGCCCTTGTTGTGGGCAGCACGATAACAAAGAATGGATAATGATTCCAATTAGGAGGTGTGAATGTCATTCCACTCCCCCTGCTCTCTTCCAGGTCACCATGAATGTGTTTGAAAACTACTGGCACAGCAATTTAACGATAATTCAGATTTAATTTGCACTCTGTCATCTCTGGTTTTTCGATAGGCTTTAATAGTTTAATTTAACAGTCTTAAACACCGTCTATATTACTGAGACATAATGTGTATTTGAGATTTGAGCAGCTGCATGGCACAAAATAATATTTCACATTTATATTGTGCCTTTCATGCCGAAGATTCTGAAAAATGCCTTGATTACTATATCCACAGAAGAATCAACTCATCCATCACTGAAATGCAGTCACTTCGAGGTTGGAAACTTCATCAGTCTTTAATAATTTAGGCAAAATAGAGCAAAATATTCCACTCTATGAGGAGGCAAGTTGAGCAGGTAAAATTAAGTTATCTAAAACTGCAGTTGGGCAGGGCTGTCTCATGTGCTCACCCTCATGACAGGAAGTTTTTTATGACTCTCAGATCTCTAATCAAAAGGCTGTACCTGCAGGAACAGTTTCCCTTACACCAGCACGGTTTATTATCGGTCAAGGGAAGGAAGGCTCTATTGTCTGCTGCCTGCCTCGGCTCTGCCTCTCCCTCTGCCACCTCCCCTCTGGGTCACTAAGTCCCAACCTGATGCCAGTCAGAACAGACTCTTGAAAACATAAAGAAACAGTGAAATGACTTTCAAAGTTCCTCACTCGGGCACTGCTGAGGCCAGATCCTTCAAGCCAGTGAGAAAGCACCCACTGATGTTACTGTGCTCTGCATCACGCCCTAATGAAGCCCAGCCCTGCTCTGCCCTTCAGCCCCATGCCTGCTCCCATCACCAGCTGCCAAATTCCCAACTGAACAGATACCCAGGGAGAGCAACTTTCATGTCTCAGTGAGTGCTCTGTTCCATCTTTCAAAATTGCCAGAGGAGAGCTCTCTTACACACATGGATGGAAACCATCTGGTGATGAGTTTGGCTCCCACCTCCTCCAGCTGCCCCACGACCCCCTCTCTGATCAGAGCAAATCCATGGTGTTGCAGCCTTCTCCCAAGATGTCATGTTCTCCAGGCCCTGGCAGCCATGGAAGGTGGTGCTTTCCCATTTAGTATCCCAACTCAAGCTTTGTCCCACTGGTACATTTTTGTGACAGTGATCCAGGGACCAAATAAAGCATGAGTGAAGTGAGTGGGTGGAGAACAAATGTGTCAAGCTTAATAAAGATTGTCTCTATTTCCAAGAGCATTATCATCCATGTTCACAATTTATTAAAAGGTTTTCATTTATGAAGCCTTTAAAGCCCAGTTTAATAACGTGCAACCATTACTTGAGTCACAAAATTTGCTTTTTATTATATTGTGTAAATGAAGTACTGTAGCATTTAATGTAAATTATGTTTTCCTCTTCCTCTTTTATCAATGTTTTTAAAACCATTATGATCAAGTTCTTCTCAACCTCCCCTAAAAATGCACTGCACAATATCTGTGGACCCAAAGTAACACTGGTCCTGGGAATTGAGTGCAGCAATAAAAGAACAAGGATAATAAACCAGCCTTTCCTGTGTGCTGGCTGCCTCTGAGGTTTCTAACTGGATTGCTCAGACCACTCTCTCTCCCTAGGGAGAGGCTTGAGGTACCCTTATATTATAGGACACATAAAAAGGAATCTGTTATTATTAATACACTCTCTCCAGGAGGCTTTTTTTTTTAAATCAGAATATAAATTCATGATGGAATTTATGTATCTGCAGACTGAGGACACAGCACTGTTGATGGGGTGGCCTGGAGTTATGGGTGAAGGCATGGTAACAAGCCAGTAGCAAGATTCTGCAGCTGGGGACTTCTCGAGAGTCACAGCCATTTCGGGCCAGTGAGAAAGACATTTGCCATTTAGGACTTCCCAGGGGCTGTGCCTTACTGAGCTACCAGGACAGCAGCAGGGGCAGCCACCTGCCTGCCAAGATGGCACAGAAATGCTTCTCAACCCCAAATCTAGTGTGAGCCCTCCCAGCACGTACGGGCACATCCTGAAACCAAATTATGCCTCTGCAGCCCCAGTGGGACTTACGGCAGCACGTCTCATGTCCTTCATGAGGCCAGTCTTTCATGGAGACAAAAGGAAAACATTAAAAAACTTGGAGTAAAACCAGAAGGAAAAATAAAACAGGAAGAAAATTAAACACTGGAAATCGGTCAAAACTGCAAAGCTGAGAGATGTGGATCCAAAATTTGGAGCAATTCTAATCAGGGGTTTGGTTGTGGCTCATCTGTAATTGAAATGAAGTAAAAATCTGCCTGAGACAGTCAACAATCTCAGCTGTTTCCGAGATCTGGCTTTCATTAATTTCATTAACATCTAAAATGCATTCTTGTTGCTTGTTCTTATGCTGAAGAGTAAGCGAAAGAACAACACACCAGGAACCAGTTTATCTTTGTCTTTGCAGAGGAGCAGATGCAGTATCAGTCTCAGGGGCACGCAGACCCCTTGCATGGAAAATGACAGCAAAGAGTTGTGCAAGTGTGGAAATCTTTAGCCTGAAAAATAAATAAATTGGAACTAGTATTTCCATCAGTCCCTCACACACTTTGGGGAGCTGCACCGACATTATTATTATTATTAATCAGTGTGACAATCTCAGGCTACACTTTGCCAGTCTTGTTCCAGAGAAACAGTCAAAAATTCAGAACTTGTATGGAGTCCTCCCAAAAACCTGCGCTTTGTGAAGCCAGATCTGGGGATCCTGCAGAAGGCTCACACCCTTCCTGATTCTCATAGAAGGTTAAATATCACGGACCACGGTCCTGGGCAGAGGGATGGATTAAACATGCTCTAGTTGGGCATGTGTAAATGGCATTTCCAGGGTAAAATGGCATTTCCACCCTTCCCTTCAATTCAGATATATAAGAACAGGGTGAAAATGGGAACTGGGAGGCTGGCTCCTCATGCCTCTGAAACAAAGCTGCAGCAGCTGATGAGATTAATTTCCCGTGTGCTCCCCACTGCTGTGCAGGGGTTAATACCCCAGCCCGTGTGGTGGCAGGGGCAGTGCGTGTCCACAGGCCTGGCAATCACGGGGAGGGCTGTGCCCACCCAGTGAGGGCTGTGCCCACCTGCCAGCCCCACGAGAGCCTTGCACTCCCAGAAGACAAATGCAGCAGTGCTCCAGGGCACACACGGCTGCTTGGGAGGGCAAGGAAGCCACTTTCAGCCTAGGTGGGATATCAGGACACAGAAAACCTGGACAAACTTTTAGTCAAATTTCCCTTGATCTAAACCATTTTGCCAGACTCCATCTCTCCTCTAGTGTGAGGCAAGTCACCAACAGGGCGACTAGAGGGTGCTACAACATATATGGGCCTCAGATTCCATCCCATGGCACTTAGAAATTCACAGCATAAATTAACTGTTCGGCTCTGCGATGATGCTGATTTGCTTCACTTGGCATAAGCAGATATTTTGCTACAAGAGAGATGATACTTTCTGAGACCTGTCATCTTTGGGTTTTCAAATCCACTGGCATGTTTAATAGCAAAAAATATGAAAGGCAAAAATAGTCTTGTACAGATAAAGACCTCTGTGTCACAAATGACAATTCTGTTTAATTAAGCCAACTCACATATATTATATTCCACCCATAAAACTTAATATCAGCTAAAAATTCCCATCAAATGCAAATTTTCTTTAGTGATTTATTTATGCAATTGTGAGACAGAGAAAGCAGACAAAGCAGTGGGAGCTGCAGGCTGAAGTAAACAATACTGTCAGAATATGCAAAACAAGGGAAGAACACAAAAAAAAGAGAGGGAGAAGGAAGGGACAAACATTCTCTGGCTGGAAAGTTATTGAGTGTTTGGAGCCAAAGGGGAGTGGAAAGCTTGGAAAGGAATTTCTACATGTAACCTACAGACTCTACCCTATTTCCACACCCAGCATCTCTCCCATTTAACTAACAAATGAAAAACCTTTTTGGGGGTAGACATAGGGTTAGATTTGTGGTTTTAAAGGTCATTGCCTAAAACCAGCCCCGCAGCAGGCAGAAAGGAGCTTTGCAGTTGGTCGGCTTCGCCGTATCCCACACTTTGAGGAGCGCTGGCAGTGAGGTAATCCCTTAGGAATGTGTGTGCGGTTGGATGGCTGTGAAAAGAGAGCGGTCAGCTACCAAAGCTCTGTGCTGAATATTCACGTCACACACACACAATCATTTTTCTTGTTAAGTATTGAGAAGAATGGGAACATTATAAATGCAGTATCTTCTCTGGTTACAAGTTTAGCTGCTTTAAAAAGATCTCATTCCCTGCTCCTCCACTCCACCAGCTGTGCTCCACCGCCATTCCCAAACCAAATCTGCACACACTGAACTTTATAAGACATAAAGAAATCGGGGGAAAAATTAAATACAACTGAACTAAAGCCAAACAGTAAGAAGTGTAAAAGGTGATGATGCAGAAAATTGTTAAAAGCATTTCAAGGTCATTTGTCTATCTAAAAATGACTCTTTATTGAACATATGGGGTTCCATGCCACATGACTGGGTTATATCCATATCCATATTCAAGGCAAGTGCTTTCCTGTCTACATGTTGAGGAGCCATTTTAGCCAACAACAGATGAGTTTGCTTTAATAGTGCAGAGTAGTATTGACAGTGGTGGCTGTTGATGATATCTTTATTTGCTACAGGCACTTTGCAATTTGTTGCAGGGAGACAGAGAAAGTGTTGATCAGGCATCCCAACCCAAAATCAAGAACAACAAGGAAAGTTTCCCACTTATTTTAGTGAGTTTTTTATCAAAGCCTAAGCAGGAAAAAATGCAATATAATGCTTTCAGTCACTTTTCTGATCATTTGCCAATAAGGCTAGACAGATAATCTTCCCTTTTATATTTTCTTTTTTTTCCCTTCCTTTCTTCCTGTTTCAAATGGGCCTGCATTGGCATTTATCTGTCCATTTTCATATGTACTTGGTCACCCTCTGCTTAATTCAGGGGGCTAGACCTCACAGTTTGCCTGCACAGAAGCAAGATAACAGCTCCTCACAGAAGTAATTTTCAAATTAATGGTATCTACAAAAAAGTGAGAATTAGACTAATCACATGCCTCATTTGAAAAGAATATTTTTTCTGTTTTCTAAAAAAAGTTCCAGATACATGAACTCACAGGACTAGATTAAGTTTCTAGGTCAGTAAACTCCTGATTATGAGATGATTAGCTTGAATGGCACATTTAAATCCCAATCTCTTTTCTTGCAGGAAACAAACAGTTTAAGCATGCAATTCTTGACCTACTCTAGTACCTTTAAACTTACTATTTAACAAAACAAAAGAAAGAAGGGTGGTGAAAAGTTGCCAATCCACTTCAAAGCTTCTTCTATATTTGTGGGTAAGCTAAGTCCAAAAAGGATTAATGAGTGTACTCACATGAAAACTCACTGGGAACAAACTTTCTAGAGCTAGCATCAAACAGATGCTCTGTACCAGGGGCCAGAATGCAAATTTACTTCAAATGTATTACAAATGTTAGCCTTGAACTTCTAAGCATGCACACAGAAATGTCTTTACAGCTGTAACTGATTTCAGCACAGAGGTCTTCAACAACGTGGCACTGGGGAAGGTGCTGGATGGTGTCTGGCACTGTTTATTTCCAGCTGAGGATTGCCCCACAGTGTAACTCCTCTCCCTCAGGAGACACTAACTCTCCACAGACACTAACTGACCAAGCCTTAAAATCCAGCTGTTTCCATTAGCTCAAAGCCCTCAGCTTTACCAGTGGGAAAACTGAGATACAGCGATCCCAAGGGATCCTAAGGTACAATTCCCTTGTCTGCTGAGGAATTGAAGTCCCCTTAGAGACCACATCTTAACACTATCCCCAGGCATTTCACAACAGGGTGTGAAATGCCCACTTCATACAAGGAGGACCACTTTTTCACTCTCCATTAATGAAGTTCATTAACTCACACAGACAAAAGGTGCTTTCTATCTCTTACCACCATGACTACAGCAAAGTCTGCTCATGATTCACTTACAGAATGGTTGTCCCCACTGGAATTTCTGCAAATAGTGCATCTCCCATGCAACATATCCAGGAAGCTGATTGTCTGCATGAAATTGTTTCCATAATTTTGAAACTGTCCCAGTTCCACATGTTTGGAAGGAGAGAACCAGGGGCAATGGTTAAAAAAATTACACTACTAAAAAGCTATTTTCCTTTCAACTATTGTATCAAGTTCATTAATACCTTCTGCTATTGGTGAAATGATCTCCCATTAACATTTCAATTTATTGTTGCTGCTCCATTAATGAGACCACAAGAAATGGAAACGAGGCCTATAAATATGCCGAGAGTTAAAGTCACGAATCGTAACAGCGTGCGCACTTTATGAGGAATGTTTTGGTACCACTGGCCTTCAAAACACCACGGAAGGATGGCTCTGCCTCATGAGCATCTGGCTTAACAAACAACACCCCAAAAGGTCCAAACTGAAAACCACAATTCCTGAAACTACAGGTTAAAGTATCAGCAGAGTCAAATCAGTCTTAACCCCAGCTGCTGAGCTCCATGTGGTTCATTGTCAAAATGCTTTCTCAGCGAAGGTCACTGGGACTGTTAAACTTCAACAAGCAAATTCTGCAGGAGGAAGGACTTGTATCCATGCCCTTTGTTTAAAAAAACCCTTTATTTCATGTTAAATATCTGCTTACTGGCACCACATCCAGGACTGGGGGATATTGATCTCTTGATAGTGCATTACATCTTCCAGGAAAAAGGAGAGGCTACAAATAGAGAATTCCAGTCTTGGGAACCACATTAGGATTCATTTCAGAAATAAATTTATTGCCAGGTAGCCTTTTAGATCCATCAGCCTCCCACAGTTCCTCTGTTGATATTTTCTCCAACAAACAGTGAATATCCTCCATGGGTCAAGAAACATCCTTATGCAAATGGCATTACTGCAACTTGCATTTTCAATTATTGATATTCCACTTCCCATCTTACAAATGTTTTCAGAAAAGGAGGAAAGCAGAAGCTCATTCCCCTGGGAACAAAACCACCAAATGTGATACCTTACTGAGTTAGGAAAGGGATGTCATATCATGCTAGCAACACTTCTGTTTCTGCATTTCATTTCTCTCTACTGATTAAAAATTACCAATTCTACCCCATTTTTTCAGCATAGCTGACAGCACTAGGCTTATGCTAAATGAAATGCATAGCACTATCATTAGCACTATCATCTTGGAAGGAACAAACTTATAATTACTACATTATTTTTCCCGATTTATTTTCCAGGAATCTCAGATTTCATGACAGGGACTGGCTTTGCTCGGAGGTCCTGCAGTGTCAGTGAGAAGAGAACACTGCAGTCCATGCTGCTTTTAAGCATTAACAGCAGAAATGGTCTAAATAACCCAGTTTGCCACGGCAGCAACAGTAGGTTTGGAAAAAACCCCAGACAGCTTCAGTAAGATGAAATAAAACAAAAACACAAAAAGCAAACTATTTAATGAGAGCACAGGCTATTTCAATAAATCTAGTTATTTGATAAGCAGACTGCCACTGTCAGCCTTTTATCATCTGTGAAAATGCATGATGGATCTTTTCTGTTTGCTTACAATTTCAGACCTTCCCCCTCTGATCAACATCAGCATTTTGCTCCTGTGCCTCTAAGAACATGGATTGCTAGCAACCAGCCAGATTCCACCTTTCAGGAAGACTGACAACACAGGCATGGCTCAGTACTATGTACATATGGCACACAGACTGGGTAGTTCAAGGCTGTTAAATGTTCAACCTCTTCTGAGTTTGCCTAAAGGGAATGAAAACGGCTCCTGCTGAGAGTGTATGCACCTAAAGCTGTAACAAACATTTAATTTTAGCTTCTCTGAAACAGAATTAGTCTGTGCATTCTGCACTACCAGTTCCTACTGCTGCTGGTCAGACGAAGTGGCTTTGGTGGGTTATTAATTCCCATACTAATGGTCAGCCTCCCCCACAATGCTGAAATATAGGGTCCTGAGTGTGCTTCGGTCTTACTTTCCCACACTTCTTTCAATTCTTCCACAATAAGCAGATAAGGTCATTATTCGGATGAAAAGGACTTCAGGCCAACACAGGCTCACAATACTTTATCTAGCTTTGTGATTCAACTACACATTTTACCTTCTATGTAAAATAAAACTTGCTCGAAGAAAAAAAAAAAGCTAGAAAATAATTTTAAATGTACAGCAAGTTCCAGGGAAACTGCTGAAACAGCTACATCCTGTATGCACTATTTGTTTGTGCTGAACCAGTTAGCAGGAGAGAAAGGCTCAGATAGGATTTTTAAACTAGGTTGGTGAAAAATGTTTCACTCTCCAACAGAGTTGATTTGAAAGGATTATTTCTCTGCTACAGCCTGAGAGAGCAATGCTGCCACATGTCATGAATCTAAAATGCTTTATCTAAATCATAAGGTACCGCCTGAAATCATGTGTACTTTACATACCATGCAGCCTCTTTCTGTCCTTTTCCTGAAGTTTAGGTATAAAGCTCAGAGGTACTACTGAAACGACCCCAGAAAACTCTATGGAGACTGAAACTGCTTGAACTGGAGCAAAGCAGAAGTAACTCCATCAAAGTCAGCTCTTTAGTACTGACGTTTATCTCATTTATGCTGGCTAAGGATCCAACTCTACTATCTACAGATTGAAAGATGCTAAAAAAAGGACTATTTCTATATGCTCTACCAAATATAAAATATGTGAGTGAAACGTAGGCAGAGATTCATCTCACCCTACTTTATTCACCTGGCTAAGCTAGGCTGCAAGGCCTTGGTTCGTCAGCAGGAGGAGATCAGCAGTCCCAAAGGTCACCTCTTGTCACCCATGGGAAGGCCCTTCTGGTGAGTCACCCTCTGGAGAGGCTCATCTCCTTCCTCCATTACACAACAAAACTGGGTTATGACAGACTGTCCCAATCAATTGTAACAGAACAATCGGATAGCTACATGAAATACTGATCCTCCCCTTTTTCTCCCCCAGTATTTTTGTGTCAGCATAAATCCACTGATTTCTGCAAGGTTATTCACACTCAAATCCATCCAGCCATAATACTGTCCATAAAGCCATGTTCACTTGGGCTGAAAGCTGCTGAGGACATTGATTTCAGTTGTCCTAACTTCTCGAAAAGGTGCCCAAAATGCAAGAGACTCAGAGATCATCCTTTATATAAGGCTTTTCATTACTTTCATCCAGGTTTTACCTCAACAAGAAGTTTGGTTTGACACCAGACAACTCTACCACAAAACCACTGAGAAATATAAAATACTGTAACAGCCCCTCACCACAGGATGAATTGTCCTGCATGTGAAGCATTCACATCCAGATATTGTTCACACTTCACTGCATCACTTACAGTGAATTTTGCTGAAGTTTTTGAGAGTTAATAAGCTGCCTGCTTCTCTTTCAATGTTCAACAGTGTCAAGTCGGTATAGAGAGAGGTACAGAAACAGTATCTGATCTAAAGCTAGAAACTAAAGAGCTTATTTCCCCTCATCTGGTGAAGAATCCAGTAAGCCTCTTAGGCATGTAGTTGAAACCATGGTAAGGACAGTATAACCTCTCCTAGAACTGAAGGATCAGGAATAAAGTAAGAAACAAGAAGTAAACGAGTTGCTAGAGTATGCTTGGGGAGAGCTTTAATCAAAGGTGCTGGGTAATAATTGGGAAGGTCCTTCAGCAGACACTGCAGCACTCACTTCATACAGGGAATGGCCTGGGACTGTGCCCAGTCTGGACTCACTTGGGGCTGATTCCACCTTTGAGCACCTCTCTCTTCCCCATCTGCAAAATGGTGATAACTCCTTATGAATAAAAATCAGTATATGGGAGCTAAGCCTTATCCTTCATGTCTTCAGGCAGGCAGCACCCTGGAGAAATCAGTGTGGGATTTTCCAGGCGAAAGGTTAGAGGGCAGAGCCCAAAGCTGTGGGACAAAGCCTGCAAAAGGAGGAAGGGGTGACCCAAGTACCATGCCCATCACATATCTCCTGAGTGGTGCAAAGTATTTCCCAAGTTTGTTGCTGCAAAGCAAAGCTGAGAGATATTGCTCCTCTACAAACACAGACATTTCATCAGAGGACATCAAAACAAGTTTTGCCTTTGTTTTGCCCTTCATAACTTAAAAAGGCATCTCCCGAATAAACAAATTCCTTTCTTGTTTCATTGTCTCCAAACATGCTGCTTCACCTGGAGCCAGCCTCTGTGGCAGCTACCGTTTTGCTCCAGTATGGTAAACGTCCTTTCTTCCCTCTCCCCTCCTCTCCCCTTTTCTACCTGAGGAATTCAGCTGCTTGCAGAAAAACTTGAGCGTAATGGAATAAAATGTTGGCTTCTATGGCACAGAAGTAAGAACTGAAAAAAAAGTGAAACCTTATGCTTTGTCCCCAGTGGCTCAGGGACTTGGAGCCAAATCAAGGCCATGAAAACAGAATATTGCTCTTTGTTTACTAAAAATAAATAAATAAATGGCTACTCACTCCTGCCCTTTGGGATATGTTTTCTAAGGAGGAAGAAATTCCCTGTGGAGTTTATTATGTGTAGAAGGGATGTGTGCCTCCCAGGGAAAAGCAGTGGGGGTAGTTTTTCCCTTAGTGATTTCTTTCCCGCCTTTATATTGCTTTTTTATTAATTTTTGCAAGTCTCACTCCCGTCCCTTCTGCAATAAGCAAAGCCACACAAAGGAACATGCAGGTAATTCAGCCACTCAAAACTACAGCATCTCCTTTCCTATATAAACAATCAGTGTGTGGCCTGGGTTTCATTTGCAACTGTAAATGAAACAGGCCTACAACTGTGTTCATAATCCTCCTTAATTGAATTTCTGTGACAAAAACCAGACAAAATTATTACCCTCAAGTTAACAGTTTGTGCGAAGTAGCCAAGGGTTCCTGGGAAGCTTTAAAACAAATGCAGGACAAAACTGGATCCCACAAAGCAGCTATTTGGTGTTGGTACCATTTGTCTGAAGCGGGGGAGCTTTCCCTGGAGGAACAAGGTCATTTTGATACGAAGGACAGGCCAGGAATTCGACTCAGGCCAAAAGAAAAAGTGAGAATTAAATAAGCAATTTCTGATTGGCATTGAATCGCTAAAATGGGTGATTTGGTGCTGGGAGCAGGACAAAAAAAAGCCCAAACCAAGTGTTTCAAAATGTTTTAGCAGCTCAAAAGCAAGTGGAGAAAAATTAATGAACATTTATGTAAATATTTTTGGACATACATTACACTGGCATGATTTTGTGCAAAATACCACTATAAAGTAGGACTAAAGTATAATTCATAATTTTCTCTTTTTTAGGTGAAAAGAGGAAGCCATTACTGTGGGAAGGACAGAGCAGCAATCTGCATGTGCCATTGCTTACTTCTGAAGATGCTCCAGCTCCACAAAGCTCTGAGCTCTTGAGTAAACGAGCCTGGATGTAAACCAGCACATGCTGTTCACACCACAGCTACTGGAAGGAGGTATTGGGCTGTCCTGGCTCTTTGAAGGACAGCATCATTCACAACTTGGTGTGGCTCATGGGACAGTTTCACAAATCCAGAAGGACTTTAAGCAACTGTTAGGTTTGTGTTGAAGTTCACACCCCACTGAAAGGGTATCTCCTTTAAAGTTTGCATGTAATAATTTCCTTCAACTAGATCATCAGTTCTGTGGTAAACATGCAGAGACTTAGTAATGATGTCAGACTGCTGGTAAAATATCTAAACTTACTTTTAAAATGTGAGAACCACTGCTAAATGAAAGCAGTGATGCAAAAAGGGCACTGTCCAGCAGGGCACTCCCACAGTTTGCAGAAGAAAAGAATTAAAGCCTTTCCTGTTACCCAAATTTAGTGTTTGTTTTTCTTTAGATGATACAGATGTTTTCTTGACAAATTGAGCAAAGTTGATGGGAACAGAGACGTCTGTTTGCAACAGCTAATTTTGTGTGTCATTGCCATGTACTTGGATAAACATTCAATATTTTACCCCAAAGTACTGTGTTTAAGTCATTTCTGTATCAACTGGTAACTAAAGCAAACTAGCAGAGTTATTAAGGATCAAAGCAGGCTCTCTATGCTTCAGTTTACAGAGTTGATCAGAGCAGGGCAAACCATGTCATCCCGAGGCAGTGCCTGCCTGGATTACTGCCCCACATGCTCGTAGAACTTAATATCTTTTTCATTTTAAGCAGAAGGCAAGGCTACAAGGGAATGGGGAAGGCTGAGGTAATGGAAATAGAAATCCTGCAACTCCTCAGTATGGGCCCATGTCTTGTGTGTTACCCAGCCCTCTTTGCAGGCAGAGCTGATGGAAATTTAGGGGTAGAGGAGGCTGGTGGGGCCTCATGTTAAAATTTCCTCCAAGTAAAATATTGCTATAGGTGATTAAATGAGCATTCCTGTTCAGAGACAGGCAGGCAGAGACCAGAACTCATTTCCACAGACCTCTGTGCCATTGCAGGATAGTGGGTCTCTGTCCGACCCTCACTTGTAAGGCACAGCTGACATAATGAGGGACCTCAGAAGAGTTTCCAGGAGATATGTCCACTCCCAGAGATCCAGAGGGGTAACAATCAGGTGCTACTGCTTTCTTCAGTGCCTCTGCTGTGCCAAACGTTTCAGCAGTTGCATTAATACCTGGCTTTGAGAGATCGCTCATTAGCCCTTGGGTCCTGTGCCACTTTAAGCAACCTTTTCAGAACAACTTTTTTACAGTTTGTGTGCTCTGTTTTTCCTCAGGCCACAAGTTAAACACACTGAACAACACTGGAGTAAGAAATAAACACTGAGTCAGAAACAAAAAGATGCATACATACATGCCCAATATACTCCCCCCACACACACATACACAATCAGGGCCAGAGATCAATGTTTTCAGGAAAAGGCATGAGGGAACAAATTATCACAGTGCTTTGTCAGTGGCGGCAAAGGAAAGAAAAAGGAACATTCAGAAGGGTGATGAAATGTTGCAAGAAAAAGCAATATATTTTTATGTACTTGTAAAATCCATTGGCAATGACTTTTCTGGTTAATTGGTTCCATCTTATTAAGCTAAAAATGTATTTGTAAAATCCAGACATATTCAAGCATAAGTCCAATTTCTTCACCAAAAGCCAATACACCATTTCAAAAAAGAAAATTCAGCAATACAAACCATTTTCCATTAGCCCGAAATCACAGCACTCATACTGGGAAGAGAAATGGATAGAGTGCTTTACTTCCCTAAAATGCACTTTGGAGAAATCACGTAACTCATTTACCCCAAAACTGCTGTCCTCCTTCTCCCTGGCCCTGTGAAAATGGATTAATATTTTGGCCCAATTATGCAGTGATTTATAAACTAACATTCTGCTATCTTTCCTTGCACTTGTCATGTTTGACTTCTTCCCCTTTATTAAACCACTCTTCTTCCCATTAAATAGCCCCTCTGTCTCACTTGCCAAAGAACTGCCAATGGGCCCCTGATTTTACAGAAGAATAGACTCAGCTTTACCAATGGAAAAAGGCCTTTAATGTACCATGGACACAGCACAGTGAAGCATGGAAATTTGCCTGTGTTAATGATGCTACTTCACAATGATCAGGAAAGCAAAAATCTCTAATTGCTAAATGACACCCAGTCCTTCTGCAGCCTGTTGAATTAAAACTCAGTGGGAGCAAAACCCAACGTCCTTTAGGAGATGAGCTAAAAGTGGTTGCAGTTTTTCTTTTCTTTACCCTCAAATTTCTGATTGGCATTGAATCACTAAAATGGGTGATTTGGTGCTAGAGCAGGACAAAAAAAGCCCAAACCAAGTGTTTCAAAATGTTTTAGCAGCTCAAAAGCAAGTGGAGAAAAATTAATGAACATTTATGTAAATATTTTTGGACATACATTACACTGGCATGATTTTGTGCAAAATAAAGTAGGACTAAAGTATAATTCATAATTTTCTCTTTTTTAGGTGAAAAGAGGAAGCCATTACTGTGGGAAGGACAGAGCAGCAATCTGCATGTGCCATTGCTTACTTCTGAAGATGCTCCAGCTCCACAAAGCTCTGAGCTCTTGAGTGCTAAATTAACCCCAAGAAATGTCTTCAGCCACAGTTCTCAACAGAAAGCTTCTTAGACCTGGGTTCCCTGGGTTGCTGGCTGGGCAAAGCACTGATTGCTTTGGCCAGTCAAAGAGTCATTGCTCCAAAAGTCAATCTTCAAATACAGTACATTAAGCTACTCCTCGGAGAAACTCTGCTCTCATGTTTGGCCAAACACAACAGGCAGACCAGCACCAGCTTTGATGACATTATTTGGAGTGCACAGAAGGGAACCAGAGATCATATGGTGCATGTTTGGTAATCCTTTGGCACCATTGAAAGGTTGGAGAATAGACTCAAACACAGGTTTATGAAAAAAAGATGAACAATATTTACAATATTGCTCAAATAAGTTTCCAGGGACAGAGGGAGTGATTTGTCATCTAGCCGCATTTCTGTAGATTTTGTAGCTGTCTGATTGGCACACTCCACACGTTCCTTATCCAAAACTTTCTGGTACAACTGTGCAAAACAGGAGCAGGACTTGAATTCAAGAGTGGCTGAAAATATAGGACCAAGCCATTTCAATTTCATCTCCATCTCATTTCACAGACTCACACAGAATCACAGAATCATTTAAGTTGAAAAAGACCTCTGAGATCATCAAGTCCAACCTTTTGACTGACCCCCAACTTGTCAACCAGACTACAGCACTGAGGGCCACATCCAGTCATTTCTTGAAGACCTACAGAGATGGTGACTCCACCATCTCCATGGGCATCCCCTTCCAATGCAATCCTTGTCCAGGCATTTTTCAATCCACGATGTTCATTACCTAATAAACCCTGAGCTAAGACCCTCTCCCCATTAGAGACAGCTTTTACTGTACAGTGCTTAGGGTGTTGTTGGGGATGGAAGGGGTGGGGAAGTAAGATTATTTACTGTAGAGCTCTACACTTGATTCTCCTGTGCTTACCACAGGAAAAGTTTGTCAATGAAGGTTGAAAATAAGCACCTGAAGACTCTCAAAATACCTGTTTATTCAATCTGGAGTAGCACTCAAGGGGAGCACTAAAATCTTCAAGACAAATGCCACACAACACACATTAAAAGTTCCCCAAAATGTTGTATCATTAAGTCTTTTTTACTAACATGGCTGCTTCAACTAAAAGACCTGTTTTAAATATCCCACAAGATGGGTGTTTCAATAGCTGGCTCACTGTTTGATTTGCAGAAAATGCATCTATAGCACTAGCAGTCAGACCTTGGGAGAGACAGAAGCAAAGGAGCAGTGATGTGCCCTAAACACCAAATTATTTACTATAATTTTAAATAGCAACACTTTCTGAATGAAGAGTTTTGATATCTTTCATCTTGTGTTTGGCAGACTTTGTCAAGTTGAGGCCATAATACTTATAAGCAATTTATCAGCAAAACCATGGTTGACTCTACAGAGGCCTGACATTTGAGACCTGCCCAGGCAATCCCACTGTGAAGAAAAGGGACCAAGGAAAGACTCCCAGATCTGGTCCAGCAGAAGTGCTTCTCTGACACATGTCACAGCTGAGACAGCTGTGATACACAGAGTATCACCATACAATTTTAGAGAGCTTTAAGCATTCACCCAAACAGAGTAACACCATATCACTTCAGAAGGCCGCAAGCATCTTCTTCTTGTTCTTTAGCCCAGCCTTTTATACCCCTCATGTTGATGCATTGCACCTCTGTGCCCTCTGTTCCCTTTGGTGGTTGGGCAGTGCCCCTGGGCACCCCACAGCTCATTGCTGTCAGTGCTGCTCACCTGCTGCTCACAGCTGTACCCACTGGGGATGAGGCTCACCACAGCCCCACTCCCAATCACCACAAACTGTACCTACACTTCTCCAGTGGGGCATTCAATCTCCCAGCCAGACCTTCTCAAAGCTGCTTGGCAGTGTGCAAAAGGCGTGTTGTCTTCCAGGGGATGAATGCAAAACAAACCTCACCCCTGGGACAAAATTCACACCCCTGGCAGAACAAGCAGAGATGCTCTTTCAGATGGACCAGGGCAGGAAACCAGAACAGCTCTCACTGCTAGCAATGAACAGCCATCCTGCCAGCAGAGCACAGTACCATGCCCACCCTTGGGGCTGCAGAAGCCCTGCAAGCAAAGCCAGAGGAGGGACTGAGCAGGTTCACAGGCCACAGCCACCTTTTACTGTGGGCAGGGACATCCCTGTGCTGCAAAGCCTTGGGCCCCTCAGTGATCCCATCAAGAGAGGCTGCAGACCATCCTTCCTCTGCCCTTATCTAAAGCAACAGCAACACAATAAAAAGCCATGTGAGCAGGAAGGCTGGAGGAACTCACACTGCAAAGTTTCTTTCTTGGGGTTTCTCTTGATATCAAACTGCTCCTGTGAACAGTACTGCTCATCTATGGGGTTGCCAACACCTGGAGATGGTGCAAGATGCTTATCATAGCAACTTCAGTATTATCCATGATTGTCCCTCTAGATTTTTTAAGATGAGTGCACAGGCAAAATCATTATATCCATTAATTTTAAAGTAGTGATACCTCTTTTGCTTGCTACTTGCCAGGCAAGTATAGCCACCAAGGTGTGCAGCTATTAAATGCCAACCACAGTTCCTATCACTGTTTTTTGTTCTTCATCTTCCTTTCACTATGCATTTTCCTCAAGATCTTTCTTTCTTGATCTTCTTGAGGAAAATGGCTTCCTTTATTGATTAAATTACAAATTCCAATGCCGGATGATTGAGTTATATAATAACACCTGATGAAAGACAATTGAAATAAATGGAAAAATTAGCACTCTCTTTATTACAAAAGGTTTGGATGTTGAGTGCCTGACTGAATTAAATGGAGATTGAGCAGATCAGAGAGAATTGATTAGGAAAAACAATGCAGAATTCAGAAAAGAGATACCAAAATTAGCACGTTACTAATTCACCTTTGAAAAAGATGGAAAAAGTTGAGAAGGAGAAGGAAACTGTATCCTTTTCATGCATTCACAACCAGGAATTGCCCAAAAGCAATCTCTGTGATTGCTTATATCAATGTGAGATATCTCTGTGATAAGACTTTTAGGATACTGAACTCTGACATCAAGTTACCAAAGGCCAACAAATACATGACCAGGTCAGCAGCCTCTAGGGTTCATTTGTTCAGTTTCTATTAGGCCTTTTTAATTAGCATCACAAGCAAAGTTCTGTGCCTGGGAACCAATGGCATGCCAGCTTTTGGTAAGGTATCATTGCACTTTATTCACTACTCACTGCTAATGAGATATTTTTAATTTTATCTGCTTGTAACATTTCCTGCAATACTGACAGATGTCTTAGGCTTTCTTCCCGCAGATTAGGCAACCATTACTGGAGTTCTTAGATAAACAAGAAGCTGATAAAGCAAAGCATCTAAAATGGCATGATTGACTTTGAAACCATGTCTGCTTTCAGTGACTTCCCTGCGAGCTTGTTGTGAGGTAGACAGGGTCTAGCAAAGCTCTGGAAAGA
>NW_005054298.1:9257753-9266826 GCF_000277835.1 Geospiza fortis | reverse complement strand
AAAGAGTGTAAACACAGCTCTAAAACAAGAGCTCCAAACATGATATTATTTACTTACAGCTTCTGCATTACTGAAGTGTCATATTCGAAGTCATGCTCCAGGGAGAATCTTAAGTGACCTGTGGAAACACCAGAAAACCAGTTTTTAGTGGATATTTCTAACTACATATTCTAACAGATAGGGGAGAATTTTGACATTGTTTGGAAATCAAATGTAATGTAAATATTATTTAAGTTTAACCACAAAGCAGTGTAAAAATTTTTCCTTAATGCTTACCTGAAGGTTGCTTCAAAACTAGCTTTAGCTGCAATTATTTGCTTTCTGCAAAAAATCCTAGCCCACAGATTGGGCAGCAGAAAATGTTTGTGGAAACAATAAATATTTTAACACAATCAATCTAACTGAGAAATTCTGCAGCCCTCTCTGAACTTTTCATAATCCTAAATGCTTCATCCTCACAGAAGAGACAAGGAATCACTCTTGTCCCGGTTTCCAAGTGGGAGATTTGCACCTGTGAGAAATGTAAGCTGTGAACTCATATCTTACTCCTCACTGCAATGCTCTCTTTGGGAACACTCCTATCCCCACCATCCATCAATCTGCCTCATCATTCACTCCTGCTGGAGTTCACTGCACCTTCCATTCTGCCAGTTGAACTACAGATGTGCTCAGGTTAGTCAAGAATTATTTGAATTGCTCAAGTAAATGCAGGAGCTGCAGCCAGAGGATGTGTGAGTGCAGCCTACATGATTTGCTCCCAGACTCACAGCAGGCGTGGCAGGGCAGAGAGCCTCTACACTGGCTGTGAGCCATAAATCCCCTCTTTGAAACACCAAAAGCAAAGCTCAGAATGAACACATTTGCTCAAGACACCCACATCTGAAAGGTTATTCTCACTGTTTTCACCCTTATGTCTTATCCAAACCCCACAACAGTCTCCTGAAAGTAAAAAGGCAAAAATTATGAAAAATTCTAACAAATTATAGATCAGTTTGTACTAATTTATCCTTTAGTTATGGCAACACCAAAAAGCCTACCCCGTGCCTGAACTCTTTGCATTGAGCACAGTGCAGACACTGGCTGTGTCAGTCTCTGCTCCCTGGAGCTCACCACAAGAGATCAAAGACCTAAAACTGTAGGCAGGGAAAAGACAGAGACAGTAAAAATTGGAGGACACTTCTGTACAATGGCTTGTGAACACAAATCCCACTCAGTAAGTAAGAAATGAATCACTGTGAAGAGATTCTGACCCTGCTACCCATTATGCTCAACAGACAAACTCAATGAAATAATTTATCCAGTTATTTACATGGCTTCCATTAGAGCAATGTCTGAGCATTCACAAACCAGATGGGTTTTTCCTCACTGTGCTCCTGAGAAGGAGCACATGCTGCTAATGCTACATCATAGACAAGGAGTAGAGATACTAAAAAGACAAAATGCTTTTTCCAGGGAAACTAGTATCTGATCTGACAAAATTCTATATAATGCCAGAGGGCTTCTGTAGGTTAAGGTGTTGCTCTCAGGGACAGGCCATCAGGCTTTAGCCATAGGCAGACTTCTTACCACCCTGGTAATTATTTTTTGAACAATGGCTTCTATACAGTATGAATCAGGAAAAGTGAAAGAGAAAAAGGGAAAGGGAGGGTAAAAAGGGAAAATAGGAAAAAAACATTATAAAGGAAAGACATGATAAATGTAGCACCATCTGAAAAAAACCAAACTGCAGAAACAGAGGAACCAGTCATGCAGTTCACTGAGAGGACTGAAGCAATTGTTTTCTTCAAGAAACCTCATTCATCACATTTCCATAACCCAGAAAAGGCTCTCACAGTCCTCTCTTTCAACATACTAAGACTAACATGCCTACAGACTCTTCACATTTCCTTCTTTCTCCTATCAGTCTTTTCCTCATGGAAGAAATCATAGGAAAGGGATGAAGATGAGAACATTTCTGCAGCTGTTCTGCCAGGGCTGAATCCTGAAGGTGGGACACCCAAAGGAACCCCGGGGTGACAGAGTACCCACCAAAAGGACTCAGTCTTCACTGTCAGATAACTCCTGCTTCTTTAAAATGGTGACAGTGGAAATGCTCCTTTGGTGACATCCTAGGAGCCAGATCGGAGCCCAGCACACCATCTTGTGAAAAAACAAGATCCATCTGTTAGCTCAAACCTCCAGGGCTGGCAGGTAGTCTTTCCTATACAGAAAGCCACTGGACAGCACAAACTCTTAAGTTTCATCAGCAGAAGAATTCTGTCTGCACACTGCCTCTCTAAACTCCCCGTTGGCTAGAGAATAGAGGATTCCCTAAATGAACCCTTTGATCTGCAAGACACTGAGCCTTCTCCTGAAATTTCTTCTCAGACATTTGAATTCCCTGCTGGGTTACAGCATGAAACCTTTCTCATCTCTCCATTAAAGCAGCAGATAGACAGATGGGATAGTCTTCATCTTTCAGGACTCTTGAAGTTCATTTCCCATCAATTTTATCAGGAATGCTCAGAGCTCCTGTTAAGTTTAAGAGAACCAAAGCTATAGATTGTGCTCAAAGCCAGGAGAATCCCAAGCCTGGTAGTCCCTCCACAAGCTGACATCAATTAAAAAGAAGCAACGTAATATAAACAACAGTATAATGGCCAAACTTCCCCCTCCACACATGTTGCCAAATCATTTTTGAAAACTCTTCAAGCACTGGTTTTTATAGCCCAGTAAGTGCTGTTAGTGGAGGTGGAGCTGTACCAGAACCACCACTGGATCTAAATGTCTTCTCTTTATTAATGGGTTTTATTCTCTCTTCATTGCCAGTCAAAGGCAACAAGGTGTTATTGCCCTTTTGCAAGCCATAAAAAATCTAACACAGCAGATGGATTACACACCTCACCCAAGGTCCCTTGGGACACCCATATTTGCACAGAGAACTGATCCCAAAATGCCACATACCCAGTGCCCTGCCCTTCCCTCCAGCCCAGCCTAATTCTCTGAATTTCATGATTATTCAAAAGTCTATTTAAAGCCTACAGCTATGGGTGTGTGCAAGAAATTAAGGCTGAGCCAAAAAGTATGACTAGAGCAACTCTGGTTGAGATTCTTAGTAAGAGTGAAATTTCACACAGAGCTGGGAGGCTTTAACCTGACATGGAAAAAAGGTGGCATGTGTCAACTGGGTTATGATGTGAACCCCCAAGAAGATACAGCAGCAATGCCAGTGTCCCCTTCCCACACTCCAATGGTAGCCACACAGCCTAGAACAGCTTTCCCAAGCCTTCTCCTTGCTTTTAGAGCAAGTGCTGCTATGAAACAGGAAAAAAGCAGATGCAGAGGAAGAGCTACTAATACCTCTTGCAGTTTCCAGGCATAGTTACACACTGAAATGAAGCAGCCAGGAGAGCTGACAAGGTTCATAGACACACAGCCATGGTTTACTACTCAAACCATTCTAAGCTCTTTAGGTAAGCTTTGTTATTACAGATGGTATTGCATGCCCTAGATCTGATGTCCAGAATGGGGTTGCTCTCTGTAATCCTTCAGAGGCTGCACATAAATCACAGAATGCTTCACCTCTTGACACATGGCACTAATAGATGATAATGTAAATGGTGCAATGTTTTAACCTTAACAGGCATTTGCTTAGGTTATTTTAGACAAAAATGAGGTCAGGAACTGTGGTCATGAGCCTTAATCTCCAAGAGCCTGTCTGGAATCATCTGGAGCCCTCTGGCTTGTGCAGGAAGCAAAAGGCTGAGGGTGCAAAGGGGGAGTGGGCTCTGCTGTCCCACTCCTGCACAGCTTCACCCCACAGTGCCCCCTGCACCTCCCACCTCCTACTTTGCCTATAGTAAGAAACAGCAACTGCAGCAGAATAATTGCTGTGGAAATTATTTTGAAGGCATCAACCCCTAAACACAGAGAGTAAACAAAATCTGCTCTTCCACTTTTCTCAGGCATCTGAGGGAAGTCCTTTATAAACCATGAGATAAGAGCAGACTCGCTGTTCAGACTGCATATCTGCCTGGTTCCTTAGATACCACCGAAAGCCCAAAGGCACAGCTTGGCATCTCATCCCCTTCTTATAAACTCTTTCAGAAAGTTACAGCTGATTTTGACACAAAGATGATGAGAAATGGGGAGCTATTTGTGCCATTCTGGAGAACATGCCAAATCCTGTATTAACACCCCTAACCCTGCTAAAAACAAAATAAAGCTAAAAAAACCCCAACAACCAAACCAGCAAAAAGCAATCCTTCTGTTTGCTACTGATTAGGCAGCCGAATTAAAACTGATGAAGTGATTGGATAGGATCCAAAGCTGTTTATCTGCACATAAATCACAGACATGCTTTACTCAGCCAGTATGGATTTACTGAGCTAGAGGAAAGACCTCGTCCTCAGAATGCTGATTATTACAGCAATTAAAATATCAGTGAAGCAAACATTTTGGGTAGAAAGCTGTTAGGGGTTACTAGAGAAATCCTTCCATTATATATGAATTCAATCAGGCTTCAAATTTTTAAAAAGGGGAGTTTTAATAGAGGGTTTCTTTTTTCTGATTAAGTATATGTTGCTAGAAAAATCAAATTCAAACAGAGAAAAGATACAAAATAGCTAGCCGGACATGCCAAAGGAGATTAGAAAGGAAGGCTGATACATATTTTATGATCACAAGGGAATAAAAAAAATAAATTGAGAGATGTACTGTCAAACCAGACACAGTGTTAATAGCTAAAGTTATATGGCAGTAAGAACTGCTGTTCCCACAGCTATTAATGTAAAACTGAAAATGTGGAGCAAGCTGCAGCAAAGAAAAATAAATCACACTTTTTTTTTCTTTTTCAATTTGAAAATATATATAAAATAAATCCCTACCCCCATCACTCACTCTCTGCATCCCAATCCCTCGACACCAAGACTGTCATTTCAGCAAGCTACAGCTTCCAGGCAAGTGAGACAAGTGACAATTTCTTCCTATTAATCATTGCTAATTTATTTATGCAACTTTTCTACTTATGAGAATCATTGGCCTGGAGATTATTTCCTCTTTCCCCTTTGAGTCCTGAGAAACTATTTAACATGGGAAGTAGTTCAGGGGGGTAAAGAGGGGAGAGTGTCATGTAGCCAAGTTACGCATCCCAGCTGGAATTTGGGATGATGTCTTGCAGTTCTGGCTCCTTCAGCCAAGTTTCATACAGGAAGCACGGACGCGCCAAGGGTGCAGCGAAATCCACTGGAGCCAATAAATAGCACTTGAGTCCATTAACACACTCCTGCTATGGATCCCTTCACGAAACCTCAGCCACCTTGCAACCAGCTTGCTCGTGAGGCAGCCAACAACTTGCATAGGGGAAAGGTTCAGGAGCCAAGGGATCCTCTGGTGAAGCCTCACAGATGTAGAGTGTGTGTGCATGTAGGATGCGTATCCAGAGTCCTGCTAGAAGAGGCAAACACTGCAGATATATAAGGCTTATATGGAATAGTGGCCATGGAAGGTCACGGTGTCACTAGTGAGGTACAAGGCAAATTGCTATGAAGAACTTCACAAGGCCCTTGAAGACAACTCACTTCTTGCCCAGAGGGTCCTCTCCAAGCCTGGGATGGGTCCAGAGGTACTGCAGAGGAGCAGGCATCCTCATCAGTTCATGCAGTTTTTGCCCATCCACAACAACCTGTTTCAGCTAGGAAAAAGGCCTAGGAAAACATTCTAAAATTTGTAGATTAAAATTTTGTAATGCATGCATTACAAGTCTGATTGTTATTTCAAAGCTATCAGTAGCAAGAATAATTTCACCTACCATAGAAATACCTCCATGATAACTTTCCAGAGTAAGAGATAACTTTGCTGGAAAGTAGCTGACAAATTACTTGACAAATTTGTCAACTATTTTGGAGCCATCAAGATAAAAGGCTTTATATGTTGTATGATTTTTTTATGTATATATATAAAACACTTTTATTGGACTGTTGATAAAAGCCTGAGCTACAAAGGAACTTTTTCCCCCATCTGAGAAAAGGCAAGCTGCTAGACAAATCAGTTCAATCTCTGCCTTTCAAACAATATAAAGCAGTATAACTTTCAGGAGTAACACCTCATCTGTTTTTTTCTCCAGACTGCCTATCAGGAATCAAGCATTAAGTAAACATTTGAAAAGTGTTCCTCTGAGAGCAAAGGTTTAGATTTGAGTCACAGGATCCATTGAAAAGAAAAATTGCTTCTGTGCATTGGGACAGTGCCTTCCCTTCTGAAAAGTTTCTAAAAAGAGCAAATGGAGATAATCTTTTTACAAGGTATAACCCATACGGAAATTCATTATTCTTTCCCTTTAAAAAAAGTCAAGATATTTCAGAAAGTGAGAATGGAATCACTATTTTAAAACTATTAAAAATATGCAGATGATTTTCTAACAACTATAGCTGGTAAAGGCATGGTTAAAGTGCTTTATCATGGTCTAAAGTGAAGCTCTGATTGATGAGAACATGAGATAAACAAAAGAGGTAAAGACATAATAGAGCCCTAAATCACTAAGAGTATTTAATTCAGAAGTGGGGGATATATACCCAGTGATTGTTGATTAAATATTTTAAGGATCTATTCTTCTCCCAGCACAAAACACCCTAGAGTGGCTTCAGCACTGCAGCTCCCTGAAGGCTGCATTACTGCTCGTTAGACCCGTGCAATCACCACTGTGGATGCAGAGCTGAAAGGAATCATTGTTCCTGCTGCACAAAAGCTAAACTGAGCCTCCAGAGAAGGTGAATGATTTGCAAAGGATTTTACAGCAGACCAGTGGCACAGCTGGGGGAAGGGGGAAACCCCAACTTACCAGCCGGTGCTTCCCAGACACAATTCCTCATTGCTTGCAAGAACACCCTGAAGTTAGGCATTGTTTTCATTCCTGCCTTTTCCACACAGCCATGACTATTAACTTCAGACTGTCACCAAAACCATGTACATATCCATGGAAGGTCACAGAGGCAGGGCCCAGGATAGTGCTCGAAGACAAGACTTAGCTCTAGGTTCTACTTTCAAGAGCTGCGAAAGATAAACTCTTTCCTTCAGTGGATTTAAATTGGAGATGAAAGTTTGATCCTAAAAGGCCTAAACTAGACTTACAGCGGCTTGGAAATAGTCTTCTGTCATAGCCAACATTAGTCCTGAATTCAGTCTGATTACACAGCATTGAGTATGGCAGGCATCTGAGGACAGAGCATAATCCCACACCAGAGCACACTGGATACACAGGCAAGGCAGGGTAAATCATGGAGCCAGACAGAATGTCCTGGATGGTCACACCAAGCTGCACACTTCTCTTTAACATCAAGAATTTTTTAAGATTAATGAAATCACTAAGATTAATTTAGGTGATTAGATGAGTCAAAAATTCAGAGGGAGCTGTTCTTCATTACTTTCTACCCCCTCCTTTGGCTACTCCAAGAGACCTTTTAAGGGACAGGTGATCTTTTTAAGATATAGTTATTGTTCTCATTAGCACTAAATCCATTAATACGAATATGAAAAGAATTCAAGGAGAGACAGAAAATGACTGCAAATATCTTTAGTTAAATAAAATTCCTATTTTTCCTCCAAAGAGTACAGCTGCACCATTCTGGTGTAGAATGTACCACTCTGGGCAAGGAAGATCAAAGAAGTAAAAGCCACTGAGCCAAGTTCACCTTTCACATTGTTTCTTAGCCAGACCCAGCATACTGAGAGCAGTTCTGCCCAGGAAATCTCCAACATGACTCTTTCCTGATTAAAGCTTGATCTGTTGACATTGACACATCCACTCTTTTGGTTTTGCCAGGTCTTTCAAAGAAGAGATTTGAAGGGACCAAGCCTGTGCTGCTGGTGCTGTCAGCTGCTCGGCTTTCCACCAGCTCACTCAGCAGGACATGGGTGAAACAGCAACAGGGCCAGGGCTTTTACAGGCCAGTGATCCCCAGCCTGCACAGCCAGGTCACAAACTAAAGTACTGGAAGTACAAGCAAATTTTAAGATCAAATTCACAGGACTTTTAGGATCCCTGATATGCAGTCAAACAGTTCTCAATAAAAAAACTTTCCTCTGTCCCTAGACTGCCCAGGGTACAGGAGAGACTTGCTCGAGCAAGCCTCTGGAGCATAAGGAGCACAGGACTGTCCCTTTTTTCTCTAGGCACTGTGGCACTTGGTCCCTCTGGATGTGTATTTTTGTCCAGCAGCAGAGTTAGGCCATATGATCCCATTCTCCCTTGTGAGATGACCAAGTCTATGGTCAGTGTAGCAACCTGCAAAAGGACAGTGTATCTGGGATTTCTGGGGCTTTCTGAACACGTCTCTGCAGACTGCTGCCTGCTAATGGCACTTGATTGACTGATTCCTGCAGCCTCCTTCACGTGTCCTCTCTTCCAGAGGACGCCCAGCCTGGGGGCTGTCTGCAGGACTGAAACTGACACTTCCCCTGGAAAAACATCTTTGGGACCCATATGTCTTTGCCAGACAGACCAAAGGGAAATGAATCAACATGATTGGACCAGATCAGTTGTTCTGGAAAACTCTGTGTTGGGTCCATCATTCTACAAATTCAAACAAAAATATTTTATATTTCCGTTAGAATAAAAAAATTATTTTCAATAAGGAATTTAAAAATGTCTTTCCATTTTCCAAACTTAAACAACAACCTTTCCAAAGTGGAGACTCTTCCTAGTTTCAGACAGCACAAAATGAGCACAAACTATAAATAGTACCTTCTTGTAGTGCTCCTGTGGAAAATCTGTTGAGTTTTTGTGGGATATATTCTAGGACCAAACTAATCAATTTCTGCTCAGCATTCCCCTGCTTATACTACACATCTATCTGTCCTGAGTAACTGAGAAGTAGTAGGCTGCTCAGCATTCCCCTGCTTATACTACATCACATCTATCTGTCCTGAGCAACTCAGAAGTAACTAGTAGGTTCTTGTGTAACAATGAACTCTGGCAAAACACACCAACACTATTTTGGATTTGAAGTAGTATATAACCGGGGCCTGCGTAAGTGACCCACCTTTTTAGTCAACTGTGATTTTCCCACCCATTATACAGCAGCTAAAAAGTTGCCTC
>NW_005054298.1:9253660-9257743 GCF_000277835.1 Geospiza fortis | reverse complement strand
ACTGCAGCAGGCACACATTTCTTTTATAACCAAATGATTAGAGGAACATACATGCTTTATAGACAGTCTGAAATATAAGGTTCCAAACAAAGTCAAGAGATAAAGTCCCACTGAGTCTAATAACAGCAGAGCTAAGTCACTGAGCCACTGGAAAATGCTGCACCTAATGTCTGTCATTCTTTGCCTTTTCCAGAATCACAAATAGGCTGTGGCAGCCTCAGGAACAGTGGCCAAGTCTTCCAGCTCCCAGATTTGTGGTTTAACTGCTTGACATATCCTCTCATCACTGAAGCAGGAGACAGAATGATCAGAGACCAAAACCCCTCACACTGAGCCATCTGAAAATATCATGTTTCAGCCCAACAGAGACATGTGTCATTCCATCACTAACTCACCAGCCCAGAGGACAAGCCCAAGACAAACGTCCCGGCAGCAGTCCAAGGTCAGAGTCCCAGAAGGTAAACCCGTCAAGAATGGGTGATGTAAACGCTCCCTCTCAGAGACAGTCCCACTGCAGTCTTCTCTGAATCCCTTGGACTCTGCAAACTTCCTTCTCTGGCATGCCTCTTTGGACTTCTTCCTTCTAATTTTCACATAAGCTTGTTTGTGGATGATTTATCTATTTAAAAAAAAAGGCACATTTTTCCTCCATTAAAAAAGAAGTGTGTCTGCATTTGGCTGACACAAATAATGGTGTTACAAAGGCCTCTTTGAGGAAGGATCTCTCTACTTCATGTCCTTCCTCTTTGCTGAGTTATGTGACAAAGATCCTGGGAAAACAGCTCATAAACTTTGTGGTAAGCACTATCTCCCCTTCTCCCTTTTCCCTCCACACAAACATTTTTGAAACAATTTAAATTATCCCATTCTGGGTCTGAGCATTGAGTCTGATATGTCATAATTTCTGAAGGGCCTACTTTTTTTCCATCACCGACCAGGACACAGAACCCCTATTCAGTGTAAACGTAACTCAGTTTAATTTTTCCAAAGACCATTTATTTTTACTTTCTGGTATACACAAGTGAGTGACTATTACTTGATAGGCTAGAATTTCATGAAACCCAACTAAAATGAGGGCTTCAGATCACTAGATGCAGCATAAACATATGGTGAAAACTTTGTAATCGTCCCCAAGACTACAGAGGCATCCTGTGAGGCAGCCAGGAAAGGAACTGAAGTCAATTTTCTCAGTCCCTGTGTAGAGCCTTAAACATAAGCCATCTTTCCTCCATATCTCTGTTCTCAGAAAACACATATTTTCTGAGTTTTTGCCTAGCTAGCAAATATCAAAAGCAGTTTTCTGCCTCTAGTATCAACTCAGTTACAACAATTTTAATTGCAATCGGTTTCCTAAGTCATCGTCTCCTCTCACAGTAATTTTTGCTGAAAATTTACCTCCTGTCATTGCATGGGCTCCATTCTAATCAAGCCACACTTTTCTCTCCACACTTTTGGCACTGCATTTAAAAATCAAAGTGCCAAATCCCTCTGTGAACTACTCAGATGCAGCACTTATATATGCCTATCAAATTCAGAGAGAAGTCAAACTTTGACCCTAAATAAGTTGATATTTGAAAACATGACAGTGCTTCTTTGGCTAGAGGAAAAAAGACCTTACTTTAAAAGCCTTTACTTAATTCTTTGTATCTGTATTACAAAACAAGCAATTATAAATCTCCTCAGATTGTTCTAAACAGTACAAGTAAACCTATCAAAATGAGATGCACATGCCAGCATCACATAAATGCTTTTCCAAGCAGAAATGTTAAGCACAGTTGCAGCCCCACGTCAGGTCAGTGCAGTCCTGTAATAATTACAAGTGCTAAGAACAGAGCAAAGACCAGATTTAGGGCAGAACCCATCCTTTTTCACCTAAAAGAAAATAAATTTCCAAGAAAGCCGAAGAAAGAGTGAAGGAAACTTCAGAAAAGTGATGAAATCCCAAGCCTGCCACTAGATGCAGAGCTAATGATGGCTCTGTTAGTGAGCTAAAGAGGAATGGCACAAAGGATGGAGAATCTGCCAGACACTGACAAGCCCAAATAAAATGAAGAGTTATAAACACTTATAAAGAAAGACTTGTTTCCCCCAGTGAACTACTCTGTTCAACTGCAGACCCAAAGCAGACACAGAACTAGTCTACGGTATCTAACCAAAAAAATGTGACTGACCCCTACTTAAAGGAGGGAAGATATTTTAAGTAAGTCCTTAATTTAACAACATAGGAAAGACGTCCCCCGACAAAGCACTGCCCATTTTACACAGGGATAAAGATGGGGTCTGCTGGGGGAAGACCACCTGGCATTTGCACCCTAAGGAGCAACTCAATGTCACAGCATAAAGGACTAAAGCTGGAATCAGTTACATAGCTGGGTCCAGTACATGCTACACAGTAGTTGATAAACATTTGTCATGTGTTATATAGGTCCAAAAAATATTCTGGCCAAACACTGTGGAAGTATTACCTTTCCTATGGCCCTGGAACACTACCAGTATAACTTTCATAGGTTATTGTTCAACTGCTTCAATGCCTCATATGAGAGGTGGATTAAATCTGTGACTATCCCCAGCCAAAAAGATTGAGTTAGTGCACCAAAATCTCTTGTGCTGACTCCTGATAACTCACATTTACTTTCCTCAGCCTTTACAGCTTCTTTCTTTGACATTTACTGCCAGTGCAACCGCTGCCATTGTTTCCACTGAACATCACAAACACTTTGTTACTAATTTTCACCAAAGAGCAGAGAAGATCTGGGAGTAACTGGGATGGCAAGTTCTCCAAGCAACGTACAAACTTTTGATTGCAACAGAAACCTAGAAGCAAAAACTGTAAATCTCACAACTGGAGGGAGAGTTTGCAGCCAAGGTGACCTATACATCCAGTAAGGGATGCTGCAGAACCAAGAGACAGGACAGACTGCAAAAATGGACTCACTTGTACTGCAGAGGAAATAACGTCCACAGCAGTATAGATGATTTCCTGCAAGTGTTTATGTATTTGCACTGGGGAAAGAAACTTGACTAGCAACCAGGTTTCCATCTGAAAATCTCTGGTAGCTGGAAACTGCTTTTTTCCACTTCTCCAATGAAAATCTCAAAGCTCAAAGATCTCTATAAAGCAATGTTTTTACAGGAATAAATTTATCTTTCAGCCAGCTTTCTAACACACACATCCATAGTAGCACATAACAACCAGTGCTAGTATTTAGGCTGCCCTATTTTTCTTGCTGAAAGCAATACTAGTCTATTTCTCTTTAGGACACCTCCCATTTTAATTTCAGATAATTACAGAATAAAATCTACTGTTTACAGAGTTGACAGAGACCAAGGCCTAAAGACTTATTTTCCAGTGTACAGTTAGATCCCTAACAAGCTCTGCCCATCAGATTATTCCATTAATTTTCCAAATGACATGAGATCACAGTTTTACATTAATTTCCTGATGATTATCTAGGTGCTGGAAAAATTGCATCAAATTTTGAGCAGTTCAAACCCTTATGAGAATTCTGTTTCTTAAACACAGTAATGATCAGCTGTTTTGGACAATAGAAACCACTTCCAAGCACTGGATGTTACCCTTTCATTTTCAGACATTGCAAAACTCATCAGTTGGCAATCATTAACTGTTAGCTGGGATCCCTATGCAATCTCTTCAATTTGTGCCTATCAATATATTTAAAATAAAGCAAGAACTATCAACTCTACATCTGTACTACAAAAAGATAAACAGTTTTGTTAATCACTTTTCTTTATTGTATCAGAATCCCTGATTTAAATATCAGTATCTGTTCTTACACTGTTCACCAATTCCAGTAAATTTGCACTGGAAATACATTTGGCTCACTTTTACTCAGATGTGAGGTTCTGGCAGTGTGCATTTGTAGTCTCTTTTCCATAAAGCCTTCCTGGCAACACAGAGACAAAGCTGTGGCTGTTTTCAGACATGGTCCTAAAATGTGCTGTAAGCAGGCAGGAGCCCAAGAGCCCATTTGGAGCAGCAAGCCCTGCAGGTCAGGAATTTAAGATCACCCACTGTGTAACAACAGCCATGGGGTCAGCTCTGCCTCAAGGAAACAGCAGGAA
>NW_005054298.1:9250968-9253408 GCF_000277835.1 Geospiza fortis | reverse complement strand
GGAATGGAATACAAGAGTAGGATTTCCAGCAGGTACCTGTGAGGTGTCCACTGTCCTCAAACAGTGAAGAGTGAAGCACCCAAACCCCCCACAACCCCATGAAGAGTTCCCCCCAGGCTTTCTATAACACAGTTTTGACCAGGCACAAAAGTCATGAGGCTGTAAATCTCCACCTGTACAACCACAGCACACTTAAGTTTTTGTTTCATATTATGAACATACAAAATATCCAATTTCTTTCTTCGCTGTTAGAGAAAGAAGAAGGATTCTACAATGCTACCATAGTGCCTTTATCCAAACACGGATTATTAATACAACTAATGGTCATGATGGACAAGGCTGACAAAACACCACTGGACTCTGCTGTTGAACCCACTGTATCAGGCAGGAAAGACTGAGTGTCACACTTGATGATTTCAGAAAACAAAGTATTTCTACCTAGTTTGTCATAACTACATCATTAAGCAAATTATTTCCCTTTTCTGCCGGCCCCTAACCATCTAAAAGTTTAGCCTCATTTCCAATTTGAATTTGCCCTTTATTAAATTGAATTCACTGTTCTTTGTGTTACCACTTGTGTTACGTATCATTTCCTTTTCCTGGTATTAAATGACCCTTAAGATGATCATGCTGCCATTAAGCATTTTCTAGATGAAACTGGCTAAATTCATTCCTACTTCTGTATCTCCTTTAATGGTGCAGTGTTCCTTTGGAGTCTGGTTTCTGACACTAAGAGCATGATCTTGGTGCATGATGCTACAGGTGTGATTTTAGCAACAGCATAATGACACATTTGTAAATTTTCTTATCCCAACTAAGCTGCTTTTCAACCTTCACTAAAAAGACCAGTGTTTTGGTAACTTCCATCAACAAATACTTCTTTTTCTGACTGCTTTCATTTTGCATCATCTCAGGATAGATTTGCTGATTCAGACCAGACACTTCCCTGGTGGCACCACAAACACCTATACATGGAACTAAAAACCCATTGGGTCTCAGTACTGCCCAAGCCTTTGGCAGAGAGAGCTGGCAATCAGGGTCACAGTGATGTGAGAGGCACTGGCTTATGCTGTCAAACAGGAATGAAGTTAAGAACTCTTATCTTTTCCTAAATCTTGGGCTGTGGGGTACAGGATTTATTGTGGAGTTAGGCATCCAACATCAGTAAGGTTAATCCAGTTGTGAGTTTCAGCTGAGCTGCCTGTCCCTTCATTTACACATTCTTTTAACTCAGCTGTGTTTCATATGCATTTTACCTTTCACTGTTCAAGTGCAATTTGACACAGTCATTTCCTCACCTGTGATCCTTTCCTGTATGTCCTTCTTTGCACCTGGACCAAACCCCATTTTGGAAAGACATTTCTGAGCTACCTTAATAGGCTAAGCCTCCCATATTTCAAATCAGCATCAATGGACAGAAGCAAGCAAACTTGTCTGTTCAGTTCAGGCACAGACATCCCTCCCAGTTGCCTTCTGCATGTGTGCACATGCAGTCACACAATCACACCTGTTTCTTCACCTGTAGGATCAAACCTCTTGAAATTCTTCCATGCTTAACTTGCAAATAACTTATAACCCAACCAGAGACCCACCTAGAAGACTGCTAACAGTACCTTCATTCTGCCTGCCAATGCTGTTCACTTCTAAGCCTTTTTTTTTAACAAATATGGATATGGACATATGTATGTATGTGTATGCATATGTTTGCATATTTCTGTATGTGTGTATACATGTACATGTCTGCACATTTATGTATGTAAGTGTAAATATATATATAGTTACACAGACACTCATTTGTAATTTTGGCCTCATATGCCCCCAAAGAACAAAACACTTGAAAATTATTCTTCCGCTAGGGCTATGGCAGCATGGCAAAAATCTCTCTGCTCTTAATTAGTCAAAGGCTCTTAAACTCAGGGAGTTATAAACTACCCGAAGTAGAAATCTATTGAATGTAAGTAATGTGCTTTAGATAAGCAGCAGGGAATAAAGTACAAGATGGCCCAGTGTTACTTGTCTTGACAAAGTTTTACTTTCCCTGGGTCAGCAGCAGAGCTTTTAGTGTTCTTTCTTTACTTTTAATGAAACTTTACCACAGAATCTCCCCTGTACCATGACCTGGAATTCAGAAAAACAATGCAACAGCCTATATATTTTTCTGATTATATTTTCCAGAGCCAATTTCACACAGACTGTTTATAAGTCACTCACCAGAAAGCAGAAAAGAAGAAAAGAACATTTTCCATCTCTTTACTGAAAAGCAAAAAGCCTCAAACCAAACAAAATTGTACACAGCTGTGTGACACCAGCAGTGACTTTTATGATACCATATGCCCTGCTGAATGGTGTTTCACTCAGCTGATGTAGCCTTACTGAAAGGTTAATAAAGAGGCATGATCTTCAGCTAATAAAGGCTGAGTCTGTTATAAAGGAGATGGAT
>NW_005054298.1:9224104-9250958 GCF_000277835.1 Geospiza fortis | reverse complement strand
GAGAATTCTGCTGAGGGCTCTGTTGGCACACCATGACTTGCAGCGCAGGGACAAGGGGCCTTTTATGGGGTTTCACTATGACAGCACATGGGGCAAGCAGAGCCAGGACCTGCTCCAAAGCCCCCTGCAAGGTTCTTTCCCCAGAGCCACACAGCAAACCCAGAGCGTGTTTTCCAGCTTAAGCATAAGAGAAACCAACATCTCAGTTCTCATCTGCTTCTGTGTTTGACACTATTTATCACTCTGATGAGCTATGTTACAAATAAAAAGATATGAGGGGGTTGCCAGCCTGGGGGACTTTTTTCATCTAGGATGCAAACGAAAGTCTGAAATGCAAACCACTTTAGAAGCACACACATGGAATTCGGAGATGCACCATCCCTGGGAGATGGGGCTGGGCCACCCACAGGCACCAAACAGCCTTCAGAGGGAAGACAGATCCTCACCTGCCCTTTCTACCACTGCTGAGAAAGTGGGAAACCAAGGTAATTTTTACTGAAGCAAGCCTTCCTTTCAAACATGCATTTCTGCAGAGCCTGGCAGGCTTCTTCCAGCCTCCCAAGAAAGCATTTCCAGCACACCCTGTCCCAAGACCCTCTGTTCCCCCTACACACACTCAAATCCCATCAAGGTAAACAAGTGATAAAACTTCAGGATTAGGTCTACTGACCTCAGAAAGAATTTTGCTCAAACAAGCATTAAGCCTGGAAGGATTTTGTCCTTACTGAGAGGCTTCTAAAGGTTTCCCACATAAGAGTTTCAGGAAAATGACTTGTGGAATTTACATCCCGCTTTGCTCCCTCAGACATTTTGGCAGCTTATCCTGGAGGACACCGGAGCTGGCACTCAGACAAGACGTCAGCTCACAGCCTAACAAATTATTGATTCTCTCCTCACTTTGAAGCAAGGCAACAACAAACTCCTAAATGCACTGCATCCTTCACTATCTCCCTCCAGAGAAATACCCATCTGTAACACTGGCAGTAAGGGGGTGTTTCCATCTCAGGCCATCTCAGGTGGACAGAGCTCTGTGCTTATGTATTTTGTTCTCGATGCCCAGGTGAGATTTCTGCACAGAACAACTTTCAAATCCACACTGAGACCCAGCGAGACATATATAGAAATATTTGAGTGCACATATATGCAATAGATTGACTTTGGAGTACAGAATGTGTCCAACAGAAAATGGGGTTAAGAGTTTGTTTTCCCCAGTATCACATTATTAAGCGATAAACAGAATTTTCCATGCGTCATACACTTAATGAGCTCCAGATTGAGGACACAAAAAGATCTTGACATTGGCTTGAAGAAACCAAATGTTCAAAATTATCTTGACAACTTGAGGCACTTCATCATAAAAGGCACATCACCACATGAGCATCAGTTTTTTGCAATTCCTGTTACTTTTCTGCAACTAATAGCAATGTGCCCCATGTTTTTCTGTTTTCCTCCAGCTCTCTTCACTGCCCACTCACTAGGGATGTAGGTTCTCCCTTGACCACTGCTCTGAAAGGGCTGCACCTTCTCCTGCTGCTGGTATCCCAACTCTGCAGCCCCAAATGCCAAAACCACCAGCCACCAAAAAGTGCTGGTGACTCAGCACTAGACTCATGTCACAAGCAGACTGAGGAGTAACATCTACTTCTATCTCTCTGGGTATAGTTGTGGGAGCAGCTTTCCCTTGTGTGAAGGGCTAGAAATGAGGCTATTTGATGGAATCCATCACGGACTGCCTTGGTGGGATATACAGGAGAGGCCAGGAGCCAAACCCAATAGCTGCAGCTTGCAGTTGTTCAATACATCTCGTATACAATGCCTCCCACTGCCTTGCACCAGCTCACATTAGGACTAGAAGGGGTCCCTTGGGCAAATTCTGCATTCTCACAATTTAGAATACAGATAAATCCAGCAGCTCATTTATTCTGCCTTGAAATGTTTCCCCTGCACCTGAAATCAATATGATCTTCATGCAAATTTTTACTACATGTGCTGCATGGATTCTAAACAGTCATTCAGTCGACACACCTAAATAGCTTGGAAAATAATATTATAACTTAGCAAGTCAATGATCTACAATTTTATATCTCCCTAAGCACATATTTATAAACAACACTATCAACATTGTTAAGGCTACTGTGTGAAACTCTTATACCATTTCTAAATGTATTTTTTTGCAAATACTACTTTTATCAGAAATATTAAACAGCAATTTCTTTTGCTCCAGGCACACTTTTCTGATTAAGATTGATACAACAGAGATTTCAAATGTGCAAAATACTCTGTACCACAAATACTTTTTATTGTCCATATGAATTGCAGTATGTCCCAATTTCAAAAGTCTGCTTTGCTTTAGATAACATTGCCAAGTTACTAAAAAAAAACATTAGCAGTGGACTGTTTGTGTCCCAGGGTCATAATAATGTATCCTGGTGATACTGAAACATCAAGGTGTAAACAATAAAGAGACAGAAGGATGTTGACCCAAGTGGCCAAGTATAAAAAAACCTGCATTTCTGAGGCAAAGCAGGATTTTGACCATGGGATAATACTGGTATAGGCACCTGCAGAACTAGGTGCCGATTTTAGCATTTGTCAGATGAATTTGCAAACTGAGTTCATATGTTGGGCTCACAGCAGAACAGAGACCCCAACAGATGCAGATTCCTGCACACTGAAGAGGCTGGAATAATCACTCCTAGCCCCAAGGCAGAGAAATAGGAGAACATTTGTTTTCAATATTTAAATCAACTAATGCTTCAGGATATCTCATCATTAATACAAACACACACAATAACAGGCAGAGGATAGCACTGAGACAGACACCTATCCTGCTACATGGTTTTGCAGCCTTAAAATACCCTGGATAGAAATCAAATATGAGCCACCATTAGCTGCAGCAACATTTTTTTAGGAGATGGACTGATAGCAAGACAAGGCAGATCGTGAATCTTTTATTGGGCTAATATATAAGCTGTAACACATGAGCCTTCAGGCCAAAGAAGTCTTCAGGGGGCTGCCAGCAGAAAGAACATTTCTGGCCTGAAATCATCTCAATGTTTCGAGCCAACACAAAGTCTCTACCTCTGCCCATTTTATCTCAAGCAGCTGAAAATATTTTTTTGCAGCCTGTTTGTGACAGTGACAATGACAACCTGCACAAGCCCAGCAGGCCCAACAGAAAAGTCCTTACTGCTTAAGTGCTCTGTTTGGTCTCTGTCCACCCAGGCTATTTATGGAGCAATCACAGGGACACTCACAGCCCAGTCACGGTGACAGGCAAGTTTTGCAAGAAGTACAGCCACAAAATTAGCAATTCTCTGCAAAAACACACAAATTCTTTCCCCTGTGATGAGTACTTGGGTGTCCCTGGAAGTGACCATTGCAAATCTCTTGCAATTACAGTGCAACTAAAGGGAGGAAAAATACTGTTGTCAAGGTGCTTCTCAGAGATGAAGGGATGTGGCCAGGAGTGACTTCCATCTCTTTTGATAAGGTTTCCATACAAACATAAGGGCCACTTAGCAGAGACTTGAACAAGGTGTTTCCAAGCTAAAAGACTGAGGGGGTGTTGGTTGAGTTAAAAAGCTGGGCTCTGAAATTTGGCACTGCAATAATTCAGTTCCTGCAGAGACAATCATAGGAGCCAAAAAGAAAAACAACTTTATTGTTGTTTACATAATATCACAAAATTTGTGAAGCACAGAGGGTTTAAGCAATCTGGCCACCAGGATCAGAAACTTAACTGTGATCTCTTGCATCTGCAAAACACCTTTTGCAGCAGAAAATGGGGTTGATTTTTCAAGTCTCTAGGAAGCACATGAGTACTGAAATAGGGTTTCCATCAGCAGTAAGGCTGAAGTGGTCAGAAAATCTTTGGAATTTTTTTTTCCTTGAGCCAAAACAATTTGTGGTACCTTATCAGTCCTGCTAAAATTGCGTCTGAAAGACAAAAAAGGGAAGAAAACTGGGAAACTTATGAAAAGGGGAAAATCAGACATGGAGAAGCTTTGAGAAGCATAAAACATTCTGAAATAAGGTTTTGTTTCTGCATGTTCTGTATTATGCATCTGAAGATAAACATTTCTTAAAACAAAGCATTTCTGTGAACCCCACACAAAGCTTCCTCCCTCACCTAAGAATTTTCTTTCCAGTTTTGAAATTGTCTGTGTTTGATCCTCTTCAGAATAAGTGCAAACATTAAAATCCTCCATAAAACATAGCTTTTGTCCATACCATAACTTACACCTAAAACTCCATTCTTCTTTGTAGGGACAATGTACCTGAGCAGTTCAACAAATATTCTGTGACTCTTTATTAGGCATCTAAATATTTTTTTTTAATATAAACTCATCTGGAGAGGAAGACATGAAGCCAGATAGCACTAAGCATACACCAGACTGCATTTTCAGACAAGCCCGTTAGAAGCATAAGGCTATGAATAATCTGATCCCAACTATCCCAACAAACAGGAGAAATAATGAAAGCAAAGGGGAGAGGGAAAGAATTCAAACAAGCAGTGTATGTAAGATAAGGACAGTGCCAGAGCACCACTGTAGTGTAGCCAGGCTGTGGCAGGCGATAACATTCACTCCCCAGAGAAAACTTCAGGTTTATGACAAATCAAGGATGATGCTCAACAGCCATTTGATGAGCTCTGCAACAGCTGCTGAGGTCTGCATGCCACTGCAACACAGCTGGAAATGCACGGTGCCACAGCATTAACTGGATAATGACTCAGGGCTTGCCAAGCACTGAGTATCAGTAACTTTTTCTGATGAGTTATTTGTGTCCATAATCAGCTGTGAAATTCTTTAGTAAAAATGTTCTCTGAAAAGTAGGATTTATCTGCAAAGCAAGCCACTGTTGTTAATAAAGTTGTCTGACCTCAAAGCCTCAACAAACCAGTCTCAAAACCATGTTGCAGGCTTAGGGCAATTAAATGTTTTCCCAGTGATGGAAATTTAAGGAATATTTGAAAGACAGAAAACATGGTAAATGAATTAATTGGTGGACTTTTGAATATGAAATAGAAGATGTGCTGGGAGAGCAGAAGAACTACAATGCACCCATGACAGTAGGATCAAGGATGAAGTATTTTACATCACTGGAGGGCCATTTTTGACTTGGAAAAAAATCCTAATAGTGCAATCACTTACATCTTGATTGTAAGACATCATGTGCTCTGATAAAGGCTGGCACCAGCTTTCCCAGTGAGCAGAATCCAAGGAACAAATTGTGGGACAGGCAGTTCCAGTTCCCTCAGTCTTGCCAGAGAAAAGCTGTATCCACTTCACTGCAAGAAATGTTAAGCATCAGGCTGTGTGCAGCCACCCTACAGGGAAAACAAGGGGCAGAACCAAGCTTGTTGCTTCCCTTCACTCCATCATGGGGAAATGAGCCAGGGCAGGAGAAAATATTGTGGACAACACAGTGGGGGATTAGACTCTACTCCCTGTGTCCAGGGACAGGTCAGGCCAACCCAGCTCTTCTAGTTTGGCTTCTTTTTGTGCATAGAAGAAAATCCCTGGCACAGCTCTCAGCCACAGGGTGTCTCCTTCCATTGAGTGATTGCTCTGGCCAGTTACAGAGGGGCTCTCAGCTGGTGGGGAGCAGTGCTGCAGTCGTCATCACCATTCCTGGAACCAGAACCAGCAGCAGCTGCCGTGTTCTTGGGGAGCCCATGAATCACTGCCCACAAAGAGGCGACAAGGGAGGGTATGGCAGGTGAGGATGATCTGCAGAAGGAAGGCAGAGGTACATTCCTGTCTTTGCCTAAATACATGAAAAATCAGCCTCAGTCCAGACTTAAGACATGCCTCATATCGCTACTGACCAGTCTTTTCCCATCCCTCACAGGTCAAAGGCATCTGCCTTAAAGAATGTAAATTAAGTAACAATAATTGCCTTCTTTATTATACTAATGCCCAGAGCATGGAAAGGGGGGCAGCGAAACCTAGCAGAATCTTACTCTGATTTACATCAAATACCATTTGTACTTTTCACTGGCTGCCTGAGGGAGAGGAAAACCACAGAATGAATATGGGGGGTCTTTGTCATCACCAAAAGAAGAGAAGCACAAGAAAAGAGCAGATGGGAGAGGATGAAAAGAGAAAAAGGAAGTATTTCAGAGAAGTGAGTTTATAGCTGTTGTTTCTTCAGCATTTCACAGGTTCAGATTGAGCACATATGCTGAGGAAGGAGAGGAGGTTTCTACAGCCAGCAGCAGAGGCTGTGGTACTTTTCCAGGGGTTTCCACTACTCGGAAGCTGAGTCCTAGGAACTGTTCCATAACAGACTTCCAGGAATGACAGTGATGAGAGCACCAGTTTTGCAAACATTAGAGGAAATGGACTCATTTTAATGGATTCTCAGCATGTTTAACGTGGCTAGTCTTGTACTGAGGGTAGGGACAGAGCCCACACAGCCCACAAAGATGGAGCATTTGCTACAGATGCCTGCTCATGTAGCTGTACCAGTGAGTAATGAAAGAGCCTGTTGGTGCAGAAGGTTCTCCAACAGGAGCTGCAATGCTGAGAAAAGCTGTTTTCCCCACATTTTCCTTGGACAACCTGGCAATGACTATACAGAGCACAAACCCCTCTTACTCTCCTCACATGACAGGTGTGTCATGCTGAGCCCTCACAGAGACCATGGCAATCAAGCAGAACAAAACAACATCCAGCCTGGTTGGACTGTCTCCTCAAGCAGCCTCAGTGGTAATCAGGCCTTTTATTCCCTTGTGCATGATGACCCATCAGGAGAAACCATCACTGGCAACGCTCAATTTTATCCCAAATCTTGCACTGGCTGGTCATTTCTTTAAAGCACTGGTTTCTATAGTTACACAAAAATGAGTGCTGTGTCTGGCTCCTAAGGAAATGAGGCCAAACGTGCAGTATGACTTTCTCCTCTTCCTACTAACCTGAGAACTCATGGACCAGCTTTTATCCAGAGCAGAGAAGAGTGGAGGCTCCCAGGATAAGAATGTTCTCACAAATTTCATGAATACAAGCTCTGGACAGGATATAGCTCCAGGAAAGGCTGAAATGTGAACTGAGACTGAGGAAGACACAGCTCTGCCTGGCTACAGAAGCAAAACAAAGAAACAAAATTCAGCCACATTAATTTCAGAGAAATTACCTTTCCCAAACATAAGGTTTAGAAACCATTTGTTTCTAAGGATCATTGAATTAATAATCATGAAAACCAATGGTTTTTCCAAAAGTTATTTTCTTTCCCATCATTAATTCAGCCTCTTTGAATTGCTAAAGATATGTGCACATGAATGGCAAACTGAATGTGTCCTACAAGGGCCACATCAAGATGACGCTATAGAAAGGCACTACAGCACTCTTTGTCCCCTCACTAAATCTGCCCTGGGGATAAATCCAACCCATACCGATGGGATTTAGTCAAAACCCACTGCAGACCACAGCAGAGATAAAGCTGGCATTTCTGGTATTGCCTCAGCTAGGGTGGTTTAAGATGCCAATATTTCAGGCTTCCTGAGCAGGTCTACCATTCAGCTTTCATTTACATTGTCACTGATAGAGGGGGCACCCACAGAGAATTAGAGCTCTGAAAATATCTCCATGCAGACAGGGCCAAAGAGGCCTCCTCCTCATGGTGATTTACTTCACTGCAGCAATGAAAATTCCTGTCTGGAACCAAGTGCCTGACTGCAAACTTACCACAGCTCCAGGGCTAGCAGAGTCAAAAGGTCACATTATTTATTTGTTGCTCTTCCAAGATCACTTTCCCATGAACTAGATGGATTCTCAAATGCCTTCTATTGCACAGAAGACTGTGATTAATCTAAGTCTTGGTTCAATTTGGGACTAGCAGTGTCTTCTTCAAAAAACTCTGTCTTAAATTCACTCCTTGGATTCTTAGAAGTTTTAAAACTGGACAATTAGTTTTAAAGTAGAATATATAAGGTCTGCTTTTGCTAAGCAAGTCTAATGACTGCAGAAAATAAATTGCTCTAATTCTTAATTTAATTCTTTGCCCAGCAGAGGAAGAATTCCACACTCAGGATCTTCAGCTGTGCTTTTTCCCCTCCCAGTGTTGACACATGGAAGAGGTCTGTTCTGCTCCCAGTCCTGCTACCCACCCTGTGTGCTGTTGCATGTAAAACTCAAATTTCACGTGTGTTCTGTCAGCTAATAAAAGTGCTTCTCTGTCTCTGAAGTGTGGTGTTATTTAATTTTTATGTAATATAATAGAGCATGATTTTATACGATCTCCCATAACTTTCTCTTCTTCATAAAGCTGCAGTTCCTGGAGCCATGTTGTTACACAAAATTCTCATCAGACCAAAATGTAAAAAAAAAAGAAAAAAAAAAGAACTAAGGAAAAAAGCTTTTAATGCTCAGAGTAAGAAAGAGGAGATTGCAAAGGTGAAAATACCATAGGTTCAAAAACCAGAGAGCCCTAGCAAATCATGTTACAGCAGTTTAACACATCACCATCCCCAGATGGCTGCCTCAACCATTTGCTAGAGGTTTCCATTGCTTGAGGCAATGGGCAGAGCAGAACATGTGTCTGCACTTAAGCACAACAGCTTAGAGCCAGAGATCTCAGTGCACAACCATCAGCCTCAGGTTTGAGCTGAAGGGGAGGTTTTGCACAGAGCTGGAGGCAGCGCAGGCTTATCTGCCCTTCTGCCTATTCTGCCATGGAACAGGGGCCCTGACAGACAGTGGAGCCACATCTCTGGCTCTCTGGCCCCAGGTTCCTGCACCCTCATTTTGCACCCAGCATTTCACACAAGCTGTTTTGGAAGCAGCAATGCTCATGCTGCCATAGGATCCAGGTTAGGATGGCTTCCCTGCTCAGTCACCCCATAACCCCAGCTCTTCGAAGTCCTCTGTAATCCCACCCTGCCCTTGCAACATCCCTCCTCCAAATCTCCTGACATCCCCTCATGACAGACTCTGTCCCACAGCCCCAGCCAGAACATGGGTTTCTCCCCAGACAGCCTGCCATGCAGAGCTGAACGCTGCCCAAGCTGACAGCCCAGCCCAGTCAGCCACCATGGCACTAAGGCAACTGCTTCTCCATGGAGGCACTGATTTGGCTCCTTGTCCTCCACCCAACTATAGCATTTTCATTTTTCAGTCACAGGAATGCTTCTTGTCCCTTTCCAGGGGAGTATCTGTGCACCAGGTACCATCGACAGCAGTGATCCAGTGATCCAATTGCTCTGCAAAAGGAGCTTGGGGATGCAGATGTTGGCTGCACATAACGTAGCCATGGTTTAAACTCTTGCCCTTGGGGGTTTACTCCCCCCAAATACAACACTAATTCTGAGATTGCCCTTCCACCCCAAACACTCATCAAAACATTAATAAAGCATGAGGTCTTATATGCTAAAATGGGCACATTCCCACTGGGAAAACAGCCATCCCAGAAGTCTCAAGCCTGGCAGGAAACTGGCTTTCCAAGAGCCTGGAGTTATGTGGGACAAGCTAAGTGATGCTACTCAGCAACTGTTTCCCAGAGAAATACCGCAAGGGCCATGACAAGGCCAACAAAGACTAAAAATATCCCAGAGTTTAGCCCAGGCTCTACATATTGTTCCATTTAATGTGCCATAATTAAGCTTTCTGTCCACATAGAGAGATGCATGAAGTGCAACACCACCGTCACACAACTGGGAGCAGTGATGCATAGGAGATTCAGACACAAGGGGATAGTGCTGCTGTTCAACACAGAAGACACCAGAGTCGCAGGGATAACAGCAAATCGAGGGGAATGCCTCAGAAGGAAAAGATCTCCTCACAGGATAATGGGAATCTGAAGTAAAAATTCAGCAGTTTAGGTGGATCCCAGCAATTTGGTGAGGGTAGCTGCCTTCAACATTTAAATTTCTCTGAGTAATGTCTACAAATTGTACTTATCTGAGACTGCAAGCATCTGTTTAAAGCAGGCTCTAATTTGAGACATTTTTCCCTTTGATAATATGACGGCATCAAATTCCAAAGTGCTAAAAACCAGACAAAAATCAAGAGCTGAGATGCTGCAAGATGTGACATTTTTCATATAACAGCAAGCCAGTCTGACACTCTCATGGATCCCAGCATGCTGTTATTATGTGAAGCTCTACTGCCATTGATAATAGTTAAAGGATGGCAGTTGTGTTTCAGGAGCCAAAAATAATTTTAAAACCTTGCAGTGCCTTTAAACAAACGTTACTGAAACCACCTTGTGGTCCTTGAATTCCCATCGGGCAGACACTATACCCTTCATGTAACCCCTGGCTGCTGATTAATGAAACTTGGCAAAGGGTAAGAAAGCCATGCCAAAGGCAGCACAAAATCCCAAGTTTCTTCAAATCCTAGGGGTGAAAATGCACAGACAACAACAGCACCCCCCAATCATTTCCTGACTTCACTTAGCCAGAAGTTTGAGATAAGAGTGCTCAAATAGGCAGTGCTTTTCCCTCTGTGTTTCTGACAATGGCTCCACATTCAAAGCAATCACAGCCATCTCCTGTGTACAATTACAGCCTTTTACAGTCTCACCTTGTCTAACTCCCCACCACGGACCACAGGTCTAGTCAGACACTACGTGCATTTGCAGTAAGTTTTCATGTAGTTTCCTGGATCTCTGCCTCCTGTTGGAACTCTGCTGTCTACAAAGTTAACAGGCATGAAAAAGTTGGATACAATTCTCACGTAAGCTAAAACTGAGCTTTTTGGATCATTAGTGTTCATAGCACCTAATCATGCTACTGCAAGAATAACTAACCCTTTATGTTCTGCAGGTACTGGCCTGAGCTGCAAAAGCTGAACATCCAGTCTGGCTGTGTGCTCATGTTCTACATCACATCTCAGTTTTTCTGCTTTATTTATGACTAAAAAGCAATAATCCACATACCATGTGATCAGATAATCTATACTCTGGTTTGCTTGCTCTGCAGCAAGATTCAAAAGACAATATTCGGCAAGCAGCAGCATCCCAGCTTCTTGCGTACAAACCAGCAGCTTGGGACCACTGGTGCACAGATAGGTCAGAGCAACGCACTGCAGTAACCATCACATATAGCCAAGGTGACCTAAAGCAGACTAGCCCAAGTCCCAGATCTCATCTGGAACAAGAAGGAATGCCTGTTCAGCCAGAGCACTGCAGCACTGGAGATACCCCCAACACACCCTGAGCAGCAGAGAAGGGAGAAGAGCTGCGTTGGGGAGGGAGCGTAACTCACTGCCTGCAGCCAAGGGCAGAGCCAGTCCTGGTTTGCTGCTGCACTGTGGGGGTGCTGCCAGAGATGCAAAGCCCAGGAAAACACATCGAGATAAGTTTGCAGACAGCCTGACAAGTCAGTGCTAAAAATTACCCATACAGATTTCCCACCCTGTGCAAAGCCACAAATCTTCAGATCAACAATAGGGTGTGAGGGCAAATGGCTTGCTACATTAGAGCAGTTAAATTTTATGCTGTTTGGCCATTTGTAGACAGAAATCCTTTCAGGCAGGAATCTTGGATGCAAGTAATTGATTTTTTTTAGTCAACTAAGGGACATTGCACAAAATGTATCCTACGTGTCATACATTATAATATGTACCATGTGTCATCATAAATCCATGCTCCTCCCAAAGCTGCACCTCAGACCCATTGCTCAAAATCTGCCAGCTGTCCATGCCCGGTGGCAGTTTCCATTGCATTTGGTAGAGGGTAGATGGTCTGCATGCAGTGAAGCAGCAGAAAACCTGTTGAAGACATTCCAACATGTTTTTGGAATGTTTTCAACAATGTCTTCAAGGCAGCAGTGCAAAAATCCCAATCCCAGTTCTGCTTTTGATTTCCTCTTGTGACCCCGGTTAAGCATCTGTGTTCCAGCTTTCCCACCTGTGCAAGACCCCAGATCCTGGGGTTCTTGTGAAGATTACCTTCTGTAAGGCTCTTAGGAGAATTAAAATAAAGTATTTCCCTTGTGGTTGCACAGATGTCCATGTGGAAGAGTCCTGGGCTTCTCAACATAAATGCAACTAAGAGTTTCTGCAGTACTGCAACCATGGTCTACAGAAAGGACCAAAACCTGTATTTAAAGAAAAGAATGAAAGGCTTTTGGGAATCATTTTCCCAGCACCTAGGATGCTGCTGCTGGGAACTTGTGCTCTGCAGAACTTTACAGGATGATTTAAGAATGCTCAAAACTCCATTTTCCTGTATAAAAGAGTGAGACTGGGAAAGCTAAAAAAGAAGACTGGGATGACAAAATGCAGAGAGAAAATATCAGACAGGGACTGTAAAAGAAATGCGAAGTGTTTAATATCTAGGGAAGGCAGGGCAAGATAGGAAACAATATCCAAGGTATGAAAACCAGAAAAAGCCGGGCTTTAAGAAATCCCAATATATCAGTGAGTGAGCAGGAGCTCCTCTGGGAAGAGGTCTGAAAGAATTAATTCAACAGTGAAGTGGGAAAAGGTAATGAAGAAAGCACTGGTGTGACACAGACTGCTCGGAAAAGTCATGGTGAAAGTGCTCATGAAGTGCACATTGTTAATTACCACTGAGCAAGCTCCCACTATGCCAAGCCGCAGGATCACAGAGCCTGAGCAGATGGGTTTGCTGACCATCCCATCACAAGCCATGGCTGCACACCAGAGAATACACAGGGGCTCATAGAACAAGTGATGACAAAAGGTTGGGCGATGGGAAGAGAAAGAGGGATCTGTTCATCCTCTTTTCTCCCCATGGAGCTACACACTGTCCTTGCCACAGCAGCTCCATGGCTACCAATGCACCAGGGCAGAAAGCAGCAGCACAGACCCAGGTGCCACATGCAGATCCACCATTTCTTGGTTGTCACACACTCAGCATCTGGCACGGCAGGAAGCTGGTCTGCAGTACCACACAGAGGCAGCTCCATGTGGCCAGATGTCAGGAAACACTGATCAGATGGCTGGATAACAATACATGGCACTGACCGAATACCTGTGATTACCAAAGCACTTTGTGAGTATGAACACACCTCTGTCACTAGAAGACAAATTAACATTTGTCCTCATTATACGGGAAGGAATTGAGACACGGAAAGGTTACGTGATTTGTTCTACACAGCAAAAGTGAACAGCAGAGCAAGGAAGATGATGACTGACAGACAGTCACCAAATTTCATCCACACTCCCTGGTTTTCCTCTGTTCCTGGCTGCGACAGACTGCAATACATTTGTACTGGCAGCTATGAGGAGAAAGTACAAAACACAGAGCTAGGACTGGGCACTCATACTGGTAACAAGTCTATCCAGCTTTGTGATGGCAAACTGTAGACAGGGAGAGGCAAAAGCTTTTGCAAAATGCTACCCATTTCAGAGCCAGTCCCTGGATGTTAGGAGCTGGGAGAAGACATTCACAGAGAACCATTTATTGCATGCACACACCCCACAAAGCAGCTAATTTTTAGCAGTGTCAGACCCAGCAGATGCACAGCTCAAGCAGGAATCCAGATCTGGGTTGATTTTCCGAAAGTCCCCACCAAAATCAGAAAAGAGACAGAAGTGCAGAGTGGACTTGTTACTAGCTGATACATATGAAGAGGGAACTTGAAACAATTCAGTTCCGGGCATACATACCCTGCTTAGGGGCTATTTTCAAACCAGCAAGAAAAAGATAATAAAAATATTTCCTCCATGGATCTGGACTTCTCTCCCTTCCTGTAATACTTTTGCTGTGCTTGCCAGATTGGAAACTGCTTCTGGCCAAAATGTCCCCACCAGGAGCAGAACAGAAACTAAGGTGTCTGGTAATAGATATCACCTAGTAACAGAGAAAAGAGTTATTTCACTTGCAGTCCTTGCTGGTATCTCTGATGGACCCGGAAAGCCAAGCATTCAGAAGGTGAATTCATAAATCCTGGTTTGAACTTCTGACATCTCCCTCACTGCTGAGCATCAGCCTCGCTGTGGGCTAACACTGGGTGCCTCATTCACCTTGGCTTTGTACCCTGTGAATTCACTAAGCCTGGGGTGCCCACAGGCAGCTTCTGAGCTGCACACTCAGAACTATTTCAGACCCAGCCCCCAGGCTGAGCAGGTTACACTGCCAGCAGTGCAGCAGATATAAGCATAAGTCACTGCTGCAGGTGAAGTGAGCTGGCTGTCACTCATTTCTCACCCTGAAACTCCTTTGCATGCCCACTCCAGCCTTGTCCTGCAGCAGAATGGTCACACCTTTGCAGATCTTGTCTCTTCTCCCATCACTGAACTAGGCTCAGCTCCCCCTCCAGCTCCCCAAGGCATGCTGTATGTATTTCATGGCCTTCAGCCACATAGAGAATTTGGACTGTCCAGAACTTGTAGAGTCAGGAATCTTGGCCATCTCTAAGTTCAGCTAATGAAAAGGAAAGGAGCAACGCTAGGTCTGGACACAGCTGCAGTGCTCTGGAAGGGAACTACTCAAAAGCACAGCTGCTCCTTCCCCACATGACAGTGGCAGCAGGCAGGGACCTGCAGCCCCCTCAGGCTGCCCATTTTGATTTGCTCACACTCCATATCTTTTTTTAATTAGTATAACTTACTGCAGAAAGCAAGCAGCAAAAGAAGATCCCACCCCAAGAGAAATTAAGGATTTCAATGAAAGAAGGTTGCAAATGTCAGGGTGCATATTAGGGTACAGAGAAGCCCACACAGGTGGCTACTGCATTAAAAGTCAGCATCTGCAAACTCAGTGTGGCTGAGTTTACTTTCTTGCTGTCTCTCCTCTTCCCCTCCCACACTTGATGGGAGAGCCTGACAACCTATAAAATCCAAATGCCAAGAAACAGCAGTCTTGTAATCATTTGTGCAAGTCAGGCTTACAGTTCAGGACAGAAGGAACTCCCAGAGCACCTGAGAAGCAAGAATGTCTCAACCCTCATAATCTAGAGCAAGCTCCAGAAAATTCACAGGAACTTCCCCTGCTGAAAACCAGCCCTCAGTACCAGGATCCCACAGGGCAGCTGCTCCAGCCTCCAGGCCTCCTTGTGGTTCCCCTACAAAAGGGAAGGAAACCTCAGGGAAATATCAATGGGCCAACTCAGAGTGAGGAGGCAGCCCCGTGAAAATCAGCCAGGAAGGAGCTCTGCAGCTGCTGGTGGGGTTTTGCTCACCATGGTCCCCAGGGCAGAGGGAGAGGTTGTGGGAAGGACAACCCCAAGGGCTGGCTGGGAAGGAGAGCTCCCTGATGGTTAATGTGTCTCTAAGCAAAGCAAAATCCACCTCATTCCACGGAGTAAAGGTGAAATGTAGACTCCACGTAGCCCCACATGGCAGTGAGAATGCTGCCTCAGCATGGACACTTTGACCTCTCTTCCAAGCATATGAAAACTATTGCGCCTTATCGGCTCTCCTCTGCTGGAAACCTCCCGCAATCCCATGCTGGGGACTTAGAAAGAGGTCAGGGAGGGAGAGTTTTACATGCTGAATCATTCCCAGACAAATCGTTTCCTTATTATACATGGCAGCCTCCCACGGACAGACTGCCAGAGGGCTCTCTGAAATCGTATTAGGTGCCTTTCCCTTGCTCCTCTTTATCCCCCCCATCATCCTTCTCTCATTTGAAACGTTATAGCTTGCAGTCCCACTGGAGAGGGTCTGGGGGTCATGAGCACGCAAACAGTCCAAGGGGCCTAAGGAAGGGAACAGCACAAAGGCCTGCTGTAAACTGCTCCAGGCTCAGCCACTCCTGCATGGGGCAGCTGCGCTCCCAGCTCACACTCATGGCTCACACTCCTGGCTCACACTCATGGCTCACACTCCCAGCTCACACTCCTGGCTCATGCTCCCGGCTCACACTCACACTCCCAGCTCACACTCCCGGCTCACACTCCCAGCTCACACTCCCAGCCCTTTGCGGGACTGGCAGCCAGATGTCAGGATCCAGCGAGCCCGGCGGCAGAGCCACCCTTCAGACCCGCAAGGCCTTTGCTCTGGCACGCTGCCGATCGCGCCTGCAGGTCAGGTGTGCACGCTCGTACCACATCTACCCACACCCTGGGCTCTCTGGATGCAGACCAGGAGCCACAGAACTGTATTTCAAAGAGCATCAAAGGGGAGTTTGTTAATAAGTCCTGAGGAGGCACTTAGCTCTGTGCCATGCCGAGGCTCCAGTTGCAGCCTCCGGGCTGGAGCTGACTTGCACCCAGCCAGCCAGAAGTGTGGAGAGATGGGGTAATTCCCCCTCCAAACCGCACCACCCTGCGTGGGGGATGGCTGGTGCTGGGAGGCTCCTTGCTGCCAGGGCTGCGTGCCCGTGTCTCCCGTGCTGCACCTGCCTGCGAGGGGAGGACGGGCAGCAGAGGAACACAGCTGCGGCTCCAAACCCCTCCGTGAGGCCTGGGGAGAAAAACAAGATACTCAACTTCACATGGGCAGTTTCTGAAGTCAGCACAGTGTCTTGATGGCATTACAGCAGCATTACTGTGCGCAGCTGGGGGTAAATTATTCCTTATGTAACTTTTATTTAACATAGCAACTTCCCTTGTAAACCACACTGCTCGGGCCCCAGTCACTGCAGGGACATTGCCAATTGAGGCTGTGACAGAAGTCATGCCAGATCCGAATCAAACATACAAACCCTTCTGAGGTTACTCAAAACGTGCTCGAGAGCTTTTCAGAAGGGCTGGGTCTGCAGACTCACAACATGTGCTTGGGCCACTTCTGGTTTGTTACTCAGATTCCTCTGCAAAGGAGGGCTGGGGCTGTCCCACAGCATTAAAAGGTTTCTATTTATTCCCACAGAACTGAATAGAGGTTCTCATGCTGCCCCTCCACTCAAATGCTTTGGAGCAACAAGAATCATTAACACATCAGGGAAAACAGAAGTCTTCTCCATACATTCACAATTTCCTAAAAATTGTATCATCAAACCTGGCCAGTAGCCATCTCTCTCTGCTGTTGTTTGTTTTCTCCTACCCTCTGTGATCTGCTTTGTCTTGGGGAGCAGCTGCCCCACAAAACTCTCTACTGTTTCAGGAGGGTTCAGCCCTGAGTTACTGCCAGCTCCACAATGTTGTAACAGGTACAATATGTAAGGCTGACCTAGCACCACGAGGCCATTTAAAAGTGGCAAACTGCTTCAGGTTCCAGCTTGGAAGTGACTTGTCACCATAAGAACTCCATCTCTTGGCATCACTTCCAGCATGAAGCTGAACTCAACCCTTATATGGCTGTATATGACTCAACCCTTAACTCTATAGGACAGACACCCAAATGGTGAACCTTAACAGATGTGCTGTGAACCTCAGGTAAGTAAAGCAAGTCCCGGGCCTGGGAAATGAAACGAAAACTGCAAGACTTTTATTGCCTAGAAACTGCTCTGGAATCTGGACCCACAGGAATTTGCCCAGCACACACATCGTTTTTCCTATCAGCAGAGCACTTCATTATCCCTTGTGGCTGACACCTCTGGGGCACAGTTCTCACAAATCTGCCAAGCATCAGCTCTCCACCCTCTGATTCCATCTGTCTGAGGCCTGAATCAGCTCACAGTGGCCTCTATTCTTCCTGCAACCCATGCAGCCCTACTGCCCCATTACTGCATTAGGCAAAAGAAGCTGAGACCACAATTGTCCTGAGCAGCTCATATGCAAGACAAGGAAGGAAAAGGCTGGGGAAGGATTATCCCTACAATTGCAGTACTGAAAGGACATGGAGATTAACCAGCTCCTTGGAGTCACACAAGCAGTCTGTGGCAAAGGCAAGAATTAAACCAGAATGCTCCAAGTCCTGTGCTAGTGCCCTTACCACAGGCCTTTCCTCTCTGCCTCTAATGGAGTGTCTTCACCTTTCAAGGGCAAAGCAGGGAAGGTGGCAGTGCTGCTTTGTTCCCTTCCTGCAGCACAAGCAGAAAATGAGAGTTACAGCACAGCCAGGTGGGACTAAAAACAGAGCACTTGGAGCAGCAGTGTCAAGTGGGCAAACTTTTTTGGCAATTAATGAAAATGTGCTACAGCCAGAGACCTCCTTTCCCCCAGCTGCAAGCTGCTTCCAGCTCCTGAAGTGTTTGGATCACTTCCCCATTCCCTCTCTGTAGCATATCTGGCAGAGTTATGGAGATGTGGACATTTGAGCAAGCAGAGCTGATTTACCTTCACTTGCTTTGCTTCTCACAGTGCCTGCATCCCCTCTGAACATCTGCTTTGTGTTTTATAGCAGTTTTAATTTGGAGCAGTGCTGAATGCTTACTAACTTTGGCTTTTTCTTTGAGTTCCACAGTGAGGCTCCAACACTATTTTTTATTTCTAACTGGACAACTCTGCCAGGGCAAACCTGAAAGCACAACTGAGGCAGGTAACTGCTGACACTCTGCAAGTGTTTTGAGAGAGTGCCCACACAATCCTTTTCCTCTTTGTTTCCTCCTTGAGAGGTGGGACAGAAAGAAGAAAATGCATTTGATCTGCCTAAATTGTGAGGCTATGGTGATGTGTGACTACATCTCTTCTTCAGCAGAATGGGCCAACCATATTTTTAAAATCAGTCTTGAAACATCAAATTAAGAAACTCAAGTCATATAATCAAAGCAGAGACTGACCTATGCATCCCTGAGTAATTTTTGTCAGGGCCAGATATTTCAGATGACCACTATTCACTCTCTCTGCTGACAGAATTTAGCTGTCATATCTGGAGGTTTCTTAAATGTAAACCTCACATCAAAATCACATGAACAAGCCAACTTTATTAGTCTGGAAATGAAACAAAATGTCTACGATTTCTGATTTGATTTACATCCTGAAATATACATAAAAGTGACTGATAGACCAGTGTAGGCTTGGCACAGGGCAATCATAATGTTCATTTTCATAATCCTGAAAGTCCTGATAATAAAATAAATAAGCCAATTTCTCTGTGAAGTGGTAAAGAAACAAAGCAATTGGCATCCAACATTCTCCGCCCAGCCTCAGACTGCCTTTCTACAGAAAATAGGTTGTTTCCAAACAAAACCACTTTCCAAGCTTGCCACAACAGCCCTGCTTCATGCTTTAAAAAATTTCTGCATGCATTCAAGCCTCCTTATGCACTTTGGTGGAAATCCTATGCTCTCCATGAGAGAGACTGAACTTGGAGCCAGTCAAGTTTTCAAACTTTGTTTTGAGATCAGCTTCACACAGTACCAGGGCTCCAGGCAAGAACCTCCCTGAGTGTAAGCCAGACAGATCAAAGGCTGGTTATGACCCTTTATACAAGCTCAAGCACAGCAGAAACGATGAGCTTTGATATAAAAACAGGGGAAAATCATTACAGTGAACATCTGAACTGCCATCAGAATCATCAGTACAGTTTTCCATATGTCACTATATCATTACATCACAGTTTGGTGGACAGGAGATGGGTCGATGACCAAGTCTATTTCCAGTCCTAACATCCTCTCCTTAGACTGAATTCAGTCTTCATTTAACGAGCTGCAGTTTTAATGATTTACTTCCAAGGATACCAAGTCTCTAGTTGTTTTCTTTTTTTATGTGACTTGAGGCATATGTTAAATAGGATCATAATATTTACTTACCTCACCAAAGTAGTGGGAGATTTAATGAACCAACTTGCACTTGAATGCAATACAAAAAGATAATGTCTGAAGCAGTTTCAGGCACTACCCTGAACCTCCCCATTCTGTTATTAAGGCTCAAAAAAAATCACATATTTTTGGGATGTTCTTTCTGTTTTGTTCTACACAAAAAGGTAATGAACTAAAGGTAAAAGCAATAGAATCCAAACAACCCCAATTTCCAATACTGCAAATTCACAGCAAAAGCAGGCTGGAGGGAATGCAGCTAATGTCTTTTTCATGTTGTTTTGTGTTTCAAGTCAGTTAATAAAGAAAAAAATTAATTAAAACTTTTGTCAATCACAACTCTGACCAGAAAAAGAAGACAAAAGAAATCCACTGACTCTTCCTTTCCTTGTTCTATAAGCAGCATTCATTACAGTACTCAGGTAGGGTTTTTAAGAAAGTAAGTTGAAAATCAAAAAGGCAAAACTGACTTCTTGGTTGAAAACAACTCCTCAGTTGTGTTTGCAACTCATTTTGAAGATGTAAATGATTACTGTAAGTGTTAAAACATTATTCCTGACTTTACTGGGAGAAGAACTTCAGCACAGGTGAACCACTAGAGAGGAACAAAGCAAACTGGCTGGCAGTTCTGAAAAACTGTAACCCAAGAAGTGTCCACCATGTGCTCTGACCCTGCACACAGGTGGGTCTTTTATCTTCAAGCAGAAACTTAAGGCACAGCTATGAGAAGTAGACTTATATAGCCATTTTAATCCTCACACTTGAAAGCATTATTTACCCAGAACTCTGCATTACTAGATCTGTTTTCCATGATGGGACATGGGTGGGGAACACACGAGAGTTAAGGCTGTAACTGGATGATCAAGTCCCAGCTCAGTATTGTGGGCACATCACTGTGCTGCCTGTCCTGGTCACACCAGGGAGTGCAAATGTGCAGGAAGACCTGGCCAAATCACTTTTAAAAAAATCACTTACAGACCGAGGTCTACAGCAAAAACTAAGGAACTGCTGTCTGATCAAAAAGGAGACAAGACCAGGAGGATCATGCCCCACTTGGATGGGAAAAAAGTGTCTTATTCTGCCTGGACCAATCCTCCTCTGAGCATTTATGAATCCTTTCACCTACATCCACCCATCTCAGCTGTTTGCCTATTCTTTAATATCTCCAATAAAACATTAATTTAGGAGCACTCAGAACAGAAGTCAATCAAACAGGAAGCACTCACTCCTCTCCACGCCTTCCCAAATACAAACAGCTTTTTCCCAGCGCTCAGTCAACATCCCAAACACTCCTCCCTTTCTTCAGGAAACACCTGAGCAAACAGGTGTGTCTAACAGACTGCTCTCAAGTCCAGCAAATCCCCTGGAAAGTAGCTCATGGCTAAGCTGTCCTGTCTAATAGTTGATCCCTTTTCCATCCTTGGGTGAAGACAGGACTCATGGGAGACCCAGCAGGCAGTTCTGTGTAGACCAGAAGCTCTGGTTTCATTTTCAGATCTGGGTTGTTGACCTGTGGTGCACTGGCACAGGTCTGTCAGCCTCTGCTTCCCAAAGTGCATTCACTATTTATACAGCAAGCCCTTGGGAGAGATAACACTGCTGTATAAATGAGGGAGGACAGGCTGTGACTACATCAAGCAATTTAGGAGCAGTGTTAAAGTGCAGGAAGGCTGGGAGAGCTACCAATGCCTTTTTAGCATTTTCCCATCTTGGAAAATCTGCAACCATCTGAAGCCATCTCCCAGGATGTGTTTGTAGCTGCCTATTGTAACAGATCCTGGCTTCCTGGGTGTTAACCAAAACAGCATAAATACTAGAAGGCTGAGAGCTGTCTCAGAAGATCAAATAATTTCCATCTGTACCTCAGCAGAGTATTTGAACCCAAGGCTACTGAAATGAATGGCTGATATCAGACATCCGCTGCACGACCCACATCACTCTCCCACACTGCTTTGACCTCAGATGAAACCATTTGCAATTTTACTTCTTCCGCAGTGGCAGGGATTAATGATTGATCATGGACCTTCACCATGAATCTCTGGGCTCCTGTCAGCCAGTGTCACAAACTTAACATTATCTAATTGTAAGTTTTCCCATTTAATTGCAATATACACCTGCTCAATGTCCCTCTGTGTGTGAAAAAGCATCATACTTCATTTAAAAAGCCCTCATTTAAATTCAACAGCTAGCTGCACAGATTTAACCATTAAACTGATTTATGTTGCATAAAAGATCAAACCAGATCGCACCTTGTGGCCAAATAACCATAAAAGGTTTCTGTAAAGATCATTAATTCACCTCCCTGGGCAGTTAGTTTAGCAGTAAATATGACTTAGATGACTTTATCCAGTTAACCTTAATCAATTTGTTATTATGATTAGTCACCCTAAATAACAGAAATGTGAGAGGGGAAGGTGCTACAGTTCAGACCTTGGTAATGAACAGGCTGCTGGTGTGCTGACCCCAGATTCCCACACTCCTAGGAAACAGGAATCCATCCTCTGCCTGCACCTCAGGGGACCTCAGCCAACCCGTGCTGGGGAGAGCATCTCAGAGGCTAATCCTTTTCAGTGGCCTGCAGGTAGGCAGCTCCCACCATCACAACTCAAGAAAGAGAAGAAGGGGCAGAGGGGGACAGAAGGCAGGAACAGCCCATTCACTTCATGCTATGAGGAAAGCTGGCCCAGTCGTCCACATACCAGCTTGAAACCTGGCAAGGTTTAATTTGGCAGACCTTGCTCTGTCACAGACTGCGACAGTGACCTTGGCCAAGGTATTTCATCTCACTGTATCTCAGCTCCCCAGCTGTTAGGCAGAGATGACAGTGCTTCCATCTCTCACAGGAGTGGTCTTTAAGTTTGTGAGGCATTCAAACATCACAGCTCTGGGAGCCATAAAAACTCCTTAAGTAGGTAGATCCATCACCCTGGATGCTCCGTTCTCCTCTCACCCTGCATGGCTCCATTGACTTCAACCCATTTAACCTGTCATGGAGGACGTGAAATCAGATTCAGGCCCTTGATCTGGCAAAGGGATGGCCTCTTCCTCAGAGTCACTGCAATAACCAGCAGAATGGGACCCAGTGGTGTCTACAGCAACGTAAGTGATCATCAGTACTAAAGGAAATAGGCCCATATCTCGGCCACCAAAGTCATTCACACCTGAGCAAAGCACATTATACTGACAGCCATGCAAACTGCCGGTATCAACTGACTGCCTTTTACACCAGTTTGGAAATAGACAGAAGAGAAAGTGAGAAGGGGCTTAAATCGTAACACTCATACTGGTATAGGTCAGCAGTAAATTCATGCAGTCAGTGGAACAGTATTGGTGTAAGCAAGAAAACAGGATTGAGGTGTTTGGGTGTCTGAGCCCAGTCTTCCGCAGGGCAGAGCCCTGCTCCTGTCACAGATGCACTTGGTATGCAGTCAGCACATCAGTAAATCATCACTCCCTGCATGAAAGGGCTCATTCTGTCTGTGTGCATTTCTCTGTCTGTGTGTTCGCTCTCATCAGCGCAAGGAAAGCACTTTATCCTTCATTTTTATGCTCAGCCACGTGCTTCTCCAGCCTTCCCACGTTGTGCACACAAGTAAGAATGTAGAACACTTCTCTTTGCAATGTCCACAGATCTCCATCTCCCCAGGAAAGGACTCCAAACCCACACCTGTGTTCAGCATGAAGTGCTGAACACTTTCTTATAAACTCAGTTCCTACGTCAGTGTTTGGTCTGAACAGAAAACAAGGTTATCATCAAAACCAGTCAGTAAGGACTTTTCACTGACCACACAGTCTTTAGTTGAGATTCTCTATGTTCAATCATTTCAGTCATTATCACTAAACAAGAGGTTCAAGCTCCTGCAACCTTCAAAGCTGCTAATATGGAACACAGGACACGAGAACAGACAATGTAATTCACTTGGGAAATGTCACAGGCTAACAGAGAGCCCTTCCTCCAATGTCAGTGATTTTTTCCATGAACTGGGCTGCATGATCATATGTTCTTGGATGTAAGTTTAGCTTGCTACAAGTGAAGAAGGGGATTATAGATTTGTACAGCATCCAGGAAATCTCTGCTCATATGAAAATAGTTTGCACTCTTTGGATGTGGCTGCAGGATGGTGGCCAAAGCAATACTGTGGAAACTATATAGTCTATCCCCATTTTTAGGGACATTTCCAAATCCACGGAAATTAGGACACCAATAAAGTCTAAAAATGAAATCTAATGGATTTTAAGAAAAGTGGGGCCTCACTTTTAAGCATTTAAGAAGCATTTACTTAAAATTCAGCATATGTCTAGGGGTCATTGATTTCAGTGGTGCTTATTTGTGGGTCCAAGTTCTGTCTTGATCTGGCATCTGAAACCTTCAACATTAGAATGAAAATGCAGAGACGACTTTTCATTTTTATGATTAAAGGCATATCACATCAATCTCATATCAACAAGGAGTCTTTATTTATAGAATATGATATTAAATCTGGATTCCTTTCAAATACTGGGAGTATTTTGTTACACTATGCATCCAGGTGCTACATGTGATTTTGACAGACAGGCTCATCTGAGAGGTGCCAATTAAGAAACACTCTCAGAAGCAGAACGTGACAAAAGTCACAACACCATCAGAGAAGGAACGTGTTTTCTCTCACAGGAGGAGATATCAGTGAGGAAAAAGTTCGTTCATCTCCTCAAACAATATATGAATAGTTCCCCTCAATTACCCCATTACTCCTTTGCCAACTATAAAGAGACACCATGAAGAAATGAATATATATTACATTTCTATTTTACATAATACATCTCCATCATTACTAACGAGTCAGAGAGAGTTAAAACTCGATGAAAAGGTTGTTGATTTTTTTATCATCATGTTTGCTTTTAAACTTGCTGGAGTGCTTAAGCAGGCCTGTGAGTTCCACATTTGTTCCTAATTTGCTCTGAAGGCAGGGGGCCAGCGGCAGGGCAAAACAGGCAGTGTCTGGCACTTCTGCTTATTTTCAGATAGAGTTTAAGGCACGAGTCCAGACCTGGAGGGTGTTTTAAAATACTGATCTTGAATTTCTACAGTACTTTCCTTGGGAAGATATAATGGTGTCTTATACACTATGGCCACAATTCTACACTGAATTAATTCAGGCCTCATATATGAAAAAGGATGAATTGGAGAAGGATTGGAGCTAGAGATCACTGTGGCGACTGCTTAATACACACTTGCTGTTAAGTGGTACAGAGAAGAAAATCCTACATGAATTCTTATTTTATTATATCTGCAAGAAATAACTATGCAAAATGGAACAAGGACCTCTTCACTTCTGAAAAATGCTAAGTGATAATTAATGATTTCAAATGTCAGAAACTTTATTTTATATATTTTGGGGAGGACTAGTGACACCATGCCTGACCAATTCATCAGGAACACCCCTCTCATCCATGTCATCATCTGCCAACACCTTTTAAAGAGTCTTTCTCTAGGACCAGACCTGTTCAGATATAAATTCCTATACAAGATCTGGCAAGGGCACAATGTGCCCGAGGCTGTGACTACACACTGCTGGGAGGTGGGGCTTTCTGTCCTGCTGGTAATTGAAAATGGCCCAATTTACCCCCTCCAGTCATGTCTTTTAGACAAGACCTGTTGCTGACTCACATCCTGCCAAGAAGTAACAATCTCATACAAGAATCATCTCTGACCCTCAAGTTGCTTCCTACTGGGTGTGTACAACCCAAACCTCCCCTACAGCATGAAGTAGGGAGCTGCTTGTTTATGCCACTAAACTAAGCAAGAAGCTTGGCAATGCAAGCTTCTTTTTACATATTTCATCTATACCTTAATGTAATGGAAAGACAAGATTTTTAGCAATAAAGCCATCAATGTATTTTCAAGTTCCTTGGTTCAAGCCCCTTGATAGTTGGTTTTTCTTGTGATCTCAAGTGAATTGCCTTCAAATTTTCCTATTTCTGAGAGAAAGTAAAAGATACCATTTTGCTGGGCAACAACTTTAATTCCTTGTTTTGTCAACCTCAGACAAGGGTATAGCAGGTTAATTGCTGTTTTTATTGGTATAATGAATGCCAATTATAAGGTGTGTGTTAAATTCCTATGTTCTAACTATGCGAAAAAAAATCACATATACCCTCTGCATGCTGCTATCCAAAGTAACAAGAAGTTGGAATATCCCAGGTAACAGAAAACAACAACAACAACAAAATGAAAATCATAAAGACACCTCACTATTGTCAATCAGCATGGATCCTGCATGGCCAGCTCTGAGACAAAGCTGAAAAGATCTGCACCTGCTCCCCAGATCTCATTAGGCTGAGCTTACATGCTCACTCCCCACAGAAGTCCTTTACAAGCAAATCCTGTGTGTAAGGAAATCTTTCTGTACCTGAGGGCCATGGGGGCTGCAGCCACAGAGCTCTTTGAGTGCTCTGCTGGTTTGGACACAGCCCCAGCCATGTTTACCGCTTCCAGCTGTGCCAGAACCATTCCTGACCCCTTGTTCAGTGTGCTGGTTACAGCACACGTTCTCCCCTCTCCCACGGGAAACCCAAGTGTCTTGTGGCCCACCCTGCCCACACCTGTAACATGATTATGGCCTGAAGGAGCTCACAGAGCTACACGCCAGTTTAAGAGGCTTATAAATGGACTTGGCAGACAAGAAAAAGTGTAGGATTTAACATTTTTCTTCTTTCTTTAAATGTGAAAACACTTTGCAGATGCAATTAACCCTGTGTAGTCATCTTTTTCCACCACTTCAGGCAGCTATATAATATTTTCATTCAAATTCCTCCTTTGGTGTAAAGTTTCTCTTCACAGAGTTTTTTCCAATTTTCCCTCCCTCTTCAAGTGGTCTTAAAGAAAGGACTTGGTCAGCTGGACTTCAAATGACCCTTGAATGCTGTGCTTACTTTCACAGCAGGATGCTTCAACTGCTTCATCAAATAAGTCTCAAGCTGACAGGTTTGTTGATTGGGAAAGCAAAGTCTCAAACTGAGGGTAAAGGGTATGTCACAAATATTAGTGTAAGTACGGTGAAGGCCCTATATCGTTGCAGAGAACAGTGTTTGCCCTAGGCTAAAGTCTGTGCTAATATTTTGAATTTATATCACATCTTCTCAGCTGATCTTACGGGAAAAAGGCCAATTGGATTTTATAGCTCAGCAGCTAATAGGATTCTACAGGATTTGATAAAGGAAGAAACTGCCGTTATAGGTTTAACTATCCTGTAACAAGGAATATAGAGCTGTGTTAAATTTCAATATTTTATAAAATATTTGCACTGAAAATAGAGCTGCAAATCCATGTTATGTGTTAATAGTTTAAAAATTAAATACCTGGATGCCTAGCTGCTGCTGA
>NW_005054298.1:9212246-9224082 GCF_000277835.1 Geospiza fortis | reverse complement strand
GCTGAACCACATACTGAGAAAAAAAAGTTATCCTATAATCTTATAGCCTGAATCTATGACATCTGCAGTACCTTCCACTCCAGGTGTTCCCTTTGCTTTGGAAATTTGGATTCACAAAAAGAAAATTGGGACTCTGCAAAAGCTTAATCCAGAACCAAGGTAGATCAAAATTAATTCAGGCACTACGGCTTATAGAAATATCCACTGTGGTGTATGGCACACTAATAGGCACTGGGCTGATAGCACCAGTTATTCCCTCTCCTGAGGGAGAGCAACATCTGGGCTCCCCCCAGACACGTGTGAGCCTCCTTTTTTTAGTGCCATTGGCACCTGCAGACAGGGATATGGCAGCTTGAGCTTCTCCTTCAGCACAGAGAGCTCCCAGGGGCAGTCAGCACTGCAGCTGCCCAGAGGCAAGGGGTAACACCACAAGATACCAAGAGCTTGTTGTTTTTACCAGACTGGCTTTGAGGAGAACTGAACTGAGCTAGCAGAGGAGGAAAGAATCATTAAAAATTTGTATGCAGGCCCAAGGGTGAAATTGATTAAGAAGGAAACAAGATCTTGAAGGAAGCATGTGAAAGATCTCGAAGTCCCAGGTGGACAAGACAATGAAGCATGGATTGAGCCCAGCTGATATTGACAGCTCTGTACAAACATGACCCATAAGGTAGGTCCCTCCTGATGAGCTGTTTGGGACAAAAAGAGCTGCCCTGCAAACTGGACCTTGCCAGAGAAGAGCCAAATAAGTGTATGACAAAAACCATACCTGATCCTAGGGAGAAGATCTGATAAGTTAGACTCAGGAGCCAGAAGCCATTTACAGTGGCAGCAAAAAAATAAAATCTCAACTATAACCTTGGAAGCAACAGACTTGCTGAGCCAAGCATCATCTCCTAGATAACAATCTAAGGAGAAATCTCTCCCCAGCTCCCTTTCTCCCTCCCTCCTCTCTGTGTACATCCCTTTGATGTACAGCTGCAAGGGCTGGCCAGGTGCAATCTGTTTTAGTGAGTAATATGCATACAGCTTTGTAAAGTATTTTTAAGACTTCAGGTGAACCTGGGTTCAATGTTTTATGTCTGTAAGTGTCAGCTCCTGATAGGGAAGTTCAGCAGCTGCTGGCTGAGTACACTTCCTCACTTGGAAGGCACTGTATCCCCCCTCTCCAGCTTGCAGGCACCTGAGTGAAGAAGCTGAGGTTCAGGACAATCCTGTGTCTTCCTAAAAGAAAAGGCTGAGCAGGGAGCTGGCTCTTGGGGAGGGAAAGGTAACTGAATGTGAATGTGTAAGGGATTCAATCATTTGAAGTCTCTCTGAACCTGCAGGGTTCTGCTTGTGAACAGAGGACTGAAGAGAGGGAAGGGGCTGGGGATTTTTCATGTGTTGGCTCCTATAAACCAGGCCACCAGGCACACACGTACTTCTCCATTACTCAGCTTCCAAAGTGAGGCCAAATTGTTCATCCTGGCTGTGACTCCTTTGCACAAGTCTAGCCACACACTGTGAAGCTGGTTTGGATGATTCCCTTCTCTTCACCATGCAAAGATGAGTCTGTTTAAACTTGCCTCCATCTCCAAGAGTAGGTGTCGGGAGTGCACTGCTGGGCAGACACCCAAGACAGCTCTCGACAAGCTACGCTGAGCCTTGAGAGAAACATAATCACTTTCTGTTTGGCACCTGGGAGCAATGTAACCACACTGCCAAGCTGATGCAACCTGCTTCCAAGGAAGACTAATTAACCCAAAAAGGCATCACCCTGGTGTCATCACCTGGCTCTGCATTGCTAAACAGGCACCTCCTGGGCTCACCTGGGCATTTCTGAGAAATGCTGCTCTGCCCAAGGTGAGCTGTGTTCCGTGGCAAACCATCTGCTGCTGCCCACAGCTGGAACTCCTGCCTGACAGAGGGAGGTGCTGCCCCACCCGCCCCGAGGCACACACCCAGCTGTGTGTGCATCCACAGGCACTGCGTGAGTGCAGCGTGGACACGGCAGAAAGGTAACAGTGACACAGGTGTCACAGAACGTCACTGTAACACACCCAGCTGCTCAGTGCTCATGAGTGTCCTGCTCAGTGGAGATATTCTCCTGTATCAGCACATGCCACTTCCTTGACCCTCAGTAAGTGCAGACAGAACTGTCTGAGCTCAAAGCCAAGTGCCAGCCCCACATGGCATGTAAAAAGGTTCAAGAAACATCCATTCCCTTCTTCCTCTGCCAAGGAATCAGTGGATGGTGGATGCTGGATTCCATCTACAGGTTTTTGCCTCTCCCCACCCAGACAGCGAGCAATTTCCAATAGACATGCTCATTACGCTCCAGCGGAGCAGACGATAAAGGAGAGGTAAGCGGCAGCCAGAGGACTGTCTGCACACAGCAGCCAATGGGGGGGAAGCTGTCCTCATCCTGCAAAATTGACTCAGACACTTCCAGAAATTCACATCAGATATCCAGCCTCTGAACAGATAATAAATACGTCTGACCCAATAATCCAAGTGTTATCTGTGTTTCAACTACCAAATCAAACAATACAGCCACACACCTGATGTAATTTTAATAACATAACACCATAAAGAGCAACGGCGCACAATAGCGAAAGCAGACAAGGGAACATTGATTTTCAGATTGCATTCCACTATAAACATCAAACTGCTGGTGGTTTATCTGAAATATAAGCAGACCTAAGCAGAGCAAAAGAGGCTGAAGTTCATGCGTTTAGGCTGAAGAGTGCTTAACGTGCCAACCCCAGTGGATCCTGCAGGCAAGCTGCCTCTGCCAGCCATAAACAGGAATTCTTCATTCAGGATCAATGCAACTTCAGCTACAGCTGTACTAATTGTAGTAGCTGGATATTGACAGCGTTCATGTACGTGTTATGCATTGCAGCCTCCTGCCTACAGGGGAAGAATTTAAACTTGTTTGAGCACAGATGATTATACCTTACCTTAAAGCCTTGACCAAACTCCTTATGCTCAAGGTATATAAGTTTTAACACCCTGAACGCATTCAGCTCTCACTGCTTGTAGTCCCAGGAAGTTTTCAATTACAGCTTCTGGGGAACCTGTCTGTAGGAGAGGGAGATTCACTGCTAGCTTTTGCTGTCATTTACTTGGTTATCAACCAGGTATAACTTCCCCAACATCACATGAATTATTCCTTTGTACAGCCAGGAAATAAGATGCAAAATTTTGTACACTGCACCTTTACTTTAATTAGAGTCAGATAAGGGATCTGAGTTTCCTTTCAGACCCTACTTTCCACCTTTAAATATATATGTGAGGACACATATTATGTTTCTTTGGCTAAACCTTAATCCCTTAATCCCTCAATCCATCTCCTCATCCCGAAGACATAAACTTCCAAGACATATACCAAATGGCACAGTTTAGACAAAAAGGACTTAAAACTAACTACCATAGGTCTACAGGTGGGTTGAACAAACCTGTATTCCTAAATCTAACACTGGAAGTAGAAAGGAAATTTATCTAGGAAATAGATAAATCCTGTGGATTTATCTTCTGGTGAAGATGAGCTCAAACAATATAACTTAAAAATGGATTAAGGTAGGAGCACTAAAGAAGACATCACCCCTGGACACAGGGAGAGCTTTCTAGGGATGAATTCTCTATACACTGGTGAAGTGCATGCAGCATAGATTCTGCGCTGAGCATCTGCAGCTGCCTGCTGTCAGAGGCAGACACCAGGACAAATGGGGCTTTAGAGTGCTATGTCTAGTGAATGACCCAGAGGAGAACTTCTAAACTCTGATGGTTTTGATGGCTGTCAGTTTTGATCCTATACTACTGCAACCAAGAGGCAGCTTTCCTTCTTTACCAGAACACTGAACAAACATCGAGGGACCTCCTTCTGGGCCAGCAAAATCTGCAGCCAGATCTCAGCAAAAAGCCCGTACTAACTCACAACACAGTAATACTTTAATGTTTGGATTTCCCAAGAAGTGCAGTTGTCACAGAATGGAGATGTCTGGATTGAGCAGGTACAGCCACCAAGGAGATGACAGTGGTTGGATTCTCTCTTCCTTCCATGTGAGTTTGAGGAGGATTTCCTACTGATTTCATCAGCAACAGGATCATCAAGACAGATGATTCACTTACCTAGCTGATAAAAACATCATGTTGGCATTCATACCACACTGGTCCAACCATAACATTTTCTGTTTTTTTCAGAACTTTTCAGGCACCCCAGAGGCTCAGTGCATATGACTTCACCATAACTGCCTCTCTGAAACATTTGCCAGTGTGCAAATACTTAAAATTGTGGATTTACACAAGGGAAGATGCTTCTAGACAGCTGTCAGTTTTTCTTTGGCAAAAATACAGAGCTGGTCACATTTTGGAAGGTATTTAAAGCCTAGTATTTTTCAAAGAACAAGAGCCTCTACAAAATAAATAAAGCACAGAGCTTGATTCTCCACTGGACACCTCCAATTCCACAGTGGTGCAACAGTATCAAACAAATGGCCAAGAATGACTTATGGTCTGGAAAAGACATTTTTCTGTGGGAGATGTAGAGAATTCAATCATGTTAGCTTATCAAAGAGCAGGTTAAGAGAAGATTTGATCACAGTCTTTAAGTACCTGCACAGTATCTGGTCCTAGGCAGTTCTTTAATCTGGCACATCAAAGCACTAGAAGGTGAAATTAGACCAACAAACCGGAAAAAGCAGACATTTTAGTCTTTACCTGCTCCTTCAACACAGGATGCCATAGACTGTCAATTTCTTAGATGTAAAAGTGTGAATTTCTCCCTAATACAGGTATGTTCTAACACAGTCATATATTATTGGATTAAATGCCAGAATTAGCATGTGAAATTCCATGTTCTGAAGTTTTACAGAAAATCAGACTAGACACTCAGAGGCTGTGCTGTTTTAAAAAGAAAAATAAATACACAAAATAGAGTTAGGGAAACTATATGAAATATTTTTTTCCAATTATTTGTAAGGAAGTTGGCTCCCTTGCTTCTTCCACTCATGCAATTTATTTTGAGGTGAAGTGAGGAGGTTTGGGCTTTGTTTCGATGGATTTCTTGTTGATCTCTCCCCTATAAAATTAATATTGAGGCATCTTCACAATTCCCACATGGGAAAAGCACATTCATAACTATGAAGATCGTCAGTTTTCAGCCTGGAATGCAGCTGACCTTTCCTTTTTCAGCCATTGCAGTTTCTTAGCTTCCACAAATGGGTATTTACTCTTCTTTCTTTATTCCTTTTTTTTTTTTGGAAACATTCCATTCACAGTGTGCTAGGGGATTTCACTCGAAGTAACACATGCTCCACCGATTAGCAGGCTCTTAAAAATATGCTTGTTTTCTCTTTATGGGCTGGTCTATTAAAAAGAAGTTAACAGAAAGACACCCATTACTTCTGTGGGTATTGGATTGGGGCCTAAATTATTGCTAGTGCTGAACATGCACAGTCAGAAAGCATTTCAGAAACATGTGCTTTTGAGTATAAAGCGGATTTCCCTGAGATCCTTTCCAAACTCCAGTGACTAGCTCTGGAGAAGACATCTGCTCTCCCACGGAGCTTCTCCCTCTAATGATGGGCAGGATCAGGAAATCCCTGAGTACTCACAGAGGGGTTTTCTATCACTTATCTCAGGCTTTTTTCCCTCCACACAAACACAGCTCTTTTATACACCAGGTTCTCCACTTCCCATCCTACCCTGGCAGCTTCTCCTCTCTAGGCCATCCATGGGAATAATGCTGGCAGCTCACAAACCCAAATTGTTAGTGAAGCACCAATTTTGATGGGGTCACATTCTCCTGTGGCTGCACCATGCCCCATACACACCACGTGTATATGTGCATCAAATGCATCTTGTGAGCTGAGCAGAAATGTCTCAATGGATCCAACTATCGCATGTGATGTACAAAGGACATTTTGCAGAGTCCTAAACATTTCCCTGGCAAGACCAGCAGTGGGTTCACCAGTTCATTACCTATTGCTAATTACACCCCATCAAGTGACCTGAAACTACTCAGCAGCACTGACTTAAGTATGCTTCCATGGGAAACACCAGAAAGCTAAATCTCTCCACAGTTGGCTTAGAAAAGATTAGTTTACAGAGACGTCTGTTCCTGGTCAAAAAATTCCTTCCATTTCTTTCTTTCATGTTATACATGGACAGATCATTATTGCCTTGAAATTGCAGAATCCATTTCTTCCCCTTAAGAAAATCCATGGTAAGTCTTACTGGGTTAAACTAGTAATTTAAAAAACTAAATGAAAACAGGCAGAAACAGGTTTTTGAAGATAAACATAGGTTTAAAAAATAGTTTTAGTTTTAAATGGAAGCAGAAGTGCATGCATAGAGAACTGATTTTTTTTCCTAAGTGAAACCAGAATTGGAAATCCAGTTGTGAGCAATCTGGACTGCTCAGCCACTCCCACTTATTCCAGTTACCTCTCCATTCCTCTGCTACTGCAATGCTCACTGATTGCCTCTAGTCTTTAATTAGGCATCCATCCATCCCACAAATTGTTTATGGCAGCAGTGTCCTGTTAACTGCAACAGGGCCTGGGATCTATCAAGCTGCACAGAACACTTGCCCCTCTGTTCAGGGTTTGGTCTGAACTCCTAACAGAGATCCCCCAGGCAAGAAAGAACAGGAGCCTGCTTAGATATTAGTACAAAAATTTAAAATTCCAGATTGTTTTCTAGAACCAAGCCATCTCTTTATTATTACATCTCTCCCATGACTTTCCTTAACTGGTTTTAAAGGTCTCCAGAAGGAGATAAGTCTTTATTTACAAACAGGAAAACTGCGCAGGAAAAACTGATAGCAGAGTCAGAAACAGAACCTCAGCTCCCCAGTCCTAGGCCAGCACCAAATACACTAAGCTACACTTACCTTTCAAGAAGCTGCTACAATCAATTCCTTTAACTGTTGCATTAGTGCTTCTGAATGTACTGGGATAATTTTAAATACCTCCTACCTAGGGAGATCATCAAGTTAGCTTGTGCATAAAATATGCTTATATGCATTTCTGATTTGATCTCTACAGTATCCTGTGTGTTTTATGCTAAAGCAGAAGAAATAGCTTCAGGATACTATCTGCTTCCACCACACTGCTGAAATGGGAGAGTATAAAGACATGCATGGGGAAGTCAGGAATTGATTCACACATATGTCCTATCTGTTCCAGTTCTGGTTGCATTAACAGCGAGACTCCTGTGAGTTCTCTCTGCCGGGAATGCTGAATGTCGATTTAGGGAAGGGAAAACTCTCCATGTCCAGCTCCTAAGGAAATTCCTGCCTTACCAACAGTGTTGTGGCACTGCTGAAAATGCCAGACACAGTGGAGCTACAGAGTTTAAAGCTAAACTCATCAATATGGAGAGGGGAGACAGACATCTCTCAAATCTGCACACTCACCAGGTCACTTTTTCCCTGACAGTTTTGCTTCAGCGTATCTCAAAAGTGCACTCTTGAGCACTGCAGCATTTGAGCTCTGCTCCCCTCACAGCATGTGAGCTGTCTGACCCCAATGGCTCTGAGGTGATAGCGGTGACAAGTGACAACTGACAAAGAGTGACAAGAGAGAACACTTGCAGAGCTAACATATGCCAAAGAGGATCCTGGAACATGGAGCTGGGCTCTTAGCTGGAATAGTAACTCTTGGGTCCACAGGTATTAACTGTTTGAATTTGATCATACCCTCAGTTCTTGAGGAACAGATTGCCACCAAAGCCAAAAAAAGGGACCTGGCTAAGGAATGCAAAGAATGTAGGCGCTGCCTTTAATGAGGGATGTACTCAGTTGGTCCTCGCAGTCCAAGCGTGTACAATATGCTTCAGACTTTATATTCTGGTTCTACTAAAATAAATACAGTTAATTTAGTCAAATGTTGGGAGAAGATAATTAATCTAGAGACAAGAATGCATCCTGGAAAGCTGCAGAACTGCTTGCAGAGCTACTGCTTTCCAGGAAAGGAGTCAGGGAGTCAGAACAAACAAGGAACTCAACATGAGCTTCCACTGCAGTGGGATCAGCAAAGCCATACCTCAGCAACAAATGGAGAGCTGAAGCAGAAATGTCATTTAACTTGAGTTGAAACAGTAGATATTCTACTGCAGCTCAACTGCACCACAACAGTGGGGTGCATTCACACCACCTAATGAGCAGCTGACCTAAGAGGGCAGTAACACCAACACAGCTGGAGCCTGAAGACAATATGAGAACACAGATTTGACATTTAAAAGCTGGAGAAAACAGAGTGAAAATGGTGAAGACAGCTCTGTATTTTCTGAACTCTCTCAGGAGGGTGGAAGATGAGAAGCAGAAGTACCGTGGGAACATCCCCTACATTTCTGAGCAATTCGAGAGAACGTGCTTCTAACTTTAGCACTTGGAGACTCCTTGTCTCCTCTCCTCCAACAATTAACACAGAGGATATGCCTGACACACAGGATCACACAGCTCTGGAGACCTCTGGGAAGCACACACCCATGCTAGGGTGTAACACTGTGCTGGCCCTGTTCTCCAAGCACAGGCCCTTGGTGAGCTGAAGGATGCACTGACAAGCTGCACCTTCAACAGGGGCTCACCAAACAGCACAGAGGTCCCAGCACTCCCCAGCAAATGGATGGCAGATGGCTCTCAGGGATTAAGAGAGCTCTCTGTAGATGTGCAGCCAGTACAGATGTAACCAGTACATGACCGTGATCCTCACTGCTCAAAGTATTTTCTCACACAACACTGAAAATTTTTATGCCTCTGGCTCAGCAGTGGTTAAACACATACATCTAAGTACCTGCTATAAAGCAAGAAGACTATCAGCTTTCCTTCACCCATGGAGCCATCCCTCTGTGGCCTGGAAAACCCACAGTGATGGTACAAAATAAAAACCTGCCAGAATGGCTCAATGTAAGTGCTTGCAAATGCATCCAGGATCCACACATATTCCATGGGGGAGAGGACAGGCTAAGCCATCCTCAGTGTGTGCATCCCAAGTGGAGGCTTTGCAGTGCTACCAAAGAGAATACATGAGGTGTCTCTTTGCCCAGACAAACACAATAGTCAGATTCAAGTATTCTCTGTGGATGGCTCAGAAACAAAACGCTAACACACTAAACAGTGTTCTAATGAGAGGGTCCCATCCCTGAAGACTTGATAGCTCGGTTTATATGGGACAATCTTGTCTGCATAACTGGAAAAAAGGATGGCATACCTAAAATGTTCAGAATTGCCATATGATTTAATTTGCCACGTGATTTTCCTTCTCCTTTGTTTGGCTTTGGTCTGTTATCTGATAATACAGAAGGTGAAAGAGGAACTTCTGTTGGAAGCCTCCAACATACCACATTCTAAAAACATTCAGGGTCAATGAGAGGAAATAAGGTTTTTCTTAAAAATGCTGTTTCCTCCACATTCAGAAGACATGGGAGCCTGCTGAGGCTAGAGAAAGCTATAAATTTAAAATGCAGCTCATCGACCTAAATGGTGGTGTCTAGAATTAAATACTGCAACACAGACAATCCAGGGTCAGTACTGGTTCTGCCACTGACCCCTGCTCAGTCCCTCAGACTTGACTGCAGCCCTGCTTATCATCTTGAAAATGGATTTCAAAAATGGAGTTCTAAGTAGGTAATGTCATTTGTGCCTGTGCTACAGTTGAAAAGGTACCAACAATTTTGGGCAACTATAACAATACCACTCTGTGGATCTCACTTCGGGTTCAGCTTTTTTTTGCTAGACTAACAAGAATAAACTAAGACAGCCACTCCCCTGGTAGTGTCAACTAAACGCCTGTAGAAATCTAAAACTCTGTCCCAGAGTCATACGTTTAGGATCCAACATTTCAGCTTGGACTCATCTGTAGTTTAAATCACCAAGGAAGAAAATTCCTCATTTGAGTGAAACCAGTCACATACAGAGCTCTCCTTACTGATCGAAGAAAAGTGATTATCTGCTTTATTTTTCAAGAAGCAAAATGAGTGTTTCTAAAAAAGAGCTCACAAACGCCAATGTCCATTTTCTGTAGAGTTCTGAATTACATTTCACAGCTCCAGATAAAAATTAATGACCTCTGCAGTGTAGAGAATGCTCCAGCTGGGATCACTTTTTCTTTTATTCCTAATGCCTTACAGCACAAACACTGAGCAAAATGTCCTCACAGATATAATTGTGTTATATCACGATACTAGACAGACACGGTGCTGAGAGCAGACAGTAATTTACTCACTGAGGCTCTGATCCAGTTTCATTGAAATCAATGCAAAGGTCTCCTCCAACTTGAATGGCTATTGACTGGATCAATCTTTTTCTCTTCATAGCTGAACACAGCCATTTCCCATTATTGTTCTGTGACCTTGCTTTCTCATTAAACTTTACTCAAGATACAGAGTACTGCATGTGGAAGATAACTTAAGAGATTTTTTCTACCCAATCATGTCTAAATAAAGTAGTGACAAGCAGGAAAACATACTTCTTTTCTTACCATGCAGTCTGCTGGCCATCATGAAAATGTGAAGTTTTACTTTAAAGGCAAGGTAAAATCTTACATATAATATCCAGACCTCAGCTCTACAAAGTGATGGAAATATGTGCAGTGGGGTAAGCTAAGGACGAGCTGAGCTGCAGTGTTGCTGGGGTTTGTTTGAATCGGACACTTTAATGCCTGTAACAAAAGTTTGGCTGTTTGTGCTCCTTTATTGAACTCTGCTGGGTCATCCAGTCTCTCGCTCTCGCACACAACCACACTATTGATCCTTTTCATAAACAACCATGATCCCCACTAAACACACTCTCCCTTTCAGAAGCTGTGACAGAAAACTGCCTCTCACTTCTCCAGTGGCCAGAACATTACAGTTCCCAGTCTGAACTCACAACCAGTGGATACACCCCTAATCCTGTGCCAGCCTAGTATTTTAGCTTAAATTGTTCTTTCCTTCCTTGGTATTAACACTCGTGTTATATTTATGAACACTTATATTACCTTTCCACCTCCGCTCTGTTGGGCCAAGCAAGCCAGGCTGTTCTCATTTCCTCTCTAACGGTGGCTCTTCACTCTGTTTAGACTACTTTGTACCTTGCAGTACTTTAAAATACTTGCACAGGTTTAGACAAATTATTATATTTTACAGACAGATTAAGCTATGATGACCTTCTGAATTACTCAGGGTACAAAATATCACCTGTAATGCCTGCATTTTGGACATAATTTCAGGTTGAACTAGGTCATGTATTTAATAAGCAAAGAAACAAATCCATTATACTCTAATGCATCAGGTACTCTAATGTGCTCAGGCACCAAAATGGTCAGAAACTCAGTGAAGGACATTCAGAGGGTAGAGCAGTAAAACCAGTGGCCATGAAAAATGCTGCATTGTTTTAACAAATACATATTCTATGATATGCTGAGCATCACAAAGTGCTTTCAAAGTTAAACTGGTTATTTATCCTACATTTATAACAATATCAAGATTTTCTTTACAAGGCAGACTCATAGAAACAGTTCCACTTGTTATTTCTGTGCAAATATTTAAAATCATTCCAAGAGTACAGAGGGAAAACAGTAATGAAGAACACAGAGTGGAAAGGGAAATTTATTAAAGGTAAAAGTCAAACTAGCTTTGATGTTTTGACCCAAACCAAAAAACATACGTAAAACATAATGGTAACATTGGGTATTACATTCTATTTTGAAAACAATAATATAATATAACAACAGGTCTTCATTCAGCAGAGTATGTTCATCCCTTGGCCATAGATCTTCAGCTGGTGCGGGTGCACAGCATGCAGAAATATCCTATCAGGATCCAAGGCATCCTTGGACTGACCCTTCCAAAAAGAGCTGAGGCATTC
>NW_005054298.1:9183853-9212189 GCF_000277835.1 Geospiza fortis | reverse complement strand
CATTCCTGGGCACCCCTCTTTATTTCAGCGACTCTAGACATCTGGCCCTAGGGCTCACTCCTACAGCAAAGCACCTCCTTGGGCTGGGGATTGCTTTGAAGCAAGTGGAACTACTTGCAGATGAAGTACTAATTTTGCATAAGCAAACACAGCACAACCTGTGGCTTAGCTTTAAGAGGTCCTGAGCCCCCACAGCTTCCAGTGGCTGCCCCTGAAGCTCAGAGTCTTCAAAAGTAGAGCCAGCATATCCTCAGGGCCTGATATTTCCCTAACCTCAGAAGCACTGAAAACTAAAGCACAAGGCTTATCAAAGGAGCATGTGAAAGGTACTACTAGATTGTGTAGTGTACATTAATACTAAATGTGTATCTGTCTGGTGCTCCCTGGAGCTGCTCCGCAAGTGAGACACCGACCTGGACAGCTCCACAATTGGAAAAGCAGATGGGCTGTGATATTTCCATTACAAAGAACCAAACAAGGTCTTGCTGCCCACAGGTCCATGGACATATGCTTCCCCAGGACTGATGGTTTATGAGCTAAAAAATGGCAAGGCACTGCATAAATCTGTGAAGGTTCTAGTCTAAAAAAGAAGATCTGTGAACACTGGGGTTTTTCCATCACTGGCCATGTAAACACTGCTGCAATAAGGAATATGAGTATTGTTAAGTCTGAATCTACAGCTTTCCTGTAATGTCTGGGTTTAATTTCCAATAAGTCTGCACTTTACAAGGACATTTTTTCCCAGTTTTCTTTGGCTCTGTTTTCCAGGACCTTGTATTTTGTTACAAGGGAAAGAAAGCAGGCCATAAAATGTTTTAAAAACAGTATATCCTATGGATATAGGGTAAGACACGTCTTTACAAATATGAACCAAACCATCACTTCTTCCTCTGCACCTTCAAAGGCTTTTGCAAATGTTGCAGTTATTGCCCTATCTTTATTTCTGAAAACAATTGTGCTTTAAGATCTGGCCATCCCTTCTTGCTATCAGCTTCATTAAAAGCTTCATTAAATGAATTGCTTCACTTTGTACTGAAACAAATTAGGAATACTTACATGATCAGTCAGCTGAGCAGCAGATAATAAACAGCTGAGAGACAGTAACAACCTAAATCAGTACAGCTGTTTAAAACGCATGGACATGACTATCTTTCAAAATATCTTGGTGAAATAGATAAATATTCTAATAGACACACTCCTTCCACACCTAGATTTCCTAATTACCCTTGCATGGTCTGTTGTAACCATAGTGGATCCAGGACAGAACTGAGGGCAGAAATCAGTTTACCCCTACTGCACCCACTTCTCAGCTGATCTCAGCCCTGGGTGTTGGCAGTAGCACCGGGCAGGTTCCTTTTTATCTGAACTCCCTCCAGCCAATTCTTCTTAACCAGCACTGCAAACACATTTTAGTCTACAAGCAGCTCTAAGGCTGATTTTATTGTAGTCCATAAAGCATTTGCATTTGCACAAAAAAAACCCCACAAAAAACCCCAAAAAACTTGGATGAAGAACTATCACTGAGGAAATCCTGGCAGTTTCATGAGTGCTCCTGTAAATATGCTTTGGCATAAACATCTGCAAAATGGACTCATTTAAGTCCCCCATTTTTAGTGAACACTTCTCCCATTCACTCAGACTGATGACAGATTCACATGTGGCTTTCGTACATTACACCATCGGCCACCAACAAATGAGAGCCATGCAAAACCACAATTGGCCACTCTCAAGCAACTCTGAAACTGAGATTTGTCTCCATAAAAGCCTATATGAACACTTACTTTGAGTAACAAACAAATTTATCAAGTCACAAATCCCTGTGTGAAGACAAAAACCAGAGCTATGCTTGTTGAAAGCAGTTGCTGTGATTTAGATAAGGGATCTCAAATCACAAAGAAGCTCCGTGTTTAGCACCAGCCACTGATTTATGGATGCAGTGGCCTGAGCAACACATTGTATTTTCTAAAAGGGTCACGGCACCCCAACTACCAAAACAGGCATTATAAGCTCTCATCACACACAGAGGAGAGAAAAAAACCCCAAATTTTCTGTATGTACACACAGATTGGTATGATAATCTTTAACACAAATCCACCCCAGAGACACAGGTGAATATGAAAAAGTCTGAAATAAACTCCTACTTATTTCTAATCCAGGAAATCAGACCAAAATTCCTCAGTGGGGTTTGGCTATTCTATTTGTTTTACTTTGTTTTGCAGAAGGAGAAAATCTGTACTCTGTACTCCCAGGATGAGGAGATGCTGTATGCCAAATGTCAGCATGGAGCACATTTTTACAGCCAGCTTCTAAACCCATGAATAAAGAAAAGGGCTTAGCGGAAATACTGACAGAAGTTTAACCACAGTGGGCCAAAGTTAGCCCTGGGTAGGTGCAGGCAACTCCACTGATGTTAATGGATTTACACCAAGGCTGGAGTTGGCCCCATGCCTCCAGCTGGCAGAGCTAAAACCTGCAGGCATGATACAGAAAGACAGAAGCCTGGAGGGACTGGATGCTTCCCTCTGAACCTGGCAGGATTCACGTTCATCAGAATGGATTGCATCAATTCCTTCATGAATGAGCACCTGCAGATTCACCCACGATCAGCTCTGAGGAAACTCAATGATGCCAGTTTTTCATGGGGCAGTGATTATGGATTACAGTGCTCCCAGTAAACTGTAAAGCCTGAGGGATGATAATGTGCCCCTCACTGGCAGAAACCTCTGTCAGGCCTCCTTTTGCACAGTGCTGTGCTTTGTTTTTTCCCTAAGAGAAAGACCACACAGGGATTTTGACATCCTGTAAATGGAAAGCTGTAGTTGGTTCCTAAACGTGATGAATCCGATCCTGAGGGCCTTAGCTTCAGCAGGGAATGAATGAGCAAGCTCAGGAAAAACAATGGTGCATTATCAAATTAATTTCACAGCACAGATCACGTGAGATTCCCCAGAGTCCCTCCAATGCCAAAACACAATCCAATTGTGTAGATCAGCGGCACAACTGCTGTCATCAAGGGTAAATTAACTGGCCAGACTCACCCCTGGTGTAACCTCACTTGAATTACTGAATAGGACAGTGGGATCCTGCAACAGACAATTTTAATACGGAATTTGACCAGTTTCAGGTTTTGCCAGTAAGCGGAATTTCCAGTCTTTGTCTAGATTAGAAGATCGTGTAATATTGCATAAAATCCTGCTTTATTGAAGAGCTCCATGCAGACATAAATTTTGTCCATATGGAGTTCCACTGCTTTGAAGTAAATCATGCTTGCTCCAGTTTCATTAATGGAATGACAGTGGGTCACAGCAGGTGACCTCCAAATTCTGCACACACAGGGAGGCACAAACGCCCTTACACAGCCTGGCATAGACTGCATCTGTATTACAATCAAACTGAAAGTGATTCTGTATTACAATCAAACTGAAAGTGATTTAAGCTACTGTCCTGCAAAGAATTCTGCATGGGCACCTCTAGAAATGTATCTTGCTGAAAAGCTACCCTGAGCAAAGCAGCTTTGTCTTAGCATATGCTGAGTACCTTGAGGCGTGCACACACTGAAATAGTCCAGCACAGCACAAGATCTTACAACACTGTGGAAACCAACACGACAGGTATGTTGGGGATTTAATTGAAGACATTCAGAGTTAAGTTGTCTGCTACCATGAACTGAAAGATGAAAACTTTCTGACTGCAACTTCTGTAGCTTCATTACAGTCTAAGTCCTGCAGATGAGGCAGACCTCAGCAAGAGCTATGGTGTAACTTGCAGCCCCAGTTCTGCATCTCACACACTCTTAATTCAGCAGTGTGTTCTGAAGAAAGGTGATGCTGATTCACAGTTCAAAAAATGTAGTGATACAGCAGAGAACAGTGATATCATACATGACATAAGAGGTATGAATCAAGAAGTTAAATAAAGCAAAGGGCAAGATACGGTACTTAAAACCCAGCAAGAATATTGTGGATATAAGTGGCTAGAAAGACCAGGGTTCATAACTGCATTCACAAGCCACCTGAGCCATTATCAGGGCATAGCTGTTACAAAGACAAATGAAGCTACATCATTGTATTAAAAAACATTTTTCTAGCAGAGGTGAAAAAGCATTAATGGAGCTGTTCAATACGGTACTGTCTTGTACCCAAAGCAGAGGAATTCAAACTTAAGTAGGTCCAGAGAAAAACTACTCATGCTATCAGACACTTTATGGATCACATGAGCTTAGATTGGTTTAGGAAAACAAAAGTTGAGAGGCAAAAAGATTACTAACTATAAATATATCAGTATAAAATAGCTATTTAGATTAATAGGAAATGTTCATACAAGAAATGAAATTATATAAGTTGTCTCTGAATAGTATTAACTTACACCTTTAAAAATATTTCTGCCTATTAAAGGGCTGAGTTTCTTTAATAATGTTCCAGTGAGAATAGTGGGAACAACACAACTATTAAAAGTGGCTCTTGCTGGGACTGAGCAACCCACCACCTACCAAGAACAGGGAGCAGGGTCAGTAGTCTGGAGACATCATCCCAGTCTTACCCTGTGGGGTGCTTGAGACTCCCCAGCCTTGGTGAGGAACAAAAGTCCCACCATACATGGGCTTATCACAAAATGATGGACTCTTACTGTCCTGTAGCTTTCCTATGTCTTTTCTTACCTGATAGATTCAAAAGGCATCCTACTTAAAAACTAATAAAACAAGCTGGCCAAGATTTAAGGGAAGATTACAAGATTTGAGGGCAGAATGACTGGAGGGGAGTAGCAGCTGAGGAAGAAAAGACTTCAGCAACAGGAGTGTTAATAAAAACGTGAATAAAAACATGCAACAACTACAGTCTAAGCAATAGCTATGCCCAGACAATAAAGAAACAACAGTAAATCTTGTGGTAACATGTTACCACTTGTCAGATGAACATAAAAAATTGACTCCATGAGTGCTCCTAGCCCATTGCAAATGAGTGAAGCATGTTAACCAAAATAAATAACCTCTAGCAAGGTTTTGGAGATGAGCAGCTGGAGTGATAACATCTTACTCTAGGTCGACTCCAACTACAACACATTTGATGGCAGCCTCCACTGTGCAGAGAATCAGCCATCAAAGATAGCTCATTACACTGTGGTGCTATGATGTAAGTAGTCACACCAGCGTACTGCAGGCAGCTGCAGCAATAAACCTTCCCTGACACTTATAAATTCTATATGATTTATGTATTTGGGGGTGTAAAGCATAATTTGCATGACGTATTTAGAAAGCTTTAATTAATTTTGTGATTGATGCTCTAAAACTACTGAGTGAAGTTAAGACTTTTTTAAATTGTTAAATTATATTTGGGAATTAACACGAGCAGGGCTGAGTAATCACCACTTCATGTTCATGTATAGCTCATTCAGTTCAATTAAGTTCTGGTATGTAATGAAGAAGAGAAAGCAGCCAAACAAAATGCTATTGCAAGAATCTGGGTGACAACTAGTACAGCTTACAAAAGAGTAAGAAAAATAATAGGTTTTCTTTAATCCATTAAAAGAAAATGAGTCTGAGAGTTATTAAGAAGGCAGGATATATACTGTTCATAGTAGAATTATCTCATGCTCAGAGTGATGAAGTATTTTGTGAACTATCCTTAGAAGACATTCCATCCTGCCCAGCAATACAGTTACAGGTACCTGTTTAACTGTATATCATCCAGATGCGCAAATATTTTAGGAGAAAAGAAAAAGAACACCATAACCAGTTGAAATGCTATGGAGAATTACAAGCAGACTCAAATACAGGATATCTTGAACATTCCTTGTTGCAGGGAACACCTGGAATGCTTCCTCTTGGAGAAGAGGCTAAAAGTATTCCTTGTATCTCTTCTGGTTTTACCTTATTAAGTACCAGTATGGTAGGAGAGAATCAGTGAAAAAATAATAATAACACTGGCATCAAGAATTAAAAGAGATCAACTGAATTTTTAGGGAAAAAATATATATTATTTTTTGCTGTGTCTCACAAGCTGGTTGGTGAGCTTACTTGGAACAAGTCTGAGGAGTGTAATTTAAAAGAGAGGCATTGGTTGATAGACCAACAGTGAATATGAATCCAGATTATCCAAACTCATCAATCCTAATTATTTGTATGGAGAAATTTCTGCACAGCTCCTCTCTCTTGGTGTAAAAGCTCAAGAAAATCAATCAACATATTACTTTTTTTATTTGCCTCACACATTTCCCCCAGTTGTGCCTGCCCTGGTCCCCTTGGTGACGTTGCTTAGTGCCTACTCACACACAAACCCAACACACATTTCTCTGGAGATTTATTCTCCTCTGTATCTCACTGTGGCACCAAGAATATAAATTGATCCAATTTGCCACCTGTCAGGACTCGGGGACTCAAAAGCAAAGAGCGCTGAGGTATGAAATGGATGGATACTGACCATGATAAGACAGTTCAGATTATCAGAATTACTTCATCCCTTAAAGGTAATAACTCCACAACATCCTACCCTTCGGCAGAGGAACTCAACACATGAACAATAATTATTACTCCTAGTTCTGCACTGAAGATCTGGTTGTATCTGGCTCTTCTCAACTTGTGAGAGCCCAGACAATGCCACCCCAGGTAGAGATCTGCAGAATGCCAGTCATGTCTTCTTTAGGCTGTGACAGAACAAGGCACTGTTTGCTTGCTGAGATGTCAGCAGAGGTGCTGGTACCACGAATCCCCAGCGCCTCTGGTTTCTCTGTATTGTGCTGACAGAGGCAACTGCTGCTGATCTATCAGTGAGCTCTTCACCTTCAAGAAGTCCACATCAGAAAGACAAAACCTTTTTTACACATCCATCTCTCTCAATTTGCCGGGCACATCATGAGGAGAGCACGAAGCAGTGCTAACTGACTGGAGAGCAGATGAACACTGTAACATTGTGCTGCACAGGCAGCACAGTCAATTCCTGCAGCAGACACTCATTTGATCAAAAGTGGTTCTGCTGGCAATTTACTTTTCTTGATCCCACTGAAAAAGAGTTTTAATCTCTGTTTTAAACTTGACTTCTACTTGCTGCCCTGAGGAAAATCAAGGCCAGATAAATGATTTTCAAAGACAAGACAGCTTCTTTTCTTCCAGATTCAGAAAATGATTTTGTCTTGATGAATAATACAGGCTTTGGTCGTTTAACTTAACTCTGAGCTACAAAGAACCTCTGCTCTCTCCAGGTAACCAAGGACATATGCATTTTTAACACATCTGTCTCAAAATGAGTTTGCAGGGCAGGCAATCAAAAATCTACCCTGTAACCTGGATAATGAGATATAGACCCATTCGAAACCACTCAACATGCAGCCCCATGCTCTCACATCTCTGATTCATTTTATTAAAGATGGCTACATTGTAAAGCATTTCTCTGTTGGGGCGGGGAAGAAAAGAAGTTCAGCAAAACTAGTATTTTTTGTAGCTAGTGTACTTCCAGAGCTTCACAGAAACCTGAAACCTCACCAGAAAGTAGAGAAAAAGACCACTGTTACTCCACAGCATCAAAGTACAGATAATTTAAACAGAGAAAAGAGTTTTCTCTGAATTTGCTGGATCTAACATCAATATTGTCTTGACATGTCCTGTTCTTTCTCATTTCTAATTCCCTCCTTGCATCAACACACCAAACTTCTCCTCTCCACACTCTAACCATTTGTGCTTTTGACACCACATCTCAGTGTGTTTCTACATCATTCAACATCTCCACCACTTGGTTCCTGAGCAAGGCAAATAATCCAGCCCCACATCAAAACAATAGGTAGCAGCAATCTGAAAACTTCACAGGTTTCTGTAATGGAAGACAGCAAGGAACAAGCAAGGTCTTATTGCCAAACAGCAAGGAAAATTAATGAGGCTTTCAAATGCCCAACTGGCAGTGATAGTGTGTTAAAAGAATGTAAAAGAGGGGAAAGGACCATCTGCCTGCCAACTATGAGCACTCTCTGGCTGGTGCTAAAAACTCCACTGACTGCTGGGCTTGAAATTCTGGTATTAAAGTTTAAGAGATGTGTTCAAGACTTTTATGAAATGAATGTGATTTACACAAAAAGACACAGCCAGTGATGCTTCTTATCCTCTCTTACTAGTCTTTTTCCTCTAAATGGATTTTCTGGATCTTCAACCACCAGTAAAATTCCAGGCTTCCAATAAAGGACTCTTTTTAAATTACAATGAAGCATAAAATATATGAAAGAAGGGTTGATACATAATTCCATATAGCTTGGTCATTGAGCTGAAATAAAAGAAAATAGTGGCCTAATTACCAGGCTGAAAGATGGCAAAGAAAGCCTAAAATGAAGTATTTCCTCTGAAACCTTTCAGATTCATATCTGGTAAAGAGAAAAGGAAAGGTTTCTCTAGGATTAGGTGGTAGCTGAGCCTATCTTGAAGATAAGGCACACTTTTGATACCATAGTGATTAGTATTTGGTTTGTGAAGTTTTAGAATAGTCACTGCAATTGACTGTATCTTACTCAGAGCTGGGAAGACTGAAGTATCTCAGTTACATTTGCACCCATGTATCTCTCACACCCACACCCACATGCCCAGACACAGTTTGTAACAGCAATCTGTACTAATCATGCACAAGCCTCCATTCAGAAGCTGTCCTGACTTATCAAGCAAAATCACTTTCCTAGGGCAATGATATAAACAGGTGCTCACATATCAAAAAAGGGAGTTAGTGGCTTTCCACAGCACAGACTCATTTTGTTCCAAGCCACGTTTTCAAAGGTATCCGAAGCAACAGATTTATGCAGAGCCCATAAGATGCACAAGCTGGTTTAACAAAGGACATGTTGGAGTTTGAGCTGAGCATTATGTGGTGGCAGTGGAAGATATACATCTCCATAGTGAAACCTGTAGTACTATTTAACTGCAATTTATAAGAATGAAGCTTACTGATCACTCACATAAAATATTGCAGCAACAGAGCCATCTACAAATACTAGGAAAGTGTAAAAATCTTGAAAGAGTTAACTGGGGGGATGGGCAAAAATTAAGGAAAGTTTAGGCTGGCTGCTAGAGTTCACTACTGGTCCATGATATGCCTTCCCCAGGGAAGCAACAGGTGCTTATTTATTTAAAGCCAACAGGAAAGAATGCATTGTAGGGAACAATTCCACAGTAGCAATAGATAAAGTGGATAGGCTGTCAGCCTTTTCCAATTCTAGTTAGTTTGTGATTTACTAATAATTCTTCTTTGGGCTAAAAGGTTCAGATCCCCACTATTCTTACTGGTCTCCATAAATGCAGGTTACCCAACAGACAGAGAGTAAAAGTTCTCCCTGTACAATGTGTTGTACTGTCACCTTGCAATTACTGAAATGCAGTGAAGCCTTTTCACCACAGAGATTTTACTTGCCAAATGATGGTGAGGATCACTTTAACTAGACCTCCTTGCACTTTGCAAAACAACAGAGCAGTTGCACCTTGTCTGTCTGAGTGTGCCTGGAAGTTATGCCTGGATGAAGAAAACAGGTTGTGATTAAGATCTACTGAGATACCTGCAGCAATTCCGGGCTCTGGCTGCAGACACTGTCTGCATTCCTAGCAGCTGTAATGCACTTTCAGCTCAGGCTCCAAACTTCAACACACTTTGCATCAGCCCTAGACAAGGTGGACTAAGAGCCCAGGCACATCTCACAAAGCTCCTGGAAGATGACACGACACAATCAAAAGACAAAGAGAGCAGCTTTATGTACAGACAGGAAAAAAGGTGTGCTAAGAGCTAGAAGTGCTGGAGAAGCTGGTTATTTCAGCAAGCAGCAAGGAGAGACGTTTGGAAAGGAAGTTTCCCCATCTGTGGAAAATAAAGAAACTTGTTGTCACTCTAGAATTAAAAGCCTGGGTGGGTTAGCAGAGAGGAAGGAAACAATATCAGGGGAAAGACATAAAAGGAGGAGGATGATTCAACTATCAGTCATGAATTTCCATGTTCAGAGGGTAAGTCTGGGATTCAGAAGAGAAGCCAAGCATGGGAAGGAAAGGAGCAGAGATTGAATATGGACATCTTTTATTCTCTCTAGTTTTCTGATGCTTATTCTGCATGAAAGGACAGAGCTAGTGGCTTAGGAATTCTCTGAAAATCCTATTTTTCTTATCTACCACACATACCTAGAGAGACAATTTTTTGTGCAGAATGAGCTGGGATCTAGAAATACAAGGATACAGAGCTGAAAAAGAGCATGTGAGAAACCAAGTTTTACTCCCTGCTCATGTATGATGGTGGTTAAAAGCATAAAATTAGAATGCCTGTGGTAACACATTCCTGGCTTAGCCAGGCTGAGGTGAGGCCTCCTGACTAGGAAGAGCTGCAGGGCACACAAAAGCACCAGATGTTTGCCTGCTGAATGACTAATCGCGCCCTCACCCTCAGTAAAGTGTTCCAGTGGCATGAAGAGACACATTCTTGGCTTCATAACCAGCTAACGTTAACATTCAGTAGAAAATGTCATTAAAAGTCTGTACTTCAGCCCAAGGTTGGAGTAGCTGAAAACTCCTCATTCCCTTACCACCCGACCTGCCCCCAGACAGATGGGGAGGCTTTCTGGTGAAATGCAAACAGCTGTATTCACTGGATTAGGTACAGTTCTGAGGATGAAAGCCAAGGACAAGATCCAAGCACTGCAGTCTGCAAGGACTGGGCAGAGGGAGGGAAGGGCCTTGCCCTGTTGGAAGGGCAGCAATCCTGTCAGCAGCAGCCCAGCCCACAGCAGACGGGAGCTTGCCCATTTCTGACAATGCAGATGGGAACTGGGAAAGGAACAGAGGTTACAGGGCAAACAGCTTGAGAGAGGTTGGAGCTCAGCCCATTTCCATCTAAAAGAGCCACATAATTTAAAGAGCCTCTAAGAGAAGCAATTCAACTGAAGTTTGCTCTCCCTCTTGGGGGGTTTTCTGACAGAAAAATGACAGAGACCTGCCCTCCTGCATTCAGCAGAACAGATCCACAACCTCTAAGGGGAGGCTAACACAAAAACACTTGCATGCATCAGGAACTCTAGGCTGAGAAACACTATCCTCAAACCCCTGACCAAAGAAGGCAGCCAGAGCCAAAAGGCTCTTTCTGAGAAGCAGTGACTGTGATTATTCTTCTCAAACTGGTTTCAACACACCCTAGAAGTCCTACAACAACACCCTAGAAGTCCTTCTCTCTCTAGCAGATATAACACCCCTAGCAGAAGAAGAAAAGCACAGGGACCTGTTGCTACACGAGTCCTTCCTGATGGGAACAGGATGCCAACCAAGCATGCTTTAGATTTTTTACTAAAACTACATGTCAGACTGCCAAAGGTATTAAATAACAAATCTGCTTATTTTCAACTATGACCACAGTTGAGTGCAGCCAAGTGAAAACAGTCCCTCGCAGGTGGACTGCATATAAAGTGCTACACCCAGGCCCTGGAGAGGACACCCTGCCCTTAACGATGTGTATTCCAGCTGTACTGCACAGATGTACAGTCCCTGTTCCAATTTAAAGAATACTGACTTTGGTAGACTCACTAGTTTAAAGGTAAAATATGCTATTGGCTGCAACTTCAATTGTACAACATTGATCTATTCTACCTTCTATTAAAATACAATCTTGGTAGCCATCCATGTCGGATGCAGTAATGAAAACCCACCTGCTTCTACAGACCACAAGCCATTCTAAATGAGAGGAACTGTTAACTGGGCATGCATGAAAGGAATGAAATGAAAAAACTCTGAAACAGTAAAGACATGCACAGTCCTCAAGAACACTTGGTTGAATTAGAAGACAAGTATATTCAAAAGACAGCCTAACCCAAAGACAGTGGAAGGAATTTTAAGACATTCTCTCCCTTTTATGTCAGCGGTCTTTGCATCAGGTCCATAGCTGGAAGTTCATAGCCAATCCATAAGTTTTAAATTCAGGAGGAACAAATACAGTAACTTCTTGAGTAACTTTTAAAGGGGTAGTCTATAAAGAAAACTTGCTGTCATCATTTCAGAACATGTCAGAGCTGGTGCCAACTAATCAAGCTGATGGAAACTTCAGTGGCTGTTGGATGTACATTTGGAGAAGAGAGAATGGGGAGCATCTTCATTTGCAGCCCACTTCAAAGTGAAGTTATCTAGGGACTCATAGGAACATGGAATATAGACAAGAGACCTTTGGCCACTCCTTAGTAATCTCTTAGTCCTGAAAGGAAGCTCAACACTCAAAGCTAGCATGTGAGTCTAAATGCACCAGAGAGGTCTGGCTTTCAGTTTGAATGCTGAGGTTTGGAGGCTTATGGCCAACAGCAGCCACAGAGTCAGCAGCTTGTTTCCAGTTCGTGAACTCCATATGCAAGCTGGATTTCCACTTCAGGAAGAGGTGAAGGGAAATAATTCAAGTTACCATGCCTTTAGGGTCTATGTTCTTTTCATTTCTTTTTTTTTCCCACCCAGGCTGGCACATGTCACCAGGAGCAAAGCCAACACTAGACACTCAATGTGTCAAAGTGACTCACTGCTGATCACTGCTTGTTACTGGGAGCACAGATGTGGAGGAATCTAAGAACTGGAAATGCAAACTTCTAGGATCAAAGGAAGTAAGGGCAGCTAATACCAGCTGTTCTGCAAAAAACTTGGGGAATTAAGTTAAAGAGTTAGCAGCAGCTAACTGCTGGGAATCTACTTTTTCTGAAAGCACTGCTCCAGCAGGGCGGGTTTCAGAGATAATGCTGCCAGTTTGAAGTAGAACATCTTGTTTTTAATAGCACATATCTGTCCTTTCTGCTGTTTTGATGGGTCATTTCAAATAGATATCACCAAATGGGAGCTGTTATTCAGACTGATTACTTCCTATGCATATAACTAATATACAGGGATTAGAAAAAAATTATAATACATAGCACTTTTCAGGTAATCCTCTAAAACAATCTTTGATTAATTCTTACAACTCTAGAAAATTATGTCTATCTTCTTTTTTTTTCCCCTTAAGCATTATTACTTCAACAGAGAAACCTGATACTGACTTCCCAGTGTTTGCCCAAGGCATTGAGTGAGCTGCTGGTAGAGATGAACTTAGAAGTTAAAACTCACCAACTGCCAGGTTTGTATTTAAGCAATCACAGCACATGTCTCTCAGTCAATTCATGTCCCTTTCTAACTGTTAACACAGACCAAGGCAGGTGACATTTATACAGAATTACTTGAATGCAACCAATATTAATACTTGCAATTCTATAGCTGGCCCAGACTAAGTGTTCCCAGAGTTTCACAAATCCCAGATACCAAAGCCTTACAACATCCCTGTGAAGCACTATTTGCTTTGTAGGGGGGCTGAGTAACGCATGATGGAGTGTGCATGGGACACATTCATATTCACAGAGTAAGCATGGGACAGGACTTGATGCTAGCCATGGAGTCCATGTCATTCCCAGGTGTTTCAAGGGCTCTCTTACGACAGCATGCAGATGGTCTGTATGCCTCATAAGAGGAGCAGGGTTTGGCCACAGAGAGCCAACCCCTGATATGAATGCAAGCAGGTAACTATTGGTCAGTGGGCTGGGTGGTAGGTAACCAGTCAGAATGGAGTACAGAGTCTTTTGAATGGCCTTTATAAAGAGCTGTGTAGACCACTAATCTCTGTCTGCTGCATGAAACCTCAACATTATGTCTTCTCACCATCCCCACGTACCGTGACATTCTCTGAGTCTTCAGCCAATGCTCAGCTCAACATTTTGCCCTTCCTTAAACTCAGTTTTCAGTCAGAAATATTCTCCATAAGAGGCACAGAGAAGATGTAAGGCTGTGTGGTCTCAGGCAACCTCATTAAGCACAGACATCCACATACAGAAATTTTGTAGGGTGAAAGGACCAGTCACAAGAGACTATTGTTTTGTTCTCTAAACAAATTTTGGGGCTGTGTGCACTGTAACGTACATACCATTTAACCTTTTAACACTGTTAGTTGTAGGTGCCAATAAACTCAACAAGGGAACATTTGAAATCAGTCTCACCTAACTGTAAAATCGATGCTACCTGTCACAGCACAGTAAAATGCTCCAGCTCCAGCTGTACTGTATGGTTGCACCCCCCACTGCATGAAGACACACACAATGCTCTCTATGATGCTGCAGTCCTGTTAAAACAATTTTCATTAAATACCTCAAAGAGCTAAAGAGATTGCTATCTGAAAACACAGAGAAAGCATTTAAACCACAAGGTGCTTGGATTTCAGAAGGATTCCACTGCTATCTGAGTTAAATTCAGGCAGAGGTTCCACATGAGTGCCACTGCACAAGTTGCTATCCACAGAGTAACTTCTCATCCCCAAAGAACTTTTGATCTCAAAAACCAAAACAGACTAAATGTACTCTAGTACTCATTCACGGAAAGTTGAGGCAGAGAGCACTCATCAGACATCCTCCTGGAGCTGGTCTAAACTTCCTGTCCCAGCATCATCTGACCTCTGTGTCAATTAGAACTTCCTGCAAAAAGGAAATTATTGCCCAATAATCCAGGATGTAAATCTCAATTGCAATAGGTAAGTCCTATTAACTCCCTGAGTGGATACTGTATTGCACAGTCAGAGCATCTTCTTGTGGTTGAGAGGATTACACTAAGCCACATAAAGGCGGTTTTCAGTTACCATTCCACCTCAGGCAGGAGATGCAACCCCGGCACAGGTAGGCACACCTGTGATAGCTGATAAGGCACAGGCTGTATTAGCACTACCAACATCCAGGTACCTACTTGGGCACTGGACACCCTTGCTGTTAAACTACAGCCCTCAGGGGGCATGAAGAAACAGTGAGCCTTCAGAGCTAATGTGCACAGAGAAATAAAACTCTAAACCTAAAGATGCTAAGAGGTTTTTGTTTAAGTGATGCATTTGTTCCTTCACAGTCTATCATCTGACCAGGTTCAGCTACTTCTAAAAGCTCCAGTGAAGAAAAAATAAACCAGCAACTGTCAGAAGACAGGACTTCTGTAAGTACACATGTGAGTGATGATGGTTTTATGAATTCAACCCATCAAAAGACAAGTAGGTGCCAAGAACTCTTCCCAATAATATGGTATCATTCAGCATTCCATTGCCCCTCTCAGCTCTGATATTCCAAAGTCTCCTCCAAATGCCAACTCCATTCTGTGCAATCCTGAAGAAAAGCCAGGAAGAGTCTCAGCACATGTGACATGCTGCACTCTAGCAGCAGAAAGGGTGGCTTGGCTGCTGACTCCACAGTAAACCCTTTCTTTTCATTAAGGGTATATCCAAACAGTATTTTACTGGCAGACACAGTCTTCTGCTCAGACTCAAGACAGTCATTTAGAAGCCTTGTTCACCTGCATTCTTAATTGGGGATCTCATTTGACTATGGCCTCTTACCTCTCTTTCCCACATAAGAAACCCCAGCTCAAGAGAGGAAGTGCTTTAAACTCTGGTTAATTAACTCTGCAAGAGAAAGTCAGAGCTCAAAATCTACCTTCTCCTATCAGAAACTCCTTACTCTGCAGTTAAGAAACATGGAGATGCTGACAACTCAAACACTCCTCCCACAGGAAATATATTTCTCCCATAACTTCTGGGGAATTACTCCTATACAATCTCAACATAAGAAAGTCCTGGAGATAGCAACACCCACAGATACACACACCTTCCCAGAGGCAGGCACTGAGGGCAGGCACATGGCTTTCTGTTGTACTATTCACACAGAGCTTCCAACCTCCTAGATGAGCTGTGCAGTGCAGACAAGGATATGCATTTGGGACTAAATTGTTCTGTTCTGGCACAGCATGTCCAGGAACTGGACGCCTGCACTTCTCTCCCAGCTCTGCCACTGACTGCACACCCCAGTCATAAGCCATTGAACCCTAGCAGCCAAACCTGACAGTGAGGTGCCCTGCTGGAGAGACCCGGTTCTGAGATCCCTAGTGTCTCTAACTCTCCGTGACTTCCATCTGCTTTGAGCTTTTAGGACCCCTGAGACCAGAAATGGTCCAGACATCCAAAAATAGAGGCTGTACCTCATTAGCCTGTAGGAAAAGCCATGTCCTCTGCTGTCCTACACAAGCAGCATACAACCATATACATTTTAGTACAGCTATCTCTATTAATACAACATGGGGATGTTGCAAATGGGCCCTAGTCTCTCTCTCCCTTTCCCTTTGTCCTTCCCAAAAATGGAAATAAATAATATCCACAAAGCATGGCAAAGCACTTTGTAATCCCCAAATGAAGGATTCTGTTGGTGTGAAGTATTCATAAGACATGTTTATTTTCAAATTGCAAAAAAGCTGGTTGCTGTGTTTCCTGGCTGTGTTTAGCACACCTCTCTGCTGTGTACATCTGAAACACACATCAGGGAAAGAAATGCTGTGATAATCAACTCCAAATCCCATAATCTATTTGTTCTAGTAATTAAAGAAATATTTACTCAGGAAGCAGGTTTACACAGGACGAATAGCTTCTAAGAACAAATATGATTTAATTATGTGTAAGTGCAAGAAGCATGCTACATATTAAGTAGATTAATTTATGCTCATTAACAATACAGACAAAATTGGTGCCTGGCTATTAATTTTCTATGTTGGAGAAAATAAATGGTAAGAAAGTGTTCACAGAGTTGTCTGCTTTAGAAGCCTATTTGCGTGTGATCTGTACTTTTTCAGAAAGAACCAGAATAAGTCCTCTGCATAAGATAACTTCATTTACTCACCACATTTGATAAATAAATTGTATTCTGAACAGTCAGAATTGTTCATTTAATGACGCTGAGGATAAAAAAAAACTTTTATTTTTTAGCACTTACCATAAGTATTCCTGATATATTCTTCAACAGCATTCAGCCTTGCTTTATAGGAAAAAAATAATTTCCCAGAATGTACAGGGACTATTTCAAGGCCCCTCTTTAACATAAAGAATCCATCAGATTTCTGCTGTCAAACAAGAAAAAATGCTTGTGGCTGCAGGACTGTCTTTCACTGCTGCCCTCTACGAGCTTAGACAAGAGGCTTGACTTCTCTTTGTCTCATCTTTTTCCCTGGTAAAAATCAATTTGTTCACTTAAGACTCATAAAGGACAATGCAATGAGTGTGTTATATTACAACTGGATAAGGCACAAAATAACAATGATGACTGTTTTTGTAAATTCTTCTTCCTGTCCTCTGCATATGCTACTAAATATAGTGGAGCAAGACAGTTCTAATTGATTCTTGTCTTTGTTCTTACAGCTGCCTTTTATTTTCTGCACAAGCTTCCTCTCTTTTCAACATCCTTGAAAACCAAGAAGAATTTACTGGCATCCCACCACAGTTCAATGTGCTGTTACCACCTGCTTTTATCCCAACCAGAAAGATGGCTTTTCACATTTGCTCTGGTGTTTGCTAGTAAGCAGAAGACTTCAATTCTCAAAGACAGAGACTTTAGCCTACAAGTAAAGTTTTTAGCAGTCTTGATGAAATGCAGTATCACTAGTCTTGTGTGTGAAAATTCAGAAATGAATACATTTTAAGGGTATTTCCAGTTCCTACCATGGTTTAGTTCCGCTGAGTTCTATGAAAGTCTGGCCACCAATATATTAAATTAGTGTCTGACTTTATCAGATGCAGCTCAGTATTTCATAATAATCTTTAAATCTTAGCCTTTAAAAAATACCAAACAGAAATTTAGAAGGATATGGGAGAAAGGAAACACAACCTTTGAACTCCACTGTGAAATGAAGGGGCCAGCAAAATAAAAAGAGCTTTGTAGTACTTTGGAAATTAAGAGCAGACCATTTCTATCAAATAAATGCTGTTGTAGCTGAAACAACCCAGATTGCAGACACATTTGTAGATTTCTGTTTTACAGAAAAGCTGAAGTTTTTGGTGAAAGATCTTCCTAAACCAATCTGCTTTGAAGTGCTTCCTACAATCATGATAATCTGTTCCAGAAACTGGTCATAATAGAAAACACCATTTCAATGCAGTCTACAAAGCACAGTTTTAAAAAAGCTTTCAGTCACACCTTAATTGTAAATATGCTACCAAGCCACTCACTTCTTCACTGGGGAGAGCTGGCTGTGGTAAGCACACATTTCCTGACCTCCTGCCTTCTAATCATGTCTATCAAGTCTTTGTGACTGACAGACATGTAAGCTCTGCTATTCAAAACAAATAAGAGATGCCTATATTACACCACTGCATTTTAAAGTGGCACTGTCAGGTTGAAAATGTGGGGCCATCTCCTGCAGCTCTGACTCAGGTAGTATGCCAATTTCAAATCCAAATATTCATTGGAAAAGAACTGCAAAATGTGAACTTTTGGGGTTTTTTAAAGATAAAAAATTAAATTTTAACTTACAAAAATTGAACTCTTCCTACTGATGTCCCTTGTTGTAGGGTCAGCCTCTTGTCTCTTCAACAAATATCTTAGACCATTAGAACCATATGTATCAGATTATTTCCAATTCTTTAAACTACTAATTTAAACCCCTGTTTCTATCAGGTAGAAGTCTGCCATGGAAATAATCCTGCTGGCTCAAGGCTGTTGTGATAACTTCACTGAAGCACTTCAGTAGTTCATTTGGTCTATTTGTGAAGAAAAGTCTTACTCATCTCAAGTTAACTCTTCAGAAGTTTGGTTTTTTTCTTTCCTCAGTTGAATCAGTTTGGGAAAGGAAAAAAAAAAGCAAGCCTCCTTATTTTACTTCTGTTTTTAATCAATTTCTTCTGCATCTAATGCTCAAATATGTGGAAGCCTAAAATTCAGCAGAAATAGAGATCATGTTGTTTCACGTTTTTGTTTTAATTAAAACTAAAATGCTTCTCTTGGTGCTGGGTTTTGCAACAGCATAACCTCATTTAGGAGAGCTCCTCCAGACCAATCCCTAAGCAATCTGGTTCCATAGGTACCAACTTGTCTTTGATTTTTTGGGCTCGCATTGCAGTCCTCAGCCAAGCACAACTGCAGCTCTTCACTGAGGCTGCACTCATCTATCTGTGAGTAGAATTGGGCTCTTGAACTTTTCGTGGACATCCAAGCCCTCTGAGAGCTTTGTAAATGGATAGCAGAGTAGGCTGCCAGAAAACAAAGGGTTTTCATTAAATGATAACATCTTTCCAAACTAAAAACAGAAATTGTAGTACTTATGGGAAGATTCTAGTCCTCTCTAACCACAGGTATCACAGTTAAGGATAGTGCAAGCCAACTTGATACTACTATAACTTTTCAAAATAATTTAACCGTTTGCCTTGTGTTAGCAATCAAGAACTCAGGCCAGTAAACTCTCATCCACAGGTCATTTTACTGAAATTAGTAACACACTGCATTTGTACAGATTGCAAAAGTGAGATTGATTTTACAGGCTCAGAACTTACACTTGCAAGAATAGAATGTCTTCCTCACCAGAAATTCAGCCTGAACTCTGCCCTCAGTTAGTTTAAAGTGTCTTTTTTCACCTTGCCTGCATGGCAGTGCTCCTGAATGAGAGTCTGGTTATGCCCAGGCAAAGCGCAGACAGATGTTTTGACATTTCCCTGCAGAGAGTTCCCCTGATACAACACTGCTCTGATTTACAAGCAGTGCTGCTGCTGCAATCCCCACCCAGCTCCAAGCCATGCTCCTCTGCCAGTAAAAACCTGCTGTTGCCTTTAACCACTGCAGCCACTCCAGCTCTTCACCAGGCATATAACACACCAGGCTCCTCATGCCAAGAGATTCCTGCACTACTATCCTTTTCTTCTGCATTCCAACTTTGCAGTCCTTATCTCCTGCTGTCTATCTGCTCAGTTCTGCTCTACAACTTCTGCTGTTTCAGTTCTCCCAAACCTTTGTAGCTGTCACTTCTATGGTCTTCTTTGGCCACTAGCATCCTTAGAAAGTTCAGAGAAGATCCATCAAGCAATAAGGATTGAAAAAAACATTGGAAAATCCAGTATCATACTGAAATATCACAGAAAATTAAGAGATTACTTGACTGCAGATCAAAGTACTTCCACAGCAAGAAAATGTGATGCTTTCCTCTTTGGATAAGAGCATAGCAGGGCCAAGAACCTAGCAACTAAGGGGCACCATAATCACAAGAGTTGCTAAATTTTAAACACTTAACCAAGAATTGCAGGATGTTCTCTCACTTCATAAATATTTATATCAAAATTGGATGTTTGTTTAGAAAAATTGACCAGCTTGAACATGAATTGGCTCGGGGAAGTTCTGTGCCTTCAGGGAAGGCAGAAAAAAATGACTGGAAGCACCTTTCTGGAGTCTATCACTGTGGGAGGAGGGACCAGATGGGGAAGAACCTCAGGAATCAAAAGTAAAATGCAAAAACTAAAGGGTAAAATGCTAAAAATCCTGTTCATATATGTACCCTCACAGGTCAATGAACTCCATTTGAATAAAGACCAAATGACCAAAGACTGCTTGCCCAAAGCACATCACCGTCAAATCTGCCCATGAGTTTTCAATGCAAAATTAAATTTAGACTTGTCAGCCTTGATGTGCTTTGTTTTGATGAAACCAGGAATGAAATATAGCACAGTAATCTTATCCAGTCATCTCAATTAATTCAGTATTTTGAATGCCTTAGCGTATGAACTTTGCAGAGAAATTTTTGGCAAAAAAGGATGGCATTGTAACTTCAGCCTTCTTAAAATTAACTCACACCAGCTATTCTCAGTAGTACCATCATTATCTGTGAAACTGTGCACAAATGAAGAATCAATAAATAAATATGAAGAAGAAATTTAGGGGGAAAATGAAGTGCTATTAGCATTCCAGGAGTATAATAAACTCATAATTCTCTGAGGCAAAACAGTGAAGCCTGGATTTGCAAAGCTACCACAGACAAGGAAGTGTGCAAAACTCATTCCAAATATAAGCTGGTTTAATATTTCAAAGACTCATTAGAGGGAGCACATAGCGTTAGCAAAATCATGGTTTGTATTACTGATGTACAGTCCTAGACAAATACAGAATGTATCTAGTAAATTACTCTCTTGGGAGCAATTTCTGTTGGTTAAGGGGGGGAAATGTTAAATTTTAAAGATGTTAATCATTTGTTTTTGTTTTATTTCAACCTGTATAGATGCATGTCTGGTATGCATATGAAAATGCAAAATACAGGAATAATCCCTAGCTCATCTTGAAAATGTTGGGACCGATAGTGCACACGCTAGCAGGGTACTTATTTTCTTGCACCACAGTCACACTCACTTACACTGAACCGTTTAGTTGTGTAAAGGATTTGCACGATAAAATTACGTACTGGCAATGTTGAGCATGGAGATAAATGCATAGTCTTGTAAGGCACGAGTTTAGGGCTTTGAGGCAGGAAAGCAGCAAGATGAAACATTTCATTCACAGGATTTAACTACACTTATAGAATTAAGTCATTGAAGAACTCTTTTTAGGGCTTGTAACCTTGCCTCTGCCACTAACACACTCTATGACCTTGAGCAAGTTGCATAAGACTAGCTTTTCACAGACCTCGAAGTTTAATTTGTACAGATTTCAGTCACTGGCAACCCTACCTGGCTCCCATCTGCATCATTATTCATGATACCTTTAACAGATGAGCACAAAATTCTCCAGGCCACAGTCTTTTTATGCCTCACTTTCTGTCCCTGATGATTATTAATTCTGACTGCTGAGCATGGATGTTAAAATGGAAATAAGGCTAAGTTGTACTATTATATCACTTGATTATCCTCACAAAGCAGGAACTGTGAAATTTTTCATATTATGTGTTGCCTCACCTCATCCTTTGTCAGTATTAGAACAGCACATGGTTATAGCGCATATTCCTATTTTGCTCATGCTGAGCAAGTAAGTATCTTTATCCTACCACAAGCCACTAATGATATTCTTCCCCCTGTTGCCTTTTATTTTAAGTAGGTGGTTACAAGCTGCAATTACAACTAAAAGCTAAGCTCTTTTGGACTGGATGAGCACATTGGATACAGGCAAAAACTGAGTCTCAGCTTTGTGTTTCTAATGAAAATGCCCTTCATATGTGGAATGGACACCAGAAAAGGTCAGAGAGTGAAATATTAAGTATTTTACAAATATAGACTGATTGCCCTGTCCAAACCATGTGTTTGAAAATCTCCTCCTGGCAGACAATCTTCAATCAGGAAGGGAGAGCAGAGAAAGGAACATGAGGCAGGGCAGGGGGATCTGTAATCACTCTAACAAACTCCTGAGACGTAGCCGAGTTTTCCTTCCATGTGTTATATATATATATACAGGCCCCAAAAGCATCTCCTTCTGCATTCTTGAATTTACTATATTATCCTGTCAAACTGAGTTATCCAGAGAGAACTTCCTACCCTTTCCTTTCTTGCCTTATTTTTTCCTCCTATCTTTGATGTACTGTAAATCAGCACCATAGGAGAAAAATAAGCAACCTTTAGCTGAAACAGCAGGCTAAACAACTTCCACGTGGCCAAGCAACACAGCAAAGCAATTAAACCTGCCCAACAGGCCTTCTGTAGTCAAACTCCTCTTCCTTTAAGAGCCAAAGTATTCCCAGATTTAGTTCCTAACCCTACCTCCGTGTTGTGCAGATGGTTCCACAGCACCCACTCAAAACCCCTTTGAAGTTACTATGAATCCACACATCTGGGTAAACTCGCTGTCCCTGAATCTGCTGCAAGAATGAGGATGTGGCCAAAATCTCATGGAAGTTTGTTTTCTGCACTTTGAGAAAACAAACAGCATCTGCTTCTTTCCCACAAAACTAGTCGTAACTGTCACAGCCATATTTTGGAACCACCAATTTGATCACTGAGTCAGGACAATTTCATACCACATAAGAAATTTTCATTCTGTTATCCTTTCAAATAAATTTGAAGCTATTTTTTCATTTTCACTCTACATCAGTAACCTGCACAGGGTTTGCACAAGGTTTGCACTTGAAATGAAAAATACTGCTTTTAAAATGACAAACACTGAACACAGGACATTTGTTACCACTAAAAAAAACCTCTCTCTGTCTGTGGAGAAGCATAATTCATTCACTGATACATGCACCCACATTTTCTCCAGGGAATTTCACAAATTCACATGCACTCCCAGCACTAAATTTTGCATTTCAATCTATGCATTAGCTATAAAAGATGTGTAAAATCTTATGTAGTCAGACAGAAGCTGTTCCCTATTGGCTATATAATAAGCACCTTAGGTGGCTCCAAGGTATAAAATTATTCCAAAAGGGGTGTGGAAAAAATTACACTGCATAAATTGATTCCAGATCCACCTGTTCCAGGTGCCAGCAAATATATTTTGTTAAAGCCATCTGGTTGTCTTAAAAGCTAACAGTTTTTGAAGACTGTGGCACAAACAATCTGGAAAATGCAGAAACTTCCAAAGCTACAAACCCTTTAAACTGCAAATGGCTTAGAGATCATCTATGCAGGACTTGGCTGGGCTGTTCTGCAAGACTGCAGGTGGCATCTCTGCTAACAGCTAAGACTATCTGGCATCAGGGTACATCCTCCATAGCACAGAGGGTCCAAGTATACTGGAGGATTCATTCTGCATCACCAGATGCTCATATGATATTCTCAATTATGGAATGGCTTTGCCTCATGGGTCTGAAGTTGTGATGAAGCTTTTGAGTGCAGCACAATATTTGGCAGAAATAAAACTTATGACTGAGGTTCTTCTCTGCAGATGGCTATGTCCTGACTGGTCACGTGTTGCTGCATCACAGATAAAGTCAAACCTTTGAAACTGGCACTCTGCAATTTATTTAACTTGCAGCAACAGCCTAATAGGGAGTATGTTATCTAGACTAACAAGCCCATAAGAATTTTGCCTGCTCAACAAAGCCACGAGGTCAGACACTGCTGCAGTTTGTGTTTATCAGGGTCTGGTTGTGCCGGGTGCTGTTTCCCGGAGACGCGTTAACAACAATGAGGAACATGCAGCACCTTGTAAGATCAAGCTCCTTCACAGCAGCTTCTGGGAAGAAAATATTCTGTGCTCTTTCCACAAATGACCCCTTTCTGAATACCAATGAAATTACAGATATGATTTATAAACTCTACAGGTGTTTACAATTGATTTGGGGATTAAAACTAGTAATCAGCATGTTTACTTATTGTCCGATTTACAGCTCACTAAAAGGTAAATAAAGACACACCAGTCCTTAACCAGCACAGTACTTTGGTACATGTTTAATTATAAGCACATGAATAGCCCTGCCACCAATTCAGAGTAATACTTTGTAACTTGGTAACATCCTTCATATGCAAATTACCTCCCTGAGTTATTACATTTAGAAACAAAACAAACCCACTTGGTTTGTACATACATTTTTGACAACAGTAATATTTCTGGACTATTACTACTGATAAACTCATCTTCAGAAAATCACCTTGAGTGATTTTTTGTGGACCTTAAAAAATTGTGCTTTATGTGAGTTCTGAAGCAGAGGTAACTTTGGGAGTCACGGCGCTGTAGTCAAGGAGACCCTGCGTGCTGAAAGTCACAGTTGTGCAGTCAGAGCTCTGCTGCACTTTACTCACATGGTTTGAGCCTGGGGTAAGAAATAACGGCTGTCATGCAGTACTTTTTTTTTGGACAACAATGAGAACAGTGGGGAAATAAATACTGAGGTTAACTGTGCTTGAAGAATAATCTCCAGCAAGCAAAGCACTGTCCACACAGTTGCAGGCTCAAAGAGCAGTCAAAGTCTTATACTCAGCTCCCACCGAAACTAATGAAAATTGCCACCATGGACAGAGATGGGATGACTCCTGATACTGGGCACACTGGATAACTCAGCAGTCTAAAAGCAAGAGAAACAATCCCTACAATAAAACTAACACAGTGCCTTCAGTGAGCTGATTTTTGTTTCCTTAAGTAACAGAACAATAACAAAGAGCTGTTGACTTGAATCTCAGAAGCAATAACACTCGGACACAGCCCATTTCGAGGCACAGCAGGGATAGTGCAATACGCCACGGTTTGTCTCCTGGACTAAATCACAAGGATCCAACCCAAAACTGTGGTAGTTCACCTTCACAGTATTCAGTCTCTAAAAGGTAAGTCCATCACTTAAGACTGACTTTTTGATTTCAATCTGATTTGGTACTTACACACAACAAACACTGATGAATTTTACCCCTAGAGAACCATTCTGAACTGTCTCCACCACTCTCTGCAGGTAATTAAATTTCCCTTTTTCAGCTTTATACCAGAAATGATCTTGTGGGCATGATCTGCAGCAAGGAAAATCTAGTTGAAGACTTCACACTGGCACCTAAACTCTGAATCTCAGCACTACCCCAGCAGTGGGACACCTTCACATTACAGTGACTGACTCCCACTCCTCAGCACGTCCCCTCTCTTGGGGCCAGTCTGCCCCTGCTGCTGCAGCTCTTGTCATGAAGGCAGTGAGCAGCACTTAGGAGACCTGACAAAGCTGGAGTCCAGCGTGTGGCTTCCCAATGACAGACCCTCAGTAAAATTGCCAATGGCTCCCAGTAAAAAATGAACTAAGAAATGCTAATCTAATAATGCAGGCATGTAGATAAATGAAAGGTGAAAAGGCTTTTAAATGCATTCAAAAACCAATATTTTATGAGATGGATCAATATATTTCTGTACGCTGGAAACAAACGAGTTCTCAAAGAAAGTTAAATTTAGAGAAGAAATTGTTTGGTTTTCTTACTATGGAAAACAGTGATGATAATTCCTTGAGGGCATTTGTACCAACAGCACTCCAAAGCTAAGGCTTCACCATGTTTTCCCTAAAAAACAGTACAGTAAAAACAGGGTAAGGTTACTGCTGTCAGCCTACTAAATGTGAACAAAACTAGCTTTGCAATCATACAGCATTGTCCTTAATTTCCAGTCGTTCACCAGCATATGGAAGTGATGCAACCACAAAGTAAAACAATTACAGCTTTGATCTTGCATCTTTTAGACAGTCAATTAACCTCTCCGATGTCTTTACAAGGAATCACCTGAATACTAGGGCTACCGGATAACACCCTAAATTGCCAGATCCCAGTTGATAGAGCACGCAGCAGCCAGCGCTGGAGGCAGGGAGGCGGCAGCGGCAGATCGCTCCCTGGCACTGTTGGATACTGCCCCCTTTTGCCGAACAGCAAGGCAACAGCCCCGGCTGCACTCTGAAACTTTGCCTGGCATCTATTTGTTTTCGGGAAGATATATTCATGCAGATGGTCTTATTTAACCCTAGTATGTCTGCTCGCATGATTATTTGTCCTGACTAAAATAGAAATCTATTGTTTGAGCCATGTTTAATGTCACAGAGTGCCTGCTTCCCAGGAATTTTCCCTCTTATGGGGCCCTATCATGTGTCAGCCCAAGTCAAGCAGCACTTTTACAACTGACTATAAGGTAAGAAGAAGAGTTTATAGTCTGGGGGTATGTTCCCCCAGGTCAGCTGTCGGCCTGGGGAATAAAGGGCAATCACAGAGGATGACCAAAGCCATTCTGTCTGGGAACTTTTTAAATCTTACTGCAAAGCAACTCAAGTTCCATGGTCCATGCCATTGTTTCCAGTCAGTGATGTGAACTGATCAAGGCCAGTTTGCTAAAAGTCATTTTCTGTGCAGAACCTCATCCCCCGCATCTCTCTGTTCAAGCCTTTTGTCCTCTGGGGTTGTGCTTTTTTACTTGCTGGAGTTTGCACATTTTCTCCTCCCTGGTTGCCCCAGCTTTTTGCAGGAAGGGAGGGAGGTCACAGAGGGCAGCCACTGCCAATTCCATCAGCCTAATAGGCTGGGGGGGGATGAACAAAGCAAATATCTATATTCTGATGGTTGGGATCTCTCTCTCCCCCATGACTTCAGGATTAGTGAGTCCCTGGCAGAGGAGGACAAAAACTTGGCCTTTTTAATGAAAGAAAAAAAGATAGAAAGAAAAACAGAACAACGTGCCTAGACTTCACTGAAAATGCAAGAAGCATAACATAAAACACAGAGATTCGCCACTATTGCTTAGTGCTGAGTCCCAATCCAATCAGAAAAGTTTTAGTGCAAAAGGAGAAAAGATGAAAGATATGGATGATTCAAGTGTCTGTTTAAAAACTGAATCTGTTAAAAATCCAGTTAAATATCAGCAGGATTTTCCTTATCCACTGCCACTTTGTCTGCAGTTATGACCAGTTTTCTACCTTGGGTGCTTACAAATCAGATGTATAATTACAACAGTACTTTTCTGTATGAGTAGTTTGTTCCAGCTCCCCTCACTCCTCCTCTGCTCACCTGGGATCTCTAGTGATCTCAAGTAGCAGTAAGAATCAAAGCCCATTACAACTTCTAGTTAGTTGGTTTCTATTTTGTCCACAGTGCAGTCAGCCTGGGTCTTAGCCTACCACTGAACACATCCAGAGGCAAAGACATCAAACCTTTTGCAGCTCAGACCATCATTTAGGAAAAGAAGTGTTTTTTGTAATGAGAGGGAGCACTTGCACAACAAAATAAGGAACTTTACTATGGTGGTTCTTAACCAATATATCCATACATAAATAGTTTTAAGATAAAAGAAAAGGGAAAAAAAAAGTAAACCCCAACCAAAACCAGATAAATAAATTAGGAAAAAAAACCAAAAAACAAAAAACCCCAACCAAACAACAAAACAGGACCTGGCATCTACCATGTTTGGAGACCTTTTTTTAAGGACAAGAAATTATCAAAGAGTCTAAACTGAGCCAACAGAGGACAGTGAACCTTTAGGACATACATACTCCTCGATACTTAATGCTCCACCTAAAAGCCCATGAAGAGACAGGTTCAGGACCGACTTGGCAAGCACACCTTTTGTTTGTTTCCTCTGAGGCTTAACAGTAAGCGTGCTCCTGGGCAGCACCAGGAGCAGATGGTAGTGCTGGAAAATACAGCTCTCCAACTTTGGTGTGGATTATTTGAGCTGGATCTACAAAGGTTGTTTCTGGAAGTCCTACCCCCCCATATACTCCCCATAAGTTTCTAACAATGCGCGGATCTAAGGAGCAAGGCTCTCTGGTTCCCTCTCCCTCTCCCCTTCGCTTTTGATCTCCATCTGGACGTGAGCTGAAATTTAATGGGCCACCCCTACCACAAAGACAAATTACCATCTGAAAAACAAAAATCATTGATATCCCTTCGTCTAGGCTATCCTCCTTCCCACCACTGCACCCCTTCGCTCCCGCCACAACCTCGTTCAGCGGGTTTAGGAAGAACTGGGAAGGTGGCGGAGAGGAGGAAAAAAACCCCCCTCCCCTGCCACCTCCGAGCTAGCGTGCTCTCCAGCGCTGCCGGACCGCGAACACAGCGACAAAAAATAAGCCCCTTAGGCTCCCCGGCGGGCAGGGGGACGGCGCGCCGAGCGCCGGGCACAAACACACCCCCACGCCCCGCAGGTTGCCCCC